>NC_069128.1:11485920-11819436 GCF_026914265.1 Mya arenaria | reverse complement strand
CACTGGGAAGTGTTAAGAGTCGAGTAGATTTGTTAGTAATACCACTTTTAATGATGTTATTTCTAACCTTTTTTATGACATGTGAGATGTCCATCATAAAAATAACTGGTTGAGATGTAGAAGGATTAAGTGAAAGGAATTTGTAGTTTTGGTAATTGTTTTCTCCTACACATATATGCATGAAGGATCTGTTGCATGATGCTCCATCCATGCATGTATACAATACTTTAAATCCATATGTCCATAGAAGTTGCACTGCTTTCCAAAATAATCCATAAAGTTCAGAAGCTTGAATGTTATGTGTTATAAAATGTGCTATGGGGAAGCGAAACCCTGTTATCCCAAGATATAATAGCTGCAGGACATGCGTGCCCAGGTGTTTATCAGAACTTCCTTTTCTCAATGTGTTACACAAATCTCCTTCTTCTCCAAGATCGGTAAATCCAACTAATTCAACAACATCACCATTTTTATTGATTTGAACATCACTTTGAATTGACATCTCATCAAATATGAGCCCACCTATCATTCCATTTTCTGGTATGTTTCTTCTCTTTGCTTCATCTAGCATCCACTCAAACATGGTGTGGTCAAATCCAGGATCTTGTTTTAGTTTATTTTTGTACATGATCAGTGTAGAAGCTGATGGAAGAACCAACATTTTTGAAAATACTAACATTTCATAACTTTGGGGACTTCTATTATAAAGTTGAAGACATGTTCCTATGAACGATTTTGACCACCTTGGCCCCTTGCCAACCGGCCCCTTGGGTCTCTGGAAATGTTTTTGGACTGTTCTAAGAATAACTGCACAAGTTCAGGATTTGCATGTTTTAATAGATGCTTAATCCTTTCAACATCTTCATTTTCACTATTCTCTGGTATTCTTTTTTCTTTGTTTTCACTTCCAGAAGAAAAGGTCATTGTTCGACAAAATTTACATGTCATTGATTGTGTCCCAAATGATACCAGTCTAATACATGAAACAGATCTGATGGCCCTGACTGATGGAGTAATGCTATTATTCTGAAATTGTTCGAGAATATGGAAGCGACTTACTATTATGTTTTTATTTATTTTAACACCTTCACATATTTGTTATTTTTCAACGATTTTGCAAATGTTTTCAATACTATCTTTTTCAAAGAAATACTTGTTTGTGACATGAACATTTTCAAGGTTAACACTCTTGCCACTGACAGATAATTCCCATGTTCTGTCATTATAAAATGTTATTTTCTTTGTAATTGCATTGCCATTTGAAAAACAGCCACTTTCTGTTGAACAGCTGATTTCTTTTTCACAAATGTTAGTAACAACAAATGACTTAGGGCTATATTCAGCAATTTCCTGGAAGTTTAGAGAGTGATTGGTAATCAGTTCATTCAAAGGATTAATAGCAATTCCTCTGTAACATGTCAACCATGATTTATTAAGTCGCTTTCTGACACGCTTCACTTGCGGGTATACTGAAACTAAATTGTCGAGAAATATTCGCATTCCTGGAATGGCTTCAATACATCCAGACTCTTTCATTTCAAAAGTGAATCTATTATATAGCGCATTCACTTCTATTTCACTCTTTGCCTCCGCAGTTAGCCTTTCAATCAACCTGAAAACAAAAGTTTTGATTTAAAAAAAAGCCCCCCATTAAAGGTTGTAATCTCATAAAATGACTGCTTTAATATTAAATTGCAAGTGAATATATCAATACAATTATATTCCATTAAAATAAGGTTGATGATAGTAGTTTTAAAGTTGCACTGTCACAGATTGAATGTTTTGATAAAAAAAAAAATCGTTGTCTTCATGGCTTAAAGTGTTAGAAACACTTTTGATATTAAAAAAGGGCAGTTACCCAAACAATTTAGATCTTTTCTATTGTGACTTATCTTATGTGACTGAATTAAAAGCACTGATTCCAAAATCGTCTGATATTGATGTGTAAAAATTGTCAATCAGTGAGAATACAGCTTTAAAAGATACTGTAAATTTATTTATGCACGGATCTTATTGTATCCTATCGGACCCAAACAATTGCATATTAGATGGGATTTTTGTGAGATCATGTTGACATAAATATAACTTTCAACAGTATTACAAAAAAAATATGTTTTGTGTCTCTCATTTCAGTTTAACATGCGATGATGGCTCTGATTTCAAAGAGACAACAGAATGTCCGGAAGACAATGAGGACCAGCCACAGATTGAAGATGTTGATATAGAGGCTACCGAAGATATTGAAAATCTCGATGATGACTTCAACAGGATAATAGCATCAATTATATCTATTGAAGCTGAGGCTATAGAATTTGAGATTCCTGAACAATTCAACATCACCACAGTAATAGAGAATATGAAATATGAAAAAGAAGTAACTGAAAATCATAAATGCATTAATGAAATTCTTGACAAAATTCATCAGCCAAAATTATCAATATTCGTGAAAAAAATATTCCTTAAATTTGCTGAGATTGTAACAAAATTAACAGGAAACAAGAAATCATCTACAGGAGTACCAGAAGCATGTTTAGCAAAATATTATCGATTGTCTCATGAGTTCACTACAAGTGCAGATTATACATTAAGTTGTATTGACTTGTTTGGAGATGAATGTTCATTTTCTGACCATCACCGCATTGTTTGTTATAATATTGTTGAAGCAGTTAGACTATTCTTTTTGAAACAAAAAGTTGACCTTTTGAAAATTACCAAAGGAAATGTACCAAAACGCCAAGTTACTGATGCATCGAGAGCACGGATCAGATATGTTGCAGGTTATTGTCTTGCATCTTTGAGAAAGAAATACACTAAAATTCAACACAGTTATTTGTATTCTAAAACAAAAGAAGGTCAAGACAGTGAAGCCAAATGCACTGTCTCAATCCTTAATACATTCAAAGAAGAGGAACACTAAAGGCCAATACAAATGAACCTGAATCACTTCTTGATGTTGAAAGAAGACAATATTCATCAAGGGGCCTAACAAATGTCACTGATAGTCTGTTCAATTTCTTTGTTAAGTTAACAGAGGAGTGTATGGCAGTTTTTGTACATGAAAATCTAATGGCATTTGGAAAATCAATGTACAATATGTGTCTTGATCACATAAAGCAAAACCAGAGTTTGTATCCACTTTTCATTTCTGTGGTTGTGAACAGTTGCTCAATGGCAGGAGTTGTTGAATTTGATGAAGATCAGGATATCAACAGTATTCTTGAAAAAATGGTTCTGATTTCATCACAGACATGCAGTATATTCAATGAATTGATACAAAAATATCTAATGGTTTTACTATCACAATTCCGTAAGGACTTTAAATCATCCCTTAGAGTAGAAAAAACGATGGCACATCGCAAACAAATTAAGGTTTCTAAGCAAAGTAAGAATAAAAGTAAAGTTTCAGAGACAATTCCTTAAAAGCGCCAAAAGGTCGCAAAAACTCGTACAAAGACAGGATCTATCCACACTAATGAGCCACACATTGGCCCAATTGAGGAGTCACAACCATGCCCTTTAAATGAGCCACAACCTGGTCCATCGAAGGAGCCACAGCCAGGTCCGTCTACTGAGCCACAGCCAGGTCCATCAAAGGAACCACAGCCTGACAATACACATGAAACAATATCTGATGATACAGATTTGTGCCAAAAGTGTTTTTCGGAAAGAGAAGAGGAATGGATCCAATGTGATTCATGCAATAGTTGGTTCCACAGACAGTGTGCTGGATTAAAAAATCAAAGACTATGGAAAAAATTCATTAAAGATGAAATTTCTTGGTTTTGCAATTGTTGCAAATAAGAAACTGAAGTCTGTTTTAAAATGATGATTTTGTAAATGACTTGTAATATTCTATATCAATAAGACTCATTCTCAGTTTAAACGGTTTATATTAAAGTTACACCAGGAAATGCATATGAATAAAAATATCAGTGTAGTACACATTTATTTCAGTGTTTCAGTTTTAACATTCTTATTTTAAAACTTGTTTGTTTCTATGGTGGCTTTCTTATGAAATTGCATTTCATCTCAAATTATTTCAATGTTTTGCAGACTGAAGTAAATTGATAAATCATATAGTAACCAGTGAATTGAAAATACAGGCTCAATGTCTAGAAATACGCTAATTAAGCCACTTGTGATAATATTTGATTAACAAAGTCTGACAAGTTGAAATGCATTAGGGATATGATCATACTGTATAAAGTGCAGTTTGCATTAACCGATTCAAGGTAGGGTGGGGGTGGGGTGCCCCCAATGTGTTTGTGTAGTGGGGGGTGGGGGTGGCGGTGGTCGGGTATGAATAAATGAACAGAAACAAGGAATTTCTTTTGGGGGGGATGGGGGGAGGGTGGTGCCGCCCCTCCCCCAAAGACAAATCATTATGTTTGTTTAAATACAGGAGATGAAATGATTAAATGTAATACATTTTGCCAAAAATGCACCATTTTGTGTTTTTGTGTGTATGTGTGGGGGGACCCTGAACCCCCCTGCCATCACTTTAAACCAATTTATTCTGAGGGGGGGAGGGCACAAGTCAAAATGTCACGCATCCTATTAAGTAGGGATGCAAACGAATGGCAAAATCGATATTCGAATATTCGGTAATTCTTTCGATCGAATATTCGAATATTCGATAAAAATTGAATCTTTAAAAAGTTATAGTTATCTATTAATTTTAGTTATAAACCATGATACCCTTTTCTTTATCTGTCGAATGTTTCCAGTGTTATCGTAATACAATACAATACATAGCAGCGTGTCGAATATTATTACATCGACATATGAAATACATATCTAGCACATAACAAGCACATACAATTCAATGAAATCACTCATCAATAAAATCATCACATATGATGGCCTTGTTCTTATCCAGAAATATTATCTTATCAACAAGATCACATGACAGTCTGTTTCTAAGTTTGTTAACAATGAGTCCGGCGCAGGAGAAAATTCTTTCTGATGGCACAGACGTCGCAGGTATCCCAAGCAGTTGGCGAGCAACATGTGCAACGCGAGGAAAGCGTCCCTCTTTCTTTTTCCATCATGCAAGTGGAGTGGCCTCCTCGTCGGAAGGTTCGTGCCGGTACCGACTCAGCTCGTCGTTAGCCGTCTTGGTCGTCTTTGGAACCATGAAGCTAAGACGGGGTCGTTTGGAGGGTGTTGACGCACTCTCGTCGGGGTTGGCAACCGAAATGGAACATCGTCCAATCTACTCTCGAGCGCGTCTTCCGTGTAGCGCCGCTGTTCCGTTGACAGGAAGTCCAGGTCTTTGTAGCGGGGGTCCAATAGAGCGGCAAGGACTAGGGTGGATGTGGCGGTGGCATGGTTCGAAGGTCGGAAGCGGCGACGAAGCTCAGCAGCAATAACACCCTTCACTTCCTTGACGACATGGGAATCAGCCTCGCATGCACGGAGTGTGTTGTCCAAAAGACTTGTCACCATGAGATAAACTTCACTGCATGACACGTTCTTCTCCGTTGACATATACGAAGTCGTCTCAGTCAAATGACTGAGTACGTCACTCAGCTCGGAGACGACGGTCCACTCGCCGTCCTTCAACGACAGGTGCTGGTCGGCCTTCCGGGTAACCCGAGTGTCCAGCATGAGGTCGGAAAGGACGCGGCGTTGCTCGTTCAGCCGGGCCAGTATAGCATGCGTGATGTTCCATCGGGTTGTAACATCCTGCACCAGCTCGTGTTTGGGCACCTTTAGAGTAGCTTGGCGCTTGCGCATTTCGGCCGTCAATGTAGTCGAGTGTTTGATGTGCCCGACCAGCTTACGACATCTGGAGACGACCCTGTTGACATCAGTGAGAGCAAATGCCGGCTTGATGGCCAGCTGCAGTGTTTGCCCAAAGCACCCAGAACACAAATCATGTTTAAGACCAGAAACGGTAAACTTTTTCATTGATTGCTGTTTACTGCTTTCACTTTGAGAACTCGGATGCTTAGCCTTCACGTGATTCCAGAGATTAGTCGTCGTGCCCATGTACGACAACCTCACACTGCATAGTTTGCACGTGACAGATTTCTTGTCAACAGAGCGCGTGAAATAAGTCCATACTTCAGATGTGGCTGGCATCTTTTACGTTGTTAAGAAATACAAATCTAACATATAATAATAATAAGTTTAACTTATAATGTTTTGCGAACATATATTCTGAAGGAATGAAGTGGTATCTACTTTCGGCGTATAATATCAATCGCCGATTTGAGCAATATTGCTCAGCTTAATTGGCAGGCAAACTGACAAGAGGGTGTGAAGACCGCTTCCTTAAATTCTTAATTGGCATGGTCATTTAAAAGAACTAAAAATCAATTAAACTTGTTTGATGTCACTTCCTAATAGCCAGTTATTTTACAATTATGGAAACTGTTTATAATACCCTACGATCGATCCCTAATTGACACATGACGCACACTCGATTGTCATCTCGTTAACGCCTCAGGCACAAGATGCGTATTGTTGTAAAAACAAGACAATATAATTTTAAACACAACAACTGCCCTAAAGATTCAAGGTTTATATCATTATTTTTTGAAAAAAAAAAAAATCGAATATTCGAATACCGATTTTAACATTCGAATACTAAACGTTCGATCGAATATTCGAATATTCGTTTGCATCCCTACTATTAAGTAATGAACCAGTCGATTGTAACCACGCCCCCCCCCCTCTCCGTTTGGGGAATAGTGGGGACTTTGACTTTTGGATGAACTGCTGGTAAAATCCCCGCCAAATGCCCCCGCGCCCAAGTGACCTTAGGGTAGGCCCTTTCACCGCTATATTTTGCGCGAAGACAAAACCACCGCATTCATCCGGTACTGCGGGCCACAAAAGACACGGTCCATTTCCCTCGAACCTTGGGGGGGGGGGCTGGTAATAATTGACTGGTGCATAACTACCCCTCTTATGTAAAGCGAATCCTGGATTCATCCGTAGTGTGTGTGCAATACTACCAAGCTGTTGCCAAGAAGGAATACCATAAGTCAGTATTGACAACCCACACAAGAAAAATTAAAGGGGTAGGGGGTGGGTGGTGTTGGCATTAAACATCTGGTTTTAATTGAAATCAAAGCCATGTCTTCTTTGACCCGTAAATAAGGTAAACACATACAAATCACCATTAACCATTACTCAAAGTGCTTCCCTATTATTCTTACCAGTTGACAATCATTGTATATGATTGTTGTCAAAGAACGCTTAAAGATTAAATCAAAACATGCAATGCCGAAAAAGCAAACATGAATTTGGGGCCGCCAGAAATATTTGTTTACAATAAAATTGTCCCGGCTTCAAATTCTTACCTTTGTTGAACAGCGTAGTAAACTGGGAGCAAATCAGTCGACCAATGAAACGACGCGTTTCAAACACAGACTTTAAAAGGTCACGTGATAATGGCTTATACCGATGTGTTTATTTTATTGAAAGAAAAACTATTTTACGTTAGTATGTTGGATTAAGACAATATTTGTGCGCCAGGCTTAGTGCGATTAACAGTGTATGTATAGTTTTAACGAAAAGCACCGATAGTTAACCCGGATACTAGCGTCAAGTACGGATTTAGTGACGAAAAATGGTGTTGCGACTTCTCGATGGACTAACCAAAACTGGACTATATTTCCAAGGTTGTTCGGCGATTGTGGAAATATGCGTGAACAAATGTTTTTAAGGTAAATGTTTTTTGGTAGAGGCATTTGTTGGCTATATAATAATGCTTAGTTTTATTAATTTAACGGAAAATGCTCTTTAAAAAATAGCCTTAATTAAAGTCATGTGGAAAACAGGCAGTTTTGAAGCTGGAAACCTTGTTAGTGTATTATGTTTATATAGTGGGTTTTTCAGTAAAATACATTTTTTGTGTCGTATTTCACAAATATACACCATCTTAACCACGTGCTGGCCACCTTTGATTTATTGCATAATCAAATTTACTGGTAGTAACAGGAAGTATCACGAAAGCATCCCAACGTTTCATTTTGATCGTCCCAAGACATCCATCAAGCACTGCTGTTAAACAATTGCACGATCCCACCATCTGACCTTGTTTGTACTGCCGTAAATAATTATATACTTGGCAGAAAGAACTGAAATAAAGAAAACATAATGACGGGCTTCAATAAAGTTCTGTAAATAACTGGACATGTTCACACGTATGTGATTTTAAAAAGCTGACTGATAGTTGTGTAACGTTTAAAAATGTGCATGTTGGATACATTTCTTGCTCATGTTTTGTTATTGCCTTAAAGGATTTCAGATTCCTTAATTTGATTTTCTAATATAGAATGTGTTTGCATGGCTTCTAATGAAATAAACGTTGATGGTTTCGTTCAAATGTATTTAAATACTACCTGTGACCTTGACCTTACAGGTAGACACGGGTCCGTCACGTGATACATTGCCTTAGATATGTTTAACATATATGGGATGTTATTTTCAAACTTCTCCAAACATAACGAAGTAACATCCGAGACAGGACTGTCAACGCTCTTGTCATAATATGCAGCATTCCATTGTATTAAAACGCTTATGGGTCCATATCTTAAGATAGTAGACGCTATAATGGAAACAAATGGTGATATGATAGAAAAGAAAGGTAGCAACACAGATGCTGTATGCGACACATTGTCTTTATATGCCGAACCAGTGTGGGAAGTTATTTTTAAGTATGTCAATACAAGAGAAAAAAGCCGGACACACGACGGACGGAAGGTGCGATATTAATATGCCTATCTTTGGCTAGTTTTCGCTCAACGGCAATCTTGTTCGCTTTGTGTCTTTTATTTTAGTTATGTTGATGCTAATATTAGTATTATATCGGTATACTCCGGACATTGCACACGTGTATTTTCAGTAGAAAAAGTCTTAACTTTTAGTTCAGATATGTAGAAATGAACATCAAGGCTACAAGTAGAAACAGGAAATATGACGAAAACATCCCAACATTCCTCCACGATCGTCCCAAGACATCCATGAAGCACTGCTGTAAAAAATGGCATTGGTCCACCATCTGACCTTGTTTGTACTGCCGTAAATAATTATATACTTGGCTGAACTGAAAGAAATGAAATAACAAAAATCCTAATGACAGGATAAAAAATTGTACTGTAAATAAGTGGACATGTTTATACCTGATAATTGTGTAACATTTAAAAATGTGCATTTTGGATCATTTCTTGCCCATGTTTGTTTTTGCCTTAAATGATTTCAGATTCCTTGATTTGATTTTCTGATACAGAATGTGTTTGTATGGTTTTTAATGAATTAACCGTCAATGATTACGCACAAAAAGGATTCAAACACTCACTTTAAAGGTTGAGACACGGGTCTGTCACGCGACATGTTGTCTTGATTAATTAAGCATGTGGCAAATTAGTTGCAAATTTGTCCATACATAATGTAGTTACATTCCGGACAGGACCACAAATACTTGCAGAATCCATTGTATTCAAACGCCTATGGGTACACATTTCAAGAAAGTAGAGAAGCTATAATGGTTACATATTGCAAGATTGAACAATAGAACGACAGGAACACAGACGCAGTGTGCAACACAACGCCTTTATACACCGAACTCAAAACATGAGGAAAGTGATTGTATAATCTGTCCACACACGTGAAAAAACCATGCCACTATTAATCGAGCCCGATACGAAGGCGATTTTAATATGCCCACGTTCTGGGATTTAAAAATCTTCAGGATCAAGAAGAGGTCGGACGTTTAAACGTATACCCCGTTTTAAGGCACAGGTATATGCTAAAGACATAGAACATACTTACGAACATTCACAAACCAGAAATATGGAACAAAGCACAAAACTTCACAAACACACTACAGATATGTACTTAGTGTGATTATCAAAGAGTGTTAGGTACCGACTTGTAACGGTCAGTAAAACGTAAATTTAATTGGGGGTTCAACTTGTTTGTGCGCACAGCCTCAAAAACCAACATTGTAAATCTTATCAAAGCATGCACAAACCTGAGGAAATATGGTAAAACTAGAAATGTGTCCATAGGACACGGATGCCCCCACTTCGATTTTTTGTCACAGAAAATAAGCCATTATGATTATTCAGGATAATCTGCACATATAGGATAAGTTGAGTTGAGTTGGGTTTTACGGCATCGCAAGACTGTATAGGTTATATGGCGCCATTCATCCTTTTCAAAAATTAGATCGGATAAGATATTTTTTAAGTATTGTTGGGAAATAAAGGGCCCTAATTCCTAAGCGATTTCCATGGCTATCGAACTTGATCAAGATATTATGGTCACAAACATGTGTTAAAAGTTTGGTGAGGATTGGACAAACAGTTTTCAAGAATTAGATCGGAAACAATCTTCGGGACGTATTTTTCAAGTCTTTTTTTGCAAATAAAGGGCCGTAACTCCTAAATGACAAAAGCGATTTCCATGGCTATCGAACTTGATCAAGATATTATGGTCACAATCATGTATGTAAAGTTTGGTGAGGATTGGACACATACTTTTCAAGAATTAGATTGGAAACATATATTTTAGAAGTATTTTTGGCAAAAAAGGGCCGTAACTCCTAAATGACTAGAGCGATTTCCATGACTATCGAACTTGATCAAGATATTATGGTCACAAACATGTGTTTAAAGTTTGGTGAGGATTGGACAAACGGTTTTCAAGAATAAGATCGGAAACAATCTTCGGGACGTACGTACGTAAAGACAGACAGACGTACGTACGGACAAGGGCAACCCTATATGCCGCCACTTTGTGGGGGCATAAAAACTCATTGAGAGACCCAAATTACTTCTTTGATAAGGGATCTCGACTCTTCATCTGCAGACAAATGAAAAAAATTCTGAGTACCTTATAGTTTGAAACTTTAAAAATCCCATTCTGTCTGCATTAGCAATGTTAAAATAATATCATGTGCACTTAAACTGAGAATAAAAAATAAACAAAACAAAAATATAAAACACAACATTCTGAAGCAAGAGACTTTGCCAAATGAAACCAAGTGAAACGCTGAAACATTCCTAGCAATCCAAAAACGGTTTTAAGGATAACACGAACTTGCAAAATTTACGCTATAATCAAAGGACTGCAAGCTAAATTATTGTAAGGACGCCATATTCAACCTTATATTTCAATAAGGAATTAATCACAAAAAAACAACAGAATGTTAATGACTGAGCACAGACGCATGAACAACCGCGCCCAGAGCCTCTATCATGTTATATATTGGTAGAGGAAACATATGTCTTAACCATCAAATCCACCATTTCATGTCACAAGAGCGAGGGAGGCATTCAGAATTTGTGCTGCTGAGACCTATTACACTGTTTAAAACAAGTCACAACTTTTGCTAAATGAGCGTGACCATCCTCGTGCCCCACCAGTGCTAAATTTAGTTTGACAAATATTGTCCCCACTGATAAAACAAAAAGATGTTCTAGACATTTTAAAGCTGCACTCTCACAGATTCACCATTTTTACAACTTGTTTTATTTTTTGTCTAGGAACAAACCTATTTTTGCGTAAATATCTGCAAACTAATGATAAAAGATTGCTGAAAATAGATCATATCGCAGTTTTTCATATTTCCGTTCGAGAATAAAGGTTTTATGTCTTAAACCGTTTAAGAAAAATGCCTAAAACTTCAATTTTTGAACTTTAATATAAAAAGTTGCGTTCTATTTTTTGTCATCAGCCTTATATTTCAAAGGATATTCGCAATAATTGGCTTGTTTCAAGACGAAGCATGTCAATACGTTCAATTTTTGTGAGTGCAGCTTTAAAGGAAGAAAGCTGGAAAGACCACAGTGGCTTGATGACAAACGCTCATTAAAGTAACAATAAATAATTTCAATTGGCCAAAATTATATTTTATACATACTTGAACATGTATATCATCAAAATAATACATTGCCATAAACATAAAATGAGATTTGACAAAATTCAAAAATACCCTACACTGTAATATGAAACAAGTGAAGAATATTCGCCCGGCGAAAATGTAAACAAAGACCAATTCTCGTTGAAAATTATTTCTTCCATATGCTTCAAACAAAGTACCTGGCTCATAGATGCAGTGGCCCGTTATACACACGTTAAAAGCGGTATTCTTGTCGAGAGAAACAGTAAACGACGAAAATGCGAATAATCACAAGCGCTACACCGACATTGTTCTGTCAAATTTGGTCTTTCTACCAAATAAGATTTACCACAATGATTACTAATGGTTTAAAATTCCAAAAAGGATGGCTAATGAAGAATATCGAGTTTAATTTGAAGAAAATATTTCGATCATAAAAACACGGAATTTCTTTCTACCTTTAAGACGCAGTAAATCTTTTAACATTCACCAATCATTTAATATTTGTGCGTTTTCGGCTATTAAATACACGGTTTTTAATACAATCTTGTTAATATCAGTAATTATTACTTTCGATAAATTCATTATTAAGTAAGTATTTAAATTTTGATCAGTCAAAATTGAATGCCTTCATGTCCATGGTCTCCTGCCAAGGTGCTGATCTGCAAGTCGTGTCCAACTGAGTTGCTTGTATTAACAGGACGTCAGTCTAGGGAAAAAGTAAGCATTTTAGAATAATATTTGTAGTCGAGGCCTTTTTTCCTGTTAGGGGTTATACTACTTCCTTAAAAAATGTAATTGTTTCACAATGAGCAAAATGTGCTGACTATTGTGTTTAAACCAAGGATTTGAAGTTGCCTTGTATCGGTAAAATTGTATAATGTGACTATTTAGAGATTAATATATGGCCGCGCGGGGCCAATGAGTGATATTAGTCCTTGCATGTTAATAATGCCCGAGTATTTTAGCCATATATTAAACTGTTTAATACACAATTTTTGACTCAAGTATTCAGTTGTCTGTCGATATGCCGATATCTAAACAGGATGGTTTACCTTGCTGGTAAATTTTCTTTTGGGTGATTTTCGTGTTTATCAAAATGGAAAGCAAATTGCAATAAAATACATGTAGCACACATTTATTTCACAGGAAGTGGAGATGAAAGAGCAATTTTCAACACATAAATATGCGAAATAATAAAATTATAAAAAATACACTGGATAAATGTAATAAAAGCCCACATGTACATGTTTATCCAGTCAGAATCACTTAGTTCACTTATATCTACAACTTAAGGAGACAGTACCAGTTTTGCATGCATACTGTATGGTTCCTAATTTCTCAAATTAATGTTGATAGGCCAATTAAAAGTGCAGCCAATAAACAGTGACTGAGTGCCCTTCATATTTTTTGCAGGGTCAGTTTCCACCTGGGCTTTGTCTAATGGGAATGTCTTAAACATGTTCAGCTTCATCATGTGTTCGTTTTCTTGCAGGAATATCTTCATACGTTTGGATGGAGGATAGCGCTTGCTCAATTTCCTGGGATGTTGCTACAAGGTCCTAATTATCATCATCGTCGAATTCCTCCATTTTAGTAACTGGTTCTGGTTCTGGATTTTTCACTGATTCTTTTCTCTTAGACATGTGAAGAATATTAGACCTTTTGTGCTGCTTCTCTATATCATTTGTATGATAATGATAAAGAGACATCAGAATTTTGGGCTAGTCAGCTGTGCCACCTCAGTGGAAAACAACCGGCATCCAGCAAATTTGTAATGCATGTTTTTCTTGCAGAGTGATTAACATGCCTAGCCTAGAATCATGGTTTTGGCCTGTTCTCCCAATTGATTTCTTCCCAGTTGCTGGTTGATGAGCCAGAGATCATTTGATGCTGTTCCTGTTCTAAAATTTGGATTCAGGGCCACATAAAACCTTGATTCTGGGGTGAACATCTGAGGCGGTATTTTTTCCTTGTCAAAGCTGATACAACCTTACAGTACAGTTTGGGTCTTCTGCAAATAATTTTTAAACACACATTTGGAGTACTCAATCACATTTTAAAACATATTTTACAAATATTAACATTTCAATTTTTATTTTAGAATGGATTTTAGTTTTGCTAATTCACTGCAATAAATGAACATAATTTGTTAACAATAGAAAAATAACCTTTTTACAACAATGCTATTTTTACTTGGTTACCAGGCTGTTGAAAGAGCTTAGGCACATATTGCCTGTGGTCGCCTGCAACTCCGTTTCTTGTTTTTGTTAGGCCAAATAACTCACATCAACGGAGGTATGGCTTAATTCCAAGTCCCCCCACAGCATGGTCAGGTGCTCCTGTCTTCCTCGCAATCCAAGATGCATGGTTTTGTTAAGCCACATGATATTTGTGAGAGAAATCGGAGAGGCTGTAATTAATTCGAAATTTATACCATTTGAAACATTTACACAGTTAATATGTGATTGATTATTATGTTGTATAATGTATTCTTCTGTTTATCAATGAACTCACTCTAAATGCATATAGAATTCTTTTCTTTTTCTACCTCTATTAATAAATGTTTATAATATATATATAAGTTAAAGAAATATAAAATAACAGACATGAATGAATTGCATCATAAATTAACCATTATCCATAATTACCGCGCCATCCATATTATAAAGGGTGGCTTTTTTGAATACCGGGGACCGGCTTATATCGTTTGAACTCTTCCGCCCATGACATCGCCTTCGTACTCTGCAAAACGAGTTGATCATGATTAAAATAATCAAAGTATGTGCATAAAATTATAAGAAACTATAAAAATCATAACTATTAAGGTGCAGGCCTTCCAGCGTTCCTACTTTTTTAACAGCTTCCTTCTTTTTCCTACTTTTTTTCTAAAAAAACTCCTACTATTCCTACTTTTTTGAAAATAAGGTCCGCAAAAATATTAAAATTTGATCTTTGTGCTAGTTTTATTTGCAGAAAATGAACAAAATATGTCAAACTGGCTGGTTTCTGTTGTTGAAAAGTGTGGCAACATGTTCTCCTTTGACGTGCATCATTTATAATAAAGGTTAGTTAGTCTCTTGGGTATTTTATATCATTTTTGGGCTGAACTCCAGAAGCTTGCCTATACTGAACAAAACGCAAAAGCTGAAGGTCTATGCGCATTAAAAGTCGCATCAACTGGTATATCGTACAGTTCATGTGATGGTCGTCCAGAACTATTTAGATCAATGTTTCCAGGACAAGTGTCTGATGACTGGTAAATCCAATATCTCCTACCTAATATCTGATCGGAATGGACCATTCTTGACGAAAAAAACTTGTTGATCAAATTAATTCCAGTAAATTTCAATTTACTATTCAATTTGATGAAACGTTTTTGGAATGTGAAAAAGGGACAGGTGTCAACTGTGTATTTTTGACTCAAAAGTCTACTTGTTGGACATGCTCCAGCTGATGTTGTAACAGAAGGAATCATTGAAACTTTAACTGAAAAGGGTTTTGAACTGAATGTACAACAGTTAGTTGCTTTAGGTTGTGATGGCCCGACTGTCAACAAGGCAATATGGAACAAGCTTAATGACTATAAGAAGGAGTTGGGGTTTGCAGAATTGTTACCATTCATTCCTTGTACCATTTATGTTGTCCACAATGCCTTTAAGAAAGGAATCTATGTCTATGGTGAATATGCTGAGCAACTGGCAGTGGACATATTTCAGTGGTTCAAGTCACACACATGTCAGAGGGAGGATTTCTAGGAAACTTTAGCAGAACTGGGGCTGGATGATGAAATGTGTGTGCGACTTGTTCAGTGTCGATGGCTTACACTTGTTCCTGCTTTACAGAGAATACTGCACAACTGGAAAGCTGTCTGCAAGTATTTTAATACTGACCTCCCAGCTATCAGTAAAGAGAACCATACAGAGTATAGCCTTCGTAAAAACTCCAGGTATCAGCGTATTTGCAGCCAGCTTAAGGACAAAGCAACACTTGCTGAGATCCAGTTCCTGACCAACACAGGACCATTGTTTGAATCTTTCCTGGAACTTTTTCAGAAACAGGAGCCTCTTACCCATATGCTGTACGCGGAATCAGAAGATCTTTTGAAGGCTATCATGCTCCGCTTCATTAAGTATGACTCTATTGGAAGTTGAAAAGGCAGGCAGTTTTTGGCAGTAGATGTACGTAAAACTGAGTTGTGTCCTGAGGTTTCTGAAATGGAGAGAGTTTCTGAAATACAGATAGGCAATTACACAAAGAAACCTTTGTCTTCTTTAGAACAAGGCAGTGCAAAGAAGGTATTGTTAGGGATGAGGTCTTTCTATCAGACAGTGGCTGAATATCTGCAGAAACGCCTACCACTTCAGAGCAATCTCATGAAAGGAGCTCATTGTCTCCATCCTGAAGTAAAAGATTAGGAGGCAGCCCAGAAGCATTTAAAAATACTGTGCAGCTCTTTGTCTGTAATCTCAGATGAGAATGTGTCTGCTGTAACTGATGAGTGGAAGGTATAAGAGCTCAAGAGTTTCCAGAATCAGTTTTATATGATGATGAAGGCAATCTGAAAAGGATCGATTCATACTAGGATCATGTTCTCAGTACAAAAAATAAAGCTGGAAGTCTGAAGTTTCCACAGCTAACAAATGTAGTACAGACATGCCTGTCCATTGCCAATGGAAATGCAGATGTTGAAAGGAGCTTGTCAGTAAACAAGAAAATACTAACTCCAGAAAGAACATGTCTCTCTGAGAAATCATTGAATGGATTAAGACTTTCCAGAGAGATGTGGTGAGCATATATGGCAATGTGACTGATGTGCCTGTTACAGAGGAACTTTTGTCCTCAGTTAAACAAGCTCATAAGAAATATGCAGAAAGAAAGGAAGCTGAAAAATAAAGATCTTAAGGATAGAGAAAAAGGCAGCGGAAGACGAATTTGGAATAGGCAAAAAGAGAAAGAATCACTGCAAAAAGAGCAGGATAGAAAGAGAAAGCTCAATGATAAAAAGAGGGATGTGAAGAAAAGTGAACAAAATTGCATGATGATCTGCAGAGGGCAAATGGAATTTTAAGAGGCTAATGAAAGGCTGGTTGCAGCTATTGAGTCAAAGGAGTTCAAGGAGCTTAACCTTCTCAATCCCTTCTGGAAGTAGCTAAAGGACACATGAAAAATGTGACAGAATCTATTGAGACATGCAAAGAACAAAGGGATGAAATAGCTAAAAAGAGGATGATTTATGAATGCCTATCAAAGCAAAATACTGCATTGGATAAGGACAAATAGGACCAACAATGGGCTTATAGTGCTTAGTTTGCTTGATTAGTAAATGTAGATATGATTGTTAATATTCAGCTGCTTACTTCTGGAGTTCACTCATACATATGCATGTATAAGTAGATGTGTAGTCACATTCCTCTTTATTGAGGTCATTGTTACCTTTTATTAACTACTAACATTCTCTTGTGTTTAACCATTTCATTTTATGAACATGTGTATAGTTCCTGCCTTGGTAATAGTTCAATAGTCATTGTAAATCATCTTGCTTACTAACAAACTATACTGTATATAACCCTGTTCCCATGTAGTTTGTTATATTCAGTTACTTTACCAGTAACATGTTAGTGAATGCATTACTAGTATGTTTCTGTTTATTTATTTAAGATTATTTCTACTATTTCCTTCTTTTCTGTCAGAAAACCTCCTACTTTTTTGTTAGTGGCTGCTGGAAGGCCTGAAGGTGTTTTTATAATTATTATCTTTAGTTGTTTTAAAGAAGAATATTTACATCCGTACTTGATTTTCTGAACGATAAAAATTGAGTTCATTTTGCATGTCCCGGTCGACCTTTCGTGACCTTTGTAGGTGGAGTTTGGCAAGAACGCAACGCTCTGATTGAGCGCTGGTGAATCACCGCGCGTAGTGATCTTACTAGGATCTACTTTATTGATAAATATAGCAGGGCACATGTACTGTTGAATGTCGGCTTGTTTACATGTTTCTTTTGATGTTTTACGAAGAATTTAAATGAAAGACATTCTTTTTTAGAAATATCATTTGAAAATGGTTGGTTTTGCATTTGATAACAAAAGAACACACATTGAACATATAATAAAACAAATTACAATTGACTTACGCAGTTTTTATTACGGTTCGTCTGCACAAACTGTCAAAACAATCATGAGTTTATGAGTTCGGCGATTTCTTTTTAGGAAAACTGTATGATCCATTATCGATATTCAGACAATGAATATCTTTCAACAACAGAATTAGGCGATATCTTCGTCCAGTCATTTGAAAAAGTTAGTAATAATTTACTTTCAACTGAGACAACACCAGTGACACTGGCAGTGGAAGGGACATCAGAACCGAAACCAAAACGGTTTAAGGCACTAGCAGATGATGAAATCGACTGCATTGAGAGAAAATATCAATCAACCTCCACAAAGAAAAACACCCAATGGGGCATAAATTTGTTTCAGGGTATGAAATAAATTATTAAACCATTTTTTTATGAAAAGTAAAAGGTAACAATTTTCAAAAAATAAAAGTCCTTTCCGATGACTCTTACTTGTATTAATCAATTAAGGATTGATTCTTATTATGTCTCCCCCTCTCTGGGTGAGACATATTGTTTTTGCCCTGTCCGTCAGTCCGGTAGTCCGTCAGTCCGTCCGTACGTCACACTTCGTTTCCGATCGATAACTGGAAAACCGCATGACCTAGGATCACCAAACTTGGTAGGGAGGTTGGTCGTGAGGTGTAGAGGATCCCTATTGTTTTTGAGGTCAAAGGTCAAGGTCGCGGCGACCCCCAATATAAAAAAAACATTTCTGCTCAAAATCTTGAGAACGGTTTGACCTAGGTTCACCAAACTTGGTAGGGAGGTTGGTCGTGAGGTGTAGAGGATCCCTATTGTTTTTGGGGTCACTAGGTCAAATGTCAAGGTCGCGGCGACCCCCAATATAAAAAACATTTCTGCTCAAAATCTTGAGAACGGTTTGACCTAGGTTCACCAAACTTGGTAGGGAGGTTGGTCATGAGGTGTAGAAGATCCCTATTGTTTTTAGGGTCACTAGGTCAAAGGTCAAGGTCGCGGCGACCCCCAATGTAAAAAACATTTCCGCTCAATATCTTGATAATGGTTTGACCTAGGTTCACCAAACTTGGTAGGGAGGTTGATCATGAAGTTTAGAAAACTCCTATATTTTGGGGGGTCACAAGGTCAAAGGTCAACGTCGCTGTGACCTCTAATGTAAAAAAATATTTCCGTGCAATATCAGGAGAATGCTTTGTTCGTTTCCGATCGATAACTGGAAAACCGCATGACCTAGGATCACCAAACTTGGTAGGGAGGTTGGTCGTGAGGTGTAGAGGATCCCTATTGTTTTTGGGGTCACTAGGTCAAAGGTCAAGGTCGCGGCGACCCCCAATATAAAAAACATTTCTGCTCAAAATCTTGAGAACGGTTTGACCTAGGTTCACCAAACTTGGTAGGGAGGTTGGTCGTGAGGTGTAGAGGATCCCTATTGTTTTTGGGGTCACTAGGTCAAAGGTCAAGGTCGCGGCGACCCCCAATATAAAAAACATTTCTGCTCTAAATCTTGAGAACGGTTTGACCTAGGTTCACCAAACTTGGTAGGGAGGTTGGTCATGAGGTGTAGAAGATCCCTATTGTTTTTGGGGTCACTAGGTCAAAGGTCAAGGTCGCGGCGACCCCCAATGTAAAAAACATTTCCGCTCAATATCTTGAGAATGGTTTGACCTAGGTTCACCAAACTTGGTAGGGAGGAAGTACAAATTTCATGTCCATCATTGATTATTTCTCACCTACGACCACACAATGGGGGAGACATGCGCTTTTTCAAAAAAGCAATCTCTAGTTTTTTGTGCGTTCGTGCAGTATGAACGCTCGCCAGCGATTTTGCAAATCCATGAATCGCGCTAGCGATTCTTGGAAAATTTGCAAAATCGCGGACGAGCGTTTATATTGCATGAACGCACAAAAAAATAAAAATATAATACTTATATTTTTGCACTTTATTCCTTTATTTTCTCGCCCTTAAAGAGTTCGAGAAAAACTGTTTACTCTTAGAAGTCATCCATGAAGCACACTAGTGTTTCTTTGGATATTAACAAAGCCCGTTTAGCCGTCACCAGGTCATAACATTGCATGGAGATACAAAAAATATCAATCGTCCCCAATAAAATAAGTTATTAAATAATACAAAAAATAGTTTTAAAGAGCTTCCTTTATAAAATTAAATCACTAGCACCAATATATAAATCTAAATTTCTACTTAATAAAAAAGAGTGGACAAAATTAACCATATATACTAGTGCATATTTGTTAATAACAATGTGACTTTCTCCATCAATTCAGTGTAACCTGAAATTGGGTATGAAAATTAAATGACTATTCAATAATTGTAACACTATAAATACACAGTCGATAGTCTGAAATAATACTATAATGCAATATTTTTTTACCAATTATCAAAAAAAACAAAAAACAGCATTTTTAAAAAAAAAAAACAACGACATTATTTACGTATAAGGCTAGGAAAAATGTAGATTATCATCCGTAGTTTAAAAAAAAACACAGGGTGGTGTTTTTTTGTAGTTTTTGAAGAACAATTGTCGGGTCATAATCAAAAAAAGTTTTGGCGTTAGGTTTCGAACAGGTCTAGGTTAAAAATGGATACAGACAAGAGCTGTCACAGTATATAACGAATGCCCCCGAATGGGACATTGACCTATGAACAAGGTCAGTACATGAAAAGTTGATCTTGCCTTTACGTGTCAAATACATATGGCAAGTTATTTTAAATTGCCTCTAAACATAACAAATACCACCCATACTTGACAACCTACACTGTTATGTCCTTATAAGCAGCATTCCATTGTGAATAAACACTTAGTGTGACCTTGAATTTAGAGGTAGGGACATGGGTCTTGCACGCGACACGTCGTCTTGGTATGTCTGACACAAGTGACAAGACATTTTTAAATCTGTCCATACAAGAGAAAGTTACAGCCCTGACACGACAACCTATACTCTATATCCTTATATATGCAGCATTCCATTGTGAATAAACACCTAAGTGTGACCTTGACCTTAGAGGTAGGGACACGGTCTTGCACGCGACACGTCGTCTTGGTATGTGGAACACATGTGGCAAGTTATTTTAAAATCTGTCCATACAAGGGAAAGTTACAGCCCGGACACGACAACCTACACTCTATGTCGTTATATGCAGCACTCCATTGTGAATAAACACTAATTGTGACCTTGACCTTAGAGGTAGGGACACGGGTCTTGCACGCGACACGTCGTCTTGGTATGTGGAACACATGTGGAAGTTATTTTAAAACCTGTCCATACAAGGGAAAGTTACAGCCCGGACACGACAACCTATACTCTATGTCCTATATGTAGCACTCCATTGTGAATAAACACTAAGTGTGAACTTGACCTTAGAGGAAGGGACACGGGTCTTGCACGCGACACGTCGTCTTGGTATGTGGAACGCATGTGGCAAGTTATTTTAAAATCTGTCTATACAAGGGAAAGTTACAGCCCGGACACGAGTTATTGAGCCGGACACACGGACAGACGGACGGTGTGATTTTAATATGCCTACTCCGAAGCAAAATAGTCACCGTAAAAATGTTCTACCCGCCCATCAAGTACCATTGCAACACAATGACCAACATTAGAAGTGCGATAAATCGGTTTCTCAAGGATATTGACAGGAGTATTGATATTGTACGTCACCCAGAGTTCACAAATTCTAATCGCACCTTTGATGGACATTTAAAAAGAAGGATGGAATCCGGAATTTCTCGTTCAACCGAGCATAAAGAAAGCGTCTCATGTGATGATCTAAAGAAAATTTCCGTTCACCCGAAATGCTATGAAAACTCTCCAATCATTCTGAAAAAGGCAGCATGGTTCCTTATATCTATCCATTTTGTCACAAGAGGCATGGAGTTCCATTACTAGCTTCGGAAGAACAGCATTGAGTTCCGTGAGGATTCCGATGACGAATTTCTGATTCTGAACCAAGAAACCAAAGAAATAAATCACCAAGGTGGCGAAAACAAAGAGTCCCCTCTCTGAAAAGAGAATTTATGCAACACGATAGGCTCTATCTCCTGTGAAAGTTCTCAGGCTATTAATCAGTAAACTAAATATCAATGCCAAGATGCTCTTTAACCAAATGGACAATCATGTACTTGCAAATCCATCTCAATTTAAAATGTGGTACACTGAGAACCCCCTGGCAAAAAGGACATTTGAAATGTTCATAAAGAACATAAGCGCCACAGCCGGTCTCAATCAACGCTACATTGCACACTGTCTACATGCAACAGCCATACAAGCCATGAATGATGCGGGTTGTACAACCGGGGATGTAGCACATCCAAGAACAAAGCAATAAGCAACACCCTGGTAGCACTCACCGAAGGAGCATCAGCAGCTCTGCAGCCTTACATGCAAATTCACATGAGTCTTGTTGATGATCAGATGCCAACATCCTCACAGATGATTCGACATAGCAATGAACAAAATATAAGTCATGCCGATTTTTTCAGAGCAGCCACTTTCAGCAATTGCACGATCAACATTACTAAACCACAGTAATAGATTGACAATATCTGAGATATATTTACACATGTTCATGTTTTTACAAGGCAGTTTTCTGCCTTATAGTGGCAAAAGATGAAATACCTACAAGACAGTTTGTTATCATTGCATTTAATACTTTAATGGACATAAAGAATATACTGTATTGGTACTGAGGTTAGAAGTGTGATTTAAGCTGCACATTCACAGAATGACCATTTTGACAACTTTTGTTTGTCTTAGAATGAACCAATTTTGGCATAAATATCTGGAAACCATCTGTGAGAGTTCATCATTAACACAATTTAAGTAAATACTAAAACATATATGAATGGTTTCCAAATAGTATGTTTTATACGACAGTTATATTTTGAAACATTCTGGCTAGTACAAGACTTTATGCTATTTAATTCAAAAGATTGCAGAAAATTGATCAACATGTGTGTGTTTTCAGCTATTAAACACACGGTCACAATCTTATTAACATTCCTTAATAGTTGTCATAAATGCATTATTAAGTTAGAAGTTAAAGGTTTCTTACTTTTTAAATTTATTATTTATTCATGTGTATGTAATAATTTTAAAAAGCAGTGTCATATTTCAAAACAGCTTAAGTAAAACACTCAACCTTAATTTTAAGTCCTTTTACCACATCAAAATTATTCAAAATCGTGTATGATTTTAACTTTTTAACGGGGCCAATATAATTGGTATATGCACAAAAGAAACCTTTTAATGCGGATGCATAACTATGTTTAACTCATTTGAATTTGATGATTAAAGCCAAAAATAATAAATATATATAATAGCGATATTTTGGCGTTTTTTTTAACTGTGCATTTCGTTGACACAGACCCCCGTTTATAAGGACAAATGTTTTTATTGGTACAAAACTCGTATGCTTTTTTGTTTTGTTTATTATTTTTATGAGTAAAATGAGTTAGACATAATAATGCAAACAATTTATTAAACTTCTTTTTAAGTGCATGTAACAAGTGTAAAACTATTTCGTTCTCCTTTAAAATCCCATTCTCTTATGTATAGTACTGCCATACAATTTATATAATAATAATAATAATAATAAAACACAGACTCAACGCGTTAGTGGACGCCGTTCAGATATGTATCAATGTCTCAAACACAGATTTAAGGCGTTAGTGAGTATGAACTCCGTTCAGATATCTATCAGTGCCTCAAACACAGATTCAAGGCGTAAGTGAATATGGACGCCGTTCAGATATCTATCAGTGTCTCAAACACTGACTCAATGCGTTAGTGAATATGGACGCCGTTCAGATATGTATAAATGTCTCAAACACAGACTCAAGGCGTAAGTGAATAGGTGCGCCGTTCAGATATGTATCAATGTCTCAAACACAGTCTCAATGCGTTAGTGAATATGGGCGCCGTTCAGATATCTATCAGTGCCTCAAACACTGACTCAATGCGTTAGTGAATATGGACGCCGTTCAGATATGTATAAATGTCTCAAACACAGATTTAAGGCGTTAGTGAGTATGAACTCCGTTCAGATATCTATCAGTGCCTCAAACACAGATTCAAGGCGTAAGTGAATATGGACGCCGTTCAGATATCTATCAGTGTCTCAAACACAGATTCAAGGCGTTAGTGAATATGAACGCCGTTCAGATATCTATCAGTGCCTCAAACACAGACTCAATGCGTAAGTGAAATATAGACCCCGTTCAGATATCTATCAGTGCCTCAAACACAGATTCAATGCGTTAGTGAATATAGACCCCGTTCAGATATCTATCAGTGCCTCAAACACAGACTCAATGCGTTAGTGAATATAGACCCCGTTCAGATATCTATCAGTGCCTCAAACACAGATTCAATGCGTTAGTGAATATAGACGCCGTTCAGATATATATCGGTGCCTCAAACACATATTCAGGGCGTTAGTGAATATGGGCGCCGTTCAGATATCCATCAGTGCCTCAAACACAGATGCAAAGCGTTACTGAATATGTGCGCCGTCGTTCAGATATGTATAAATGTATCAAACACAGACGC
Organism: Mya arenaria; assembly: GCF_026914265.1. NCBI lineage: Eukaryota > Metazoa > Mollusca > Bivalvia > Myida > Myidae > Mya > Mya arenaria. Next base: position 11,794,912 of record NC_069128.1, on the reverse strand, counting down.
AATGCGTAAGTGAATAGGGGCGCCGTTCAGATATGTAGAAACGTCTCAAACACAGACTCAATTAAGGCATTAGTGAATATGGGCTCCGTTCATATATGTATAAATGTCTCAAACACAGACGCAAGGCGTAAGTGAATAGGGGCGCCGTTCAGATATGTAGAAACGTCTCAATCACAGACTCAATTAAGGCATTAGTGAATATGGGCTCCGTTCATATATGTATAAATGTCTCAAACACAGACTCAATTAAGGCATTAGTGAATATGGGCTCCGTTCAGATATGTATAAATGTCTCAAACACAGACTCAAGGCGTAGGTGAATAGGGGCGCCGTTCAGATATGTAGAAATGCCTCAAACACAGACTCAAGGCGTAAGTGAATAGGGGCGCCGTTCAGATATGTAGAAATGCCTCAAACACAGACTCAAGGCGTAAGTGAATAGGGGCGCCGTTCAGATATGTAGAAATGCCTCAAACACAGACTCAAGGCGTAAGTGAATAGGGGCGCCGTTCAGATATGTAGAAATGCCTCAAACACAGACTCAAGGCGTAAGTGAATAGGGACGCCGTTCAGATATGTATAAATGTATCAAACACAGACGTAAGGCGTAAGTGAATAGGGGCGCCGTTCAGATATGTAGAAACGTCTCAAACACAGACTCAATTAAGGCATTAGTGAATAGGGGCGCCGTTCAGATATGTATAAATGTCTCAAACACAGACTCAAGGCGTAAGTGAATAGGGGTGCCGTTCAGATATGTAGAAATGCCTCAAACACAGACTCAAGGCGTAAGTGAATAGGGGCGCCGTTCAGATATGTAGGAATGCCTCAAACACAGACTCAAGGCGTAAGTGAATAGGGGCGCCGTTCAGATATGTAGAAATGCCTCAAACACAGACTCAAGGCGTAAGTGAATAGGGGCGCCGTTCAGATATGTAGAAATGCCTCAAACACAGACTCAAGGCGTAAGTGAATAGTGACGCCGTTCAGATATGTAGAAATGTCTCAAACACAGACTCAAGGCGTAAGTGAATAGGGGCGCCGTTCAGATATGTAGAAATGTCTCAAACACAGACTCAAGGCGTAAGTGAATAGGGGCGCCGTTCATATATGTAGAAATGCCTCAAACACAGACTCAAGGCGTAAGTGAATAGGGGCGCCGTTCAGATATGTAGAAATGCCTCAAACACAGAATCATTGCGTAAGTGAATAGGGGCGCCGTTCAGATATGTATAAATGTCTCAAACACAGACTCGAGGCGTAAGTGAATAGGGGCGCCGTTCAGATATGTAATAGTATGTCAAACACAGAATCAATGCGTTATTGAATATGGGTGCCGTTCAGATTTGTATCAAAGTTTCAAACAAAGACTCAAGGCGTTAGTGAAATGGACGTTGTTGTAAGTAAATATTGGCGTTGTTCAGACATATATTAAGGTCTCCAACACAGACCTTAAAAAAGACGAACTTTTATATACTGTTAATGTGATATTTGATCATTTTCTATCGCTTTTGGGACACACATTCTATCTGCAATATCAATTTTGTTATGATACTAGTCAATTTATGTTATAAACATTATGTTACTAACATAACAATTCAGATATGGTATCCCATACACCCAACGGATCAGATGCAAATGTTTGTATATATGTTATTACTACTCTGTGTGAATTGCACATGCCGCAACAATAAACAATTTACTTACTTACTTACTCACATACGCAATGCGTTAGGAAATTTGGGCGTTGCTCGGATATGTATAAATGACAGAATCTAAATTTAGCGGTATTTTATTGTATATGATAAAAAAGATGAAAGGCAAATAAACTGATTACAACATAGTACATGTAAAATTTAATATAAGGCAAATAGGCATGGGAACGGTTTCATATGAGCGTAAAATTAAATTTCTTGAGATAAAAACAATTTTATTTAAACAAGAAATTTAACATTACAGAAATTAGATTATATAATGACAGGCAAATACACTATGAAAACAACACTCAGATGTCAAAAGAAATGCTGCACATTAAAGAAAGAAACTATGATAAAAAAGAATAGTTATTTAAGATGAAAATGCATTTGAAAAGGTATGATTCGGTGCTTATAGCGGAACATATACGGCCATTGCGTGCAGTATCTATGACTGATATTCAAATTAACCTCCTTCACAATTACATTACATTTGTAATAACATTATTTTAATTTCGGGCCATGAATCGACTTCTTCAAAAATCATGATATGAAACAAACAAAAAATTCAGAACCTCAAATTAAAGTTGTTGTTTTTTATAAATTTTAACAGTGAATCGATGCGGAAATGTATTCATACTTTACAAAATTAAATAATTGTATCGAGTTACTTCCCTTCATCTAGATATAAGTCTAAAATACTATGTACAGCAACCACCCCCTGTTTCCCTCCTATATCACTGTAACCTGACTACAAATACCAGGAAAATAAACGGTTTCCATGGTAACACTGATAAGTTTACATTTCCCTGAACTCCGTGTACACAGAGCGATTCGTTTAGACCACGTGTGAATAAATATCAAAGATGTGTAAAATGAAGAAATGTAAACATTGTGAGCTGGCCTTTCGATCGAGCGTCTGGTTAACACCCTCATTATAATAGTGAATATTCTGTGCAAACACAGAGTGTTGTCAAGAATTAAACATTGCCCGATATTGTCTGGACATAACTATTAATATTCAATCTAATATCAGATTATATTTATAGAGAACCGCGTCTGGTTTGGCATCACAGCGCAGGGGTGCATCATGGAGTAATATTATGAAATGTTGTTGTACTAGTATACTCATTAATCAATGGGAATTTGTAGCTGAAACCGCGATTTTGTTATCATCAACTAGGTGTAAAACCAGCGATGTATAAACCTCGCGTTTTATCGATATAGCTTAGTTAGTAACAGATGTATTCAGATGCTTAAAGCGACTCATTCACGGATTGTACGTTGGCAACGATTTCTTTTAAAACATTGTTGAAATTGAGATTGTTTTACTTATAAACGACTTATATAAGCAAGCGACAAACAATGACTGGCAGACCTCTTATGAACATTTGAACAAAAATTGTAAATTTGTAAAGTTAATATTTTGTCAATAATGCTACTACTTAAATAGAGCGTAATATTCAATCTTTAGTATAATTCTAAATAATGCACCTCTCATTTGAACCCTTTGATGACATTTTTATCAATGAAACATAACTAGCATATTTTTGTTTACGTGTTAACACGTTACAAATTTGTTTTACGTCTGAGCCTATAAAACGTGAGAGCGTCCCTTTAATTTGGTAAAAATAATTCCAAACTGAATGGTTGCGAGAAAAATAACTAATGTGCCTTCTGTTACACCAAAACTAAATCATATAATGGACTATTTCTTTCTCAGGTTGGCAAATGGCAACTTTTAAGAAACCGTTTATTTATCCAAATACAAGTATTTCATGTCGTCAATAATAGAATATCTTTATTGTTAAAAAAAATATCTCAATATGCAGGAAAATGTATTTAAGTGTTAAGATGCTGCCTTGGAATATGTCGAATTTGAAAATTGATAGTAACGTGATTGGGATAAGAATAGATGGGTGAGCATGCGCAGTAGACAATACTCAACATATTATGGGTAAAGAATTTTGGTGTCAAGCTATGAGTTAAAGTCCTTTAAAAATGAATTTAAGAAATAAAACAATATTTAAAACAACCGAAACCACCCTTAGAGTTGTAAACAAAAAGAATACATGCATAATAAATTGTAAGAAAATAATCCTATATAAGCTAGAGCCTACCATAATGTCTATAATGAGGTACAGTATTACATGTAGTTACAGGACATAGCAAGCTTGAATGCATACATTCACGTATATCAAACGGTGACTTTCCAAATCTTAAATAAAGTACCAACATTTTGAACTGTTCATCTCATATATTGTATAGAGCACGCTCAAAAACACTCGACGATCCTCATCTACCGCGCGTCCGAATGTTCACCCATATCCGAACACTGGTATATTTTCTTTACTCGCGACCCATGGAGATGGCCTGGGGAGCACCGCCGACCTCTTGGGCCTCTTGGACTAGGGAACAGAGCGGGCAAAAACACCAGTAGAGAAGATCCCCAATTAGGCTTCCCTGAATTCCTTTGCTCTCTCGGATTTTTCCACGAATATGGATGGCAAGGAAAATATCTACGACAGGGACCAGGAATCCCAGGCCGCATATCAGACAGCTCTCTCCAACTGCTTCCGCATTCTTTCCGAACTGGTAACAGGGAACCAGCCAGCTGATAAGGCACAGAGTGAAGTTGTCAAAGCAACCAAGAAGACCATGCTGCCATTCGCCGGACATTGTCAATGGATTGTCTGAAACAGAAAGCAAAGGTTGAGTTTATACTTGATGCACGTATAATGGTTACTACTGGATCATATGGTTGCTACTGGACCATATGGATACTACTGGATAATATGGTTACTACTGGACCATATGGTTGCTACTGGACCATATGGCCACTACTGGACAATATGGTAACTACTGGACCATATGGTTGCTACTGGACCATATGGCTACTACTGGACAATATGGTTACTACTGGACCATATGGTTGCTACTGGACCATATGGCTACTATTGGACAATATGGTTACTACTGGACCATATGGTTGCTACTGGACCATATGGCTACTATTGTACAATATGGTTACTACTGGACCATACGGCTACTACTTGACCATATGGTTACTACTGGACCATACGGCTACTACTGGACCATATGGCTACTACTGGACCATATGGCTACTACTGGACCATACGGCTACTACTGGACCATACGGTTACTACTGGACCATATGGTTGCTACTGGACCATATGGCTACTATTGTACAATATGGTTACTACTGGACCATACGGCTACTACTTGACCATATGGCTACTACTGGACCATACGGCTACTACTGGACCATATGGCTACTACTGGACCATATGGCTACTACTGGACCATACGGCTTCTACTGGACCATACGGCTATTACTGGACCATATGACTACTACTGGACCATACGGCTACTACTGGACAATGGACCATATGGCTACTACTGGACCATACGGCTACTACTGGACCATACGGCTACTACTGCACCATATGGCTACTACTGGACCATACGGTTACTACTGGACCTTATGGCTACCACTGGACCATACGGCTACTACTGGACCATATGGCTACTACTGGACCATATGGCTACTACTGGACCAAACGGTTACTACTAGACCATACGGTTACTACTGGACCATATGGCTACTACTGGACCATATAGCTATTACTGGACCATACGGCTACTACTGGACAATGGACCATATGGCTACTACTGGACCATACGGCTACTACTGGACCATATGGCTACTACTGGACCATACGGTTACTACTGGACCATACGGCTACTACTGGACCATACGGCTACTACTGGACCATACGGCTACTACTGGACAATGGACCATATGGCTACTACTGGACCATACGGCTACTACTGGACCATATGGCTACTACTGGACCATATGGCTACTACTGGGCCATACGGTTACTACTGGACCATATGGCTACTACTGGACCATACGGCTACTACTGGACCATACGGCTACTACTGGACAATGGAACATATGGCTACTACTGGACCATACGGCTACTACTGGACCATATGGCTACTACTGGGCCATACGGTTACTACTGGACCATATGGCTACTACTGGACCATACGGCTACTACTGGACCATATGGCTACTACTGGACCATATGGCTACTACTGGACAATATGGTTACTTCTGGACCATATGGTTGCTACTGGACCATATGGCTACTACTGGACAATATGGTTACTACTGGACCATATGGTTGCTACTGGACCATATGGCTACTACTGGACAATATGGTTACTACTGGACCATATGGTTGCTACTGGACCATATGGCTACTTTTGTACAATATGGTTACTACTGGACCATACGGCTACTACTTGACCATATGGCTACTACTGGACCATACGGCTACTACTGGACCATATGGCTACTACTGGACCATATGGCTACTACTGGACCATACGGCTACTACTGGACCATACGGTTACTACTGGACCATACGGTTGCTACTGGACCATATGGCTACTATTGTACAATATGGTTACTACTGGACCATACGGCTACTACTTGACCCTATGGCTACTACTGGGCCATACGGCTACTACTGGACCATATGGCTACTACTGGACCATATGGCTACTACTGGACCATACGGCTACTACTGGACCATACGGCTACTACTGGACCATACGGCTACTACTGGACCATACGGCTACTACTGGACCATACGGCTACTACTGGACCATACGGCTATTACTGGACCATACGGCTACTACTGGACCATACGGCTACTACTGGACCATACGGCTACTACTGGACCATACTGTTACTACTGCACCATATGGCTACTACTGGACCATACGGCTACTACTGGACCATACGGCTATTACTGGACCATACGGCTACTACTGGACCATACGGCTACTACTGGACCATACGGTTACTACTGGACCATATGGCTACTACTGGACCATACTGTTACTACTGCACCATATGGCTACTACTGGACCATACGGTTACTACTGGACCATATGGCTACTACTGGACCATACGGCTACTACTGGACCATATGGCTACTACTGGACCATATGGCTACTACTGGACCAAACGGTTACTACTAGACCATACGGTTACTACTGGACCATATGGCTACTACTGGACCATATAGCTATTACTGGACCATACGGCTACTACTGGACAATGGACCATATGGCTACTACTGGACCATACGGCTACTACTGGACCATATGGCTACTACTGGACCATACGGTTACTACTGGACCATACGGCTACTACTGGACCATACGGCTACTACTGGACCATACGGCTACTACTGGACAATGGACCATATGGCTACTACTGGGCCATACGGTTACTACTGGACCATATGGCTACTACTGGACAATGGACCATATGGCTACTACTGGACCATACGGTTACTACTGGACCATACGGCTACTACTGGACCATACGGCTACTACTGGACCATACGGCTACTACTGGACAATGGACCATATGGCTACTACTGGACCATACGGCTACTACTGGACCATATGGCTACTACTGGGCCATACGGTTACTACTGGACCATATGGCTACTACTGGACCATACGGCTACTACTGGACCATATGGCTACTACTGGACCATACGGTTACTACTGGGCCATATGGCTACTACTGGACCATATGGCTACTACTGGGCCATATGGCTACTACTGGACCGTATGGTTACTACTGGACCATATGGTTGCTACTGGACCATACGGCTACTACTGGACCATATGGCTACTACTGGACCATACGGCTACTACTGGACCATATGGCTACTACTGGACCATATGGCTACTACTGGGCCATATGGCTACTACTGGACCGTATGGCTACGACTGGATCGTTATTTTACACATTTCCAGACAAATACTACCGTAACGGAAAATTTGAATATGCATTTCTGAAAATTGATCATATAAAAGTGCCGGAATTTACGTCTCTCATAGACAAAAAATATTTATCTGGAAGGGACACCCCGACCACCCCGAACACATCCGTGGCCCCAATGTTCATCACATTCCTACGTATTTGATACAGGTCCATATAATGATGAATCACGTCACTGCAACAGTATGACTAAGATTTTATTGTTGGTCGATTCTGCAGACAGCCGTTCGACTTTGTTTCTTCATGCCGTATTCAATTGTAGATGAGAAGTGCTTAAATGTTTTTCAATATAACATTTGTATGTGCTTGGCGTTATATTCATAAGTGTATTTGCTCAACTTGCTTCCGTTTGGAGAATAGTCCGTCTTAAAGCATAACAATGGGCATAGTTTTTGCCGAAGACGTTAATTCGTCAAAAATGTATGGCATGTCACTCCCTCCTGTAAACTAGAAAACGAGAGAGATAACTTTAGCCGAATAGACATGGTATCCCTTTAAACTTAAGAACGAGAAAGATAACGCTAGCCGAACAGACATGGTATCCCTTTTTAATAAGAGAACGAAAAATTTAACGCTAGCCGAACAGACACGGTTTCCCTTTTTAATAAGAGAACGAAAAAGTTAACGCTAGCCGAACAGACATGGTATCCCTTTTTAATAAGAGAACGAAAAAGTTAACGCTAACCGAACAGACATGGTATCCCTTTTTAATAAGAGAACGAAAAAGTTAACGCTAGCCGAACAGACATGGTATCCCTTTTTAATAAGAGAACGAAAAAGTTAACGCTAGCCGAACAGACATGGTATCCCTTTTTAATAAGAGAACGAAAAAGTTAACACTAGCCGAACAGACATGGTATCCCTTTTTAATAAGAGAACGAAAAAGTTAACGCTAGCCGAACAGACATGGTATCCCTTTTTAATAAGAGAACGAAAACGTTAACGCTAGCCGAACAGACATGGTATCCCTTTTTAATAAGAGAACAAAAAAGTTAACGCTAGCCGAACAGACATGGTATCCCTTTTTAATAAGAGAACGAAAAAGTTAACGCTAGCCGAACAGACATGGTATCCCTTTTTAATAAGAGAACGAAAAAGTTAACGCTAGCCGAACAGACACGGTTTCCCTTTTTAATAAGAGAACGAAAAAGTTAACGCTAGCCGAACAGACATGGTATCCCTTTTTAATAAGAGAACGAAAAAGTTAACGCTAGCCGAACAGACATGGTATCCCTTTTTAATAAGAGAACGAAAAAGTTAACGCTAACCGAACAGACATGGTATCCCTTTAAACTTTAAAACGAGAAAGATAACGTTAGCCGAACAGATATGGTATCCCTTTAAATTAGAGAACGAGAAAGATAACGATAGCCGAACAGATATGGGATCCCTTTAAACTTGAAAACGAGAAAGATAACGTTAGCCGAACAGATATGGTGTCCCTTTAAATTAGATAACGAGAAAGATAACGATAGCCGAACAGATATGGTACCCCTTTAAATTAGAGAACGAGAAAGATAACGATAGCCGAACAGATATGGTACGAAAATTAGAGAACGAGAAAGATAACGTTAGCCGAACAGATATGGGATCCCTTTAAACTTGAAAACGAGAAAGATAACGTTAGCCGAACAGATATGGTATCCCTTTAAATTAGAGAACGAGAAAGATAACGATAGCCGAACAGATATGGGATCCCTTTAAATTAGAGAACGAGAAAGATAACGATAGCCGAACAGATATGGGATCCCTTTAAACTTGAAAACGAGAAAGATAACGTTAGCCGAACAGATATGGTATCCCTTTAAATTAGAGAACGAGAAAGATAACGTTAGCCGAACAGATATGGTATCCCTTTAAATTAGAGAACGAGATAGTTAACGTTAGCCGAACAGATATGGTACCCCTTTAAATTAGAGAACGAGAAAGATAACGTTAGCCGAACAGATATGGTATCCCTTTAAATTAGAGAACGAGAAAGATAACGATAGCCGAACAGATATGGTATCCCTTTAAATTAGAGAACGAGAAAGATAACGATAGCCGAACAGATATGGTATCCCTTTAAATTAGAGAACGAGAAAGATAACGATAGCCGAACAGATATGGTATCCCTTTAAATTAGAGAACGAGAAAGATAACGATAGCCGAACAGATATGGTATCCCTTTAAATTAGAGAACGAGAAAGATAACGATAGCCGAACAGATATGGGATCCCTTTAAACTTGAAAACGAGAAAGATAACGATAGCCGAACAGATATGGTATCCCTTTAAATTAGAGAACGAGAAAGATAACGTTAGCCGAACAGATATGGTATCCCTTTAAATTAGAGAACGAGAAAGATAACGTTAGCCGAACAGATATGGTACCCCTTTAAATTAGAGAACGAGAAAGATAACGTTAGCCGAACAGATATGGTACCCCCTTAAATTAGAGAACGAGAAAGATAACGTTAGCCGAACAGATATGGTACCCCTTTAAATTAGAGAACGAGAAAGATAACGTTAGCCGAACAGATATGGTATCCCTTTAAATTAGAAAACGAGAAAGATAACGATAGCCGAACAGATATGGTATCCCTTTAAATTAAAATTAAAGAACGAGAAAGATAACGTTAGCCGAACAGATATGGGATCCCTTTAAATTAGAGAACGAGAAATATAATGCTAGCCAAACAGACATGGTGTCCCTTTAAACATGAAAACAAGAAAGATAACGCTAGCATATCATACATGGTGTCCCTTTATATTAGAGAATGAGAACGATAACGCTAGCTGAACAGACATGGTATCCCTTTAAAAAAGAGAACGAAAAGGATAAAGCTAGCCGAACAGCCATGGTATCCATTTTTAATAAGAAAACGAGAAAGATAACGGTAGCCGAACAGATATGGTGTCCCTTTAAATTAGAGAACGCGAAAGATTACGGTAACCGAACAGACATGGTATCCCTTGATATTCGAGAACGTCAGCTGAACAAACATGGTATCCCTTTAAATTCGAGAAGTCATCTGACAATACATAGTGTCCCTTTAAACAAGAGAACGAAAATAAAAACGTCAGATGAACAGACATGGTGTCCCTTTTATTTCGAGAGTATATCAACATTACGTTTACAGTATTCTTGATAGTGATAAATGACAGTGCATATTGTAGCCGTAGGCTGGCGAAGCGTTACATTAATAATTCATTCACATATAACTGGTATGGGGCGATGAGATTTTCACGTGAGCCATTGAGTAAAGTTATAAAACCTGTTCTTCTTCAAAACATGCATTTCTACAAAGCATGCAATTTTATGGTAATATCAAGGGAAATAAAATGTGCATCAAGTTTCTGATGGTGATAGATTGTTTGTATGAATGAACATAGTTGATGAGTTAAAGCGCAGTTATGTGGTATCATGAGGTGAAGCGTGTATGTGCGTGTATGTGTTTACGAATTTCTTATCACATAACCAGTAGACCGAAAATGCAAGTAAACTTAACGTAAAGCTTATATACTCAAGCGGATCCATAAGGGCACACCCTGCGCCCCCCTCCCCAAACTCCCCTACCTCTATTTAATTAAATTAAATATTTCCCAGTGAACTTTTGATGCCATACTGTTGTATTGTAATACGATAAAATATGCATCATCTGCAAAATACACCAAAATGCACCATTTAGACAAAAACCCCTCCAATGCCCCCTCCAAGGCTAAATACTGGGTCACGCCCCTGCCACAGGCATTATTGTGTTTGATCCACGAGGGCAATTCCGGCGCCTCCCTATCCCACCCCTATCACCTACTGTATTAAATTAAATTAAAATTATCTAAGTGTACTTTTAATGTTAGTATAACGATGCAGTAAAACAATAGCAATTGCATCAATTCAAATGCAACATTGAAGACTTAAGCTCCTCTAAGGCCCCCTCCAAAGCCAAATCCTGGTCACGCCCCTGCCACATCTAGTATTGTTTTTGTTCTCACCATGACATCGACTGACATTTTAATAGATAAAGTTGTAGGTAATGGCCATACAAACCATGGTAGGTAGGGAACCAAGAATCACAACACTTTACAAGGTGCCTTAATACTGACGCACTCTTACTCCCAAATAAAATGTATATACATAATATAATCGGTATTTCTACCTTATGAGATGATAGTTGATCACTGTCATGTTTTAGGACCCACACGTCGTTTAATATTTGTGCGCTTTCAGCTATTAAATACAGTCGAAACCCGTTGGATCGATATCGCCTGGCTCGATTTCCTCATTGGCTCAAACTTTATTCTTATTTTTATTTTTCTCAATATAACTTATAAGCATTCCCGCTTGGCTCGATATTCGCGAGGCTCGAAGTATTTTGGTCGGTCCCTTGGACATCGAGCCAACGGGTTTCGACTGTACATGGTTTCAATCTAGGTATCAGTTATTAATACTGTCCATTAATGCATTATTTACTTAGTAGTTAAAGGTTCATCACTCAAAAGTTATGTTTTCTATACATGCTTATGTCTTTGTTTTAAATACGAGTGTCACTTAAACAATCCCTTTGATGTGTTCAGAGATGCAGCATCTTGATTTGGTAGATTGTTAGTGAATTAGGAACAATAGCCTTTTCAAACACCAACATTCACACTTGAGGAAGCAAAAAAAAAACGACACAAACGAAAACAAAAACTTTTTTTTGTTTAAATAGCTGAAACCAAATTAATCTTGAGTGTGAAGATATCGGATAGCTGATATGAAAATGTTTTGAATGAGTTTCCTGATACTGGAAAGCAGTACTGACGTCCTTTTTAAGAGGCCATGGGAAGGTACTCCTTCTAGGATTTGAGACCAATACCTCGTGGGTGCTAGGCCGACACGTACATTACAAGACCACTCTTGTTCTGTTTACAATACATAAATAGTTTGTATCCACTGAATGGTTTTTCGCCATTATTCAAAGTTATTTATGCTTATTCACTTTATATTAAACATACTAGCCATATCAACTAAATTCAATATGATTTTACCTCTCCTTTATCCATATCAAACCTGCTTTAGTGGTCAACATAATATTTTGTCAAATGAGCCAATACATTTATATCAAATGAAGCTTTAGATATAACCAGTGGCTGTCAAAGTCAATGGGTAGTTTGCACGCTATAATGTAGACCACTATTACCTTATAGATGATAGTGTGCACTTATGTACAAAAATCAATAGTCATGCAGCTGCAACGCATCAAACTAATTACTTTTGTAAATACATTATAATGTAGACCACTAAAGATTGTTTGTATGTACACACACAAAATCAAAGGTTATGCGAATGCATCGCGTGAAACCGATTACTTTTGTAAATACAGTATAATGTAGACCACTACAATTGATTGTACGCACCCACACAAAATCAATGGTTATGCGAATGCATCGCATTATAGCAATAACTTTAGTAAATACATTCTTAAAATCTTCCCCATGACTAAATTTTGAGGAAAGTTTATATATCTCTCTGCCTTGTTAGTGATATTAATAGCCTAAAGATACCACAGCAACCAAACAATCGTCTCGGTGATTATTTTGGTGATTATGAATAAACCTGTCGTGCAGAAATACTTCAGTAAAATTTTACAGGGCGTTTTAAACCGTAAAACATATATTTTCCTTGCTAATATGAAACACAGGTAAAAGTGAAAACAAGATAGATAAATGATGTTACGAAATTACAAATTGATAAAAACCAGGACATTAGATATTTTATTTTCCTTTTAACAATTTATACTCATCAAACGGTATAAAGTATTGCAAATATTATATATGATCTTAATTTATATCACATAATAAATTATACATATATATATATTAGACAACTTGAGAAATACTGCCTTCTGATAGACAAAAGAAAATGCTGACCTCTAAAAATGTATATATATTTTTATATATAAATATGTAGTCGAATTACAGATGAATGTGTGTTCACGTTTGACTTGAAGGTCCACAAAATAACAAAATGGCAAATAAAATATACAAATGAATAGACATACTGCTGAACAAAATAATGTGCTGAGATGATGATGATGATGATGATGATGATGATGATGATGATTATGATGATGATGATGATAGTAAAACATATAATTTACATGCTCAACAATTTACCATTGGAACAAAACGAAATGTCAAGTACTATCAAGTGCGGCTCATATAGATATAATACTAGGTCTGTTTCCTACAACTAGAACAGAACGGATAATATAAATTGCTATCATTAGCGAGGGAGACATTCTTCATTAGAAACATAAAAAACTATTCAAGCCATACGCCAAAAGAACAGCTTTCATGTTTATCAAAATACAAGCTATCATAGAGAACATTATTTGAAGTATTAAAGTATACAGCTGTATTCAATAAACGAAATGTACACCAATAAATTATGGTATGAGCTTGGCTTCTTTCAACGATGCAATATGTCTCATATCACGCTGAATGTTTATAAACATATTTACAAAAACTAGGTTACAATTTGATGAAATATATGCATAAAATGTTACATACAGCAGAGTGTACATGCACAAGAAATTAATGTTTACATACCTGTCAAATTTATTTCCAATAAAAAAACAAAACGAGTTGTGCTGTGCTGTGCAGGAAAGGCGGTAACTCGAAGTGGTGCGCATGCGCGAAAATCGATTCGTCAAGGTTACTCATCGTTCCGCACAGGGGTGCACGTGAGAAAAGCATTGCGTAGAAACAAAACTTTTGAGTGGAAAAAAATACCAATATATGTGGAATAAGCCAGCGTTCAGAGAAAGATAAAATCAACAACGAAAAGATCATTCGATGTTCCAATTTTTGTGTCACCAATACGCTAAAGTATATTAAATAACAATTATTTAGGAGATAAATCTATGCATCAGATAATAGAACGAATATTGTGATTATCTCCCTTGCGGTTTTCAAGTTTAAATGGGAGGTAATTCTGAACAAACACATACGTTGTGTTTTTTTGGTTTTCTCCCTTCGAAGATTTTTGCGGTATCAGGGTTAAACATTATGCACCAGTCAATTGTAACCACGGCCCCCAGGTCCGGGGGTATACCGGGGACAGCCGGGGAAATGGGCCGTGTTTTTACCTTCCAGGTGGCCCCGCAGTGCTGGGTGAATGCATTTGTTTTGTCTACCCGCCAAATATAGCGGGGAAGGGGCCTTACCTAGATTCCCTTGGGTGCGAGGGAATTTGGCGGGGGTTCCCGAGCAGTTCGTCCCCGTAGAGCGGGGACTTTGCCTGGGCTTGGCTGGACCGAGAGTCAAAGTCCCCGCTATTTCCGGATCTGGGGGGGGGGGGGGGGGTGCGTGGTTACAATTGACTGGTGCATTAATATGACCAATACATGACCGGTCAGTCATTGCAAATCATTCTTTTATCTTTTGAGTGAAAATACCATTTCGACAAAAACAGCTTGTTTATAATAATATTGATTTCTTAAAATGTATATGTATCACTTGTATCCGTATGCTTTATTTGGATTTAGTGTAACTTAGGGGGCACAACCTTTTGATATGCGCCCCTTCCCAAGAACCGAAATTTATATGGTTTAAAATACGGGCAGTCGGATGTACATCATCAAGTGTCTGAAATGGTGCATTTTGAGCGTATGTTATTACACATTTTGTCATATTGACATACATGTAAAAAGTAAGTTTGAAAGATGTTAGGGGAGTTGGGGAGGGAGACGCACCTTAAAATTTTAAACAGTTAGATTACCTGAAGTAACATTTTAATGATTAAGAAAGGTTCTTAATCAATAACATTTTACTTCATGCCATCTAACTTTTACATCTAAGATGTCTATTTTGAACGCACGCGAAACCAGGTTTATATCCGAAATCTCTGCGATAATACTTTGACTAACTGAAATCCCCTAATCTTGCCGAACGTAGTAAAATTGTTCATTTTGATTGTTTCTTTGAGATTATATACAAGATAATACTTTTCTAATTATTCAATTCGTAATCATCTTTATTTCGTGTTATAGGACATAAAGTAATAAAGAAGTGAATGTGGGTTTTTTTTGTATTTAACAATTTTTAATTGTTTATCTTCATTTAAACAATTTTGGTATCGTCCGTTCGTTTCAACGATTAAGGAGATATATCATATCAAGAATATTTAGGTCCTTTTTTGATAAAACTTATTTTAAATGAAGACTATAAAAAAAAATCAGATATGTTATTACGCATAAGTTTTTTTGTAGATATCGTTATGGAAATTTCACGTAAACATCAGACATATTTTTTCACAACGGCCACTGGAATTTTAGTGTTCAACAATTTATTTTGTCCAATGAGAAGGCAGCAGTTCTCAAGATGTTTAATACATATATTGTATATTCGTAATTTAATGTTGAAAACGCTTAAACATTTCTTGTTTCTACGAGTTTGAAAAATGAAGGATTTTGACTTAAGAAAATACTTAGGAAGTTTTATAAATACGGCCGTCCGATTCGTACAAAAATGATTTCAACCGTTTGAAAGGAATAATTGTTTGGCGATATTATTGTTTGTTTCTGCTTATTTCTATCGAACAGAGATGACACTAAATATCACGCCTCCAACATAAATGAAGCAACGCCATTGGTCCAGGGCTGGTCACGCGGTGACCCCATATTTTTCCATATTTGGTCACCAAATTTATATCGTACCATAATGGCGTCTTTTTACCGATTTCGGTGAATAAATGAAACATTTAAACATGTAAACTAGTTATCGAAGTTATTTATACCATGGCTGCGAAACAGTGGCTCAAGCTCTTTTAGGAGCTGTGTATAAAAAAGAGCCAACGACACTTCTGAGCTAGAGCAAAGAACGGATATCATCATAAAACGTAAGTATGACTCGTTATTTTATCTAATATCACAATTATGAGGGCTTATTTGAGAAATCGAGGAATGCAGTGCCACCGTTTCGCACCCGTGTTATACGTAAAGGGTCATCTACTAACCCCGTGTAACTTATAATACAGTGCCTTTTTATATTGTTCGTGTTTCGTCGTGTTTAGTTTTTTCACTGTTTCGCCAGCAATCACTTACAGGCTCTTTCATTCACCCCGAAAATACAAATTACCCTTTTGCACTGTAGTGCATAAATACCGCAATTAAATTACATTTCCCATTCACAAACGTCGCACACAAATAAAACAATTGGTGAAAAAAACTGTACTCTTTACTCGGGTAATTTACAAATCTGTCTCTGAGTCTTGCCTCTAATGTTGCGCGATATATTTTAAACCTAATTTATGGTAATTCAAACAGACAAAATGTCTGCAATCTAGATAATGGTAAATTTGACGGAAAATTAGGACCGTTTTATCACGTTGTCAATTAATTGTCTCCAATTGAGCCTTTCCAATTATCCTGATGTTTATGGGTTTATAAAGAAGAAATGAAATCAAACCGTTAACCACTAAATGCTATGAATATGACTCATATACTATTGTTAACACTTCCGCGATGTATTTTGATCTATATTGTTTTCATTGTTTATCTGCCCACGTGCGCCTACTTAAAATTGGATAACTTTTCATGTCAGTATTGTAGTAAACATTTGAATAGATTAAATGACATTCCGCACACCATTTAAGAATAGAATTATACAGATTTTTTCTTGTGGAGCCGCCATACAAGAGTCTATATTTTACGTTCCTGCCGGAGAGGGTGTATTACGGAATTGATTTGAAACGTGATACTCGATAGTACTATAATGGAAACACGAAATCACGAAACTACGATACCGAAAACGCAACAGTAGGATAACAAAAACGCGAAGTCATGAAATTATGATAACGAAAACTCGACAGCACGATAACGAAAACGCGATAATACGACAGTACGATGACGAAAATGCGAAAATACGACAGTACGATTAAGAAAACACGACAATATGATACGAACATGTGATTATACGACAGAACGATAACGAAAACGCGATATAATATCGGGTTTTCACCATCGTACTGTTGCATTTTTCACCATCGTACTGTCGCATTTTCACCATCGTACTGTTGCATTTTTCACCATCGTACTGTTGAGTTTTCACCATCGTACTGTTGCATTTTTCACCATCGTACTGTTGCATTTTTCACCATCGTACTGTTGCATTTTTCACCATCGTACTGTTGAGTTTTCACCATCGTACTGTTGCATTTTTCACCATCGTACTGTCGCATTTTCACCATCGTACTGTTGCATTTTCACCATCGTACTGTTGCGTTTTCACCATCGTACTGTTGCATTTTCACCATCGTACTGTTGAGTTTTCACCATCGTACTGTTGCGTTTTCACCATCGTACTGTTGCATTTTCACCATCGTACTGTTGCGTTTCATCATCGTACTGTTGCTTACTGTTGCGTTTTCACCATCGTACTGTTGCGTTTTCACCATCGTACTGTTGCGTTTTCACCATCGTTCTGTTGCGTTTCACCATCGTACTGTTGCGTTTCACCATCGTACTGTTGCTTACTGTTGCGTTTTCACCATTGTACTGTTGCGTTTTCACCATCGTACTGTTGCGTTTTCACCATCGTACTGTTGCGTTTTCACCATCGTACTGTTGCGTTTCACCATCGTACTGTTGCGTTTTCACCATCGTACTGTTGCGTTTTCACCATCGTACTGTTGCGTTTTCACCATCGTACTGTTGCGTTTTCACCATCGTACTGTTGCGTTTTCACCATCGTACTGTTGCGTTTCACCACCGTACTGTTGCGTTTCACCATCGTACTGTTGCGTTTTCGATATCGTACTGTTGCGTTTCACCATCGTACTGTTCCGTTTCACCATCGTACTGTTGCTTACTGTTGCGTTTTCACCATCGTACTGTTGCGTTTCACCATCGTACTGTTGCGTTTCACCATCGTACTGTTCCGTTTCACAATCGTACTGTTGCGTTTTCACCATCGTACTGTTGCGTTTTCAAAAACGTACTGTTGCATTTTCACCATCGTACTGTTGCATTTTCACCATCGTAATATCGTGATATTGTGTTTTCGATATCGTAGTACCGTACTGTACTGTAAATATCATTATCGTTCTATTCGGAGTATCGCGTGTCAAATCAACATATTAACAAGTGATGGCTCTTACGAAAGGCAGTAGCGCACACCCTAACTTGTGCCACATGTACGCTCCCTCTTATGTCTTTATAATGGAGCTGCTCCTGCTACCGGTAAACGAAACAAAAGGGTGGTTACTCCCTTTTTGGAACGATTTATTCAGACGTAATACAATACCCACGAGGGTGGTTAGCGGTTTGCAGTTAATTAATTTTTGGCAGTATTCTGCACGCATACTAAAAAAAATGTTTATACTATTTATTTCGAAAAACTCTTGTGCAAGATGTCCTTGAAAACAAGCTGTAGGGACAATAACACATTTCATTTCAATTGTTGTGCACTTTTAGATACAACTTCTCCATTTACCTTTCTAGCATGACTACGATACAGTATACATGTAATATTATAATATACAAGCAAACACCGACTCACCGACCAAAGTACGCACCGACTGGCCCATAGAAGTCTCATAGACCGGTCCGTCGTCTGACCAGCATACCTACCCAATGATAAACAGACTACTCGACAAACATAGCCCACCGACTTTCAATCTCAGTTTCCGACCAAGTTAAAAGTTTCCATGTTGAAAAAAAAAATGAAATTACGAAGTAGACATATATAGATCGCGAAAGAGGGGTGGTGGGTGGGAGGGGGAGTTCATTTCATCAAAAACATTTTTAGGAGTTTTATCATACCAAGGACAGATGATAAACAGTAACACACACAGCAATGTTAAAACACGGGCAGTCAACCGTCCCCAGCAGTATAATAGGTTGACAAAAAAAGTTCGCGAGGGGTGCAGGAATTGCAGGAGGGGGTAGGGGGCAGCGGGGTGAGAGGTGGCGGGGAATCTTATCAAGAGTCCGAGGAGCGATGTCGTACCAAGGAGAGATTGTAAACAGTAGAACCACATTGTTGAAAACACGTTCCCATCTGTACGTTTGCACTGTGATCATTCTTCGTTGCTGCCATAGTATCGACCAACCACCCGACAGACCGTCCGACCGACCGACTCACCGATCGACCGAACGCGCGGAACTACCGACCGACCGACCATCCGATCGTCCGACCGACACACCCTCCGACCGACCGACCAAACGGAACTACTGAATGACTGACAGTCTAACCGACTGTCTGGCCGATCGACCAGAAGACCTATCGTTCAACTTTGTTTGATTCTTCGATACCAAGTAGATGTTGATATTTAAACTCCACTATTCAACGTTACAAAGAAGTAAAAGAAAACACGTCTTACGGGGAATGGTATGATAGTGTCACTAAATATTAGGTTCTTGTGGAGCGTAATCAAGTCCCATGTTGAGAAAATCCTATTAAATATATAATTAACGAGTTTGCTAATACCATTTCAGATTTATTTGCCTCTAAAACATAGGCTTTGTGTGATAAAATGCACATAAACTAAAACAAACCGCGATTCCTCTCATTTCTATTCTTAATCAGAAATTCCTGTAAATTATCTGATATACATTAATAATGATTTCATAAATTCATAACATCGAACAGGTGACATTTGTGTTCGACTTTTCAAGCTAAGGTTAAAGTACATGTCGGTTGGCGAAAGGAAAGTATTTCTCAGGACAAAAAGTAATAAATATGTATATGATTTGTTAATCTTATTCATGTTTAGCAAGAATCATGTGAGGCCAATGTAAAATATTTACTAGATTTTCATCCAAATTTTCTCTTAAATAGGGGTGGGGTGTCATGTTTTTATTTTCCTAAAATGATATGTGTGCATGCTCTTTCTTATTACATAAAGGACGATATACATGTGTTTCGAGACGTACTACGATCAAGATCGTAACAATTCTCTTTATTACGTGTGAACAAACCGTAGGTATGAATAAACCCCGTTCTCGGAGAGTACCGCACCGATTCGCAAATACAGACCCAAGTTCAACATTTTCATTTGAGTCAATAAGATTTAATGGTCGGCAGAATGAAGAGGGGACGGGCGGGGGGAAAATCTTGCAATTAATTTATGGTCTTCTAAACGCTAAATTCAACTTTTGTTTAATTTTATTTTTCCAACAAGAGCGCTACAAAGCAAACGTGAATGCTCGTCTGTTCTTTTGCGTTCTGTCAAACAAGGGGCATAACAATACTGATTATACCCAGAGTTGTGCGCCGCGTTTGCTTAACATGTGCATTTTGCCCCTAGCAACATATGCACCAAGTTTCATTGTAAGATATTGAATGGTATCTTAGAAATGGCCAGGAGTTTGCAAAACGAAAACGCCGACGCAACTGAGGCGAAAAGCCTTTGGCAGTACAGCGGCTTTGTGTTGTTCAAAACACAAACGAGCTTATAACATGTCAGAATAAATGTGAGTCCCGTACTCACAACAGGATGGAATTAAGGATATCCTGAATCGAAAGTGGACATCCTTAGGGGCGTACTGGATCCATTATTATTGTACTCACGTAGTGTGTGTATATGGAAGTCTTAAACTGCTTTGGTTCCTATACGTTTTATGGGGAAGGGATGGGAGGGACCCGTAGAACAAATTGGAAGAATACAGTTATGGAAGAATCATTTTAAAGTAATCTAAACAACAACATTCAGTGAAAATATAAACAAAAGTTACGCGTACCGCATATATCCCCAAAGCCTTCAATTCAAACATCCTGAGTTCGAGATGTCAGCATTTGCCATTTGGGGGGAGGGAGATGGGAGGGAAGAGGGGTCAAATTGATTTGTGACCCCATGCGTACTGGCCTCTGCCTAGGTACATCCCAGATCCCACTTCTCTTCATCACTCGGAGTGGTTGGATGGTTTTAAAACACATGACTATCCTTCTTTGTCCTAAACCGCAGAAGTCGCAAATGTATCTTTGTTTGTAATAAATGGTAATACGTTTATTTATCAGGAATAACCAAATATTGAAGACCCCCGTTAAGTCAAGCTTTCATCAAGTCGCTAACAAGTAGCCCGAATGAGCAATGTGTATATGTTTGGTTGACCATATGTTTATTTGAGAATCAAATTTGAACCCTTTAATCATCGAACCCGGGGCGTTGAATTCCATTCACAGAGACCGTGTAAGGTTCTTTTGATGTGGTTTTTGTCTAAATACTGTTTAAAATACGAGCTTTTAAATTTGACAAAGTTGTGAAATTCCTCAAAAATGTTAATCGATTAAAAGTGGTCGGCGATAATCAAGTACATCTTTAGTGAGCATCATGGCGTGAAATCGAAATGAGCTAACGAGGCGGGTGTCATTTCATCGTCCATCCTAAAGTAGAGCTTTTTAAAACTTGATTAATCACTTAAGATATTTCTTCCTCTTTATACAAGGTTCTTCTTTTGTACACACTGTATTCTTCCCTTTTGTCTAAAGGGTAAGATAAAATGTTTGATTTTTTAATGATTGTTTCAAATTCTGTGTTTAACGTTGCATTGATGTTTTACTAGTTTTCATTCAAAACAA
Organism: Mya arenaria; assembly: GCF_026914265.1. Lineage (NCBI taxonomy): Eukaryota > Metazoa > Mollusca > Bivalvia > Myida > Myidae > Mya > Mya arenaria. The sequence goes on along the minus strand of NC_069128.1, from coordinate 11,772,779 downwards.
TGATATTAAATTGAAAAGCTTTGACTGTTTGTTAGCAGCAGTGACAGGTGTACAACACGCCCCCTTGTATTTCATTTCCCAGAATATCACAGAAGACTTGCTTCTAGACCGATCGCATGGTAACGGTGTCATGAATTTGACTTTAGAGGCGGATGTTTCTGTCAGAGGCAGTTCCTGGATTTGGCCGTCAGAGGGGCCTGTTTAGGGGTTCTCCCTCAATAAATTTATTGGCTAGTTTAAGTCCGAGTTGATGTATTCATGTGTGTTAATTCGTGTTATTATTATTTATTCGTTTTATTTATTTTCTTCATTTTCCTTCTTTTCTTTATTTTATTCAATTTATTTCTTTTATCTATTTCATTTACTTTACCTGTTTTATGTATTTTTTTATCTAATTATTTTATTTATGTTTTATTTATCATTTATTTTATTTTGTTTTCATTGTATGTTTCATTTTATTTTATTTATTTATTTATTTATTTATTTATTTATTTATTTATTTATTTATTTATTTATTTATTTATTTATTTATTTATATAACAAAAATAATTTTGAATAATAATTTCAAATAGTTATATAATTCAACAAATTTTATCAATAATACTTAACTAGATTTTTTTTTTCAGTTTTGCGTCATAAGTCTGAAACTCTGGATAATTCATTATCATAGCCTCCATGGTCAATAGTTGAAAAATCGTTTAAAAATCATTAAAGTTGAATTTCGAACTTGGACTGTCAACAATGTCATTATTGATGTTATTAGAATATATTTTGCCACCCAATATTAAATATTTGATTTTCAATATTTAAACAAGGTTTTTATCCAAACATTTAAAAATGAGTAAATAAAATAACAATAAAGAGATTATCCTCTCAAATTCCGTTTATTTGCCACCGACCAGCCCTTCTTCAAATAATCATACAGACCTTTTCACATTTCTTTTTCAAACATTCCCTTTTATCCATTGTTATTAATTTACAAATTCCAAATTATCTTAAATCGTTTCAAGTTTATTCAAAGCCAATTGTAGGGTTCACCTTATTAAATTAACGCTCCGCGATTTCATTCAGCGCGTATGAATATTTGATGAACCGTTACTGCACTATAAGCGTTATGGAAGCTTAAAGGTGCACTCTCACAGATAGAACGTTTTGAAAACTTTTTTATTTGTTGTCTTGGTAAAAATCCACGGAAACCAGTTATATCAGAATGCTGACAACAAGTTAGCTCGCAGATTTTTATATTTAAGTTCAAAAACTGATGTTTTATACAATTTTGTTAAACCGTTGTCGAACGGAAATATAAAAATCTACGATCTGATTTTTGTCAGCAATCTAACATGATTGTTTTGCAGATAATTATTAAATGCACTTTTTTGTATGACCAAATCAAGTGTGGCAATCTCGGCCCATTTTCTAATAAAAACAACCTCAGATGTATATGGACCGTTTACAATGTCAGAATTATTTAAGTATACCTATAATATCATTATTATTAATTTTACGAACTACTTGTACTGATGCACTGGCATACATCCGAGGTTGCTAAGAAGCTTTGACAGATTGAACGCACCATCGCTGTAAATGAACAAACCGCGACTGCTTATTGCGTCATAAGTTGTGTCTTATGTTGTGGCTTCGAAGAGTCTTTGAAAAGTTTGCAACCAATATTGCTGTCAATGTACAGTCTCAATTTAACCGAGACTGCTATTTTCGTCATAATATGTGCGTTATTTTGCGGTTGCTAAGGGGCTTTGTCAAGGTTTTATGCACCATTGCTGTAAATGAACAGTCTCAACATAACCGAGACTGCTATTCCCACCATAAGTTGTGTGATATTTCAGTTGTGGTTGCTAAGGGGCTTTGTCAAGGTTTTATGCACCGTTGCTGTAAATGAACAGTCTCAACATAACCGAGACTGCTATTCCCACCATAAGTTGTGTGATATTTCAGTTCTGGTTGCTAAGGGGCTTTGTCAAGGTTTTATGCACCATTGCTGTAAATAAACAGTCTCAACATAAGCGAGACTGCTATTCCCACCATAAGTTGTGTGATATTTCAGTTGTGGTTGCTAAGGGACTTTGTCAAGGTTTTATGCCCCATTGCTGTAAATAAACAGTCTCAAAATAAGCGAGACTGCTATTCCCACCATAAGTTGTGTGATATTTCAGTTGTGGTTGCTAAGGGACTTTGTCAAGGTTTCATGCCCCATTGCTGTAAATAAACAGCCTCAAAATAAGCGAGACTGCTTTTCCCACCATAAGTTGTGTGATATTTCAGTTGTGGTTGCTAAGGGGCTTTGTCAAGGTTTTATGCCCCATTGCTGTAAATAAACAGTCTCAAAATAAGCGAGACTGCTTTCCCCACCATAAGTTGTGTGATATTTCAGTTGTGGTTGCTAAGGGACTTTGTCAAGGTTTTATGCTCCATTGCTGTAAATAAACAGTCTCAAAATAAGCGAGACTGCTTTTCCCACCATAAGTTGTGTGATATTTCAGTTGTGGTTGCTAAGAGACTTTGACAGGGTTGCACCCACAATTGCTGTGAATGTATGTTCAGTATCACTCAAACCTAGACTGCTATTATCGTCATAATTTGTGTGATACTTTTTGGTTTCGAAGTATATATCAAAGCTAATGAACCTCCTCTAACCCATCAGACAAGTCTGGTTAGTTTTACGTGTGGCTTGCAAAAGAAATTCCAAATATACTATAGGCAAAGAACAAACAATGTGTTGAAAGCTGAAAGTACTTGCAACGTCTGTCTGTTTGTTTTTTCTCTCTTCTAGGACGTATTTATTGTAACGTTAGATGTCTCAAAGCAACACTTACCCGACTGAAATCATTTCCCCAAAGTTCTTTAACCACGTTATTAGTCTAAACTGTTGTTGTTTTCCTGTAAATTCATACGCATATGCTTGATTTTCTTTTCACAGTGACCCAGACAGAAAAAACGAAGAAACAAACGAAAATCAAAAGCAAGCTCCGTCTAGAAAATAATAATTCTATCAAAACCAAGCCAACCCCTTTCGTCCGCGGCCGTTTTATTTATCACGAATTTGTTAATTAAGCAGCATATTTGTTCTTATCCGCGACCATTTAATTCATTAATCTCGCGTGCGTAGTAAATGAATCAGAACGGGTATGGAGAAAATAAAAGTTAAGGATTAACTGGAACCACCTGGAATATCCTGCCACAGGGAGTTTGAAGTCACCGATAATTATTTGGGAGCAACCACTAGTTTTCCATGCAGCAGTACATGATGTTGTTTTTTTTTGCAAATAGGTCATGAAATATTGGATTAGCTGATGAATTTTTCCATCGTTTCCCCAGAAATCCATTTTGGATAATACTACTTTAATAATTGTTAAGTCATTGTCCAAGTTTATTATAAACCGTTGCTGGTATGTTCATGTTCTTCCCTATTTGCCGTCAGCCCATGCTTAAAGGTTGCGGGTGTTTTCCAGTTTATTCCTCATTTTGATGTCAACCAATGCTTTAACGTTGCCGCTATTTACAAGTTTATTCCCAATTTTGACGTTAGCCAATTTAAACGTTTCTGGTATTTTAAAGATATCTCCTCATTTTAATGTTAGGCAATGCTAAACCGTGTCTGGTATTTCAAGTTTATTCCTCATTATGACTTTAGCCAATGCTCTGAGCCTAAGGTAACTCTGTTTTCTTTTCACGTTTTCAAGTTTATTCCCCATTGTCAAGTTTATTCCTCATTTTGACGTAAGCCAATGCTTTACCGTTAACTCTTCTTTGTCGTTGTCCTTCTTGCCTTAGCCAAATTCTAATCGTCAGAATATTTTGTTAACAGTCTACTTTTAACCAATTGCAATTATAAGTCTATGTCTATTTTGACAATTTATATCACTTGACAATATATATCACGTAATTATACATATCACGTTCGACCTTGAGATTCATTCTTGCTTGTTATAAGAACACTTTTTAGGATTGAATCCTGTTTTGCATGAGTCTACTCAATACGAACTTTCTTGACTATTCCTTAATATCATATATTTCTATTTAACTAGCCCGCTTCATGGAATTTGCTCGCGTGCCCTACTGCGTTCATACAGAATAAACGCAAGAAAAAAATGCGATCAATCCTTTAGCGTAGCTTGCAAAAAAAATGTGACGTTCATAGTTTCGAAAAAAAAGTATAACTTACTACACAGAATTAGAACATAAAAAAAACAGTAATAGTAGGGTATGAACAACAATAATGTGGCCCAATATGTACATAATTATATAAAGAAACGCTGTCGCTGACCGATACTACCATCTATGGGTATACTTAGATGGGCTGCAGCCAATTGTATATAACTTGCTATTGTTTTTAGTTTGGTTTAAGTTAGCCGAAAAAAATTGATTGGTTAATATTTATCCCAAAACAAATGTTAACCAATCAAAGCATTTAATTGTACACACTAGCTTAAATATAACCTGAGGACAAGTTATCCAAGTTTTATGCAATTCGTTGCTGTACTCTTAAGTTTAACAAAATAGGTTTTACTTTATAGACGCACAAAAGAAATAAAAGCAATTTTGGCTATATTTTGGCCTTTAAAAAAACAGGTGAGTTTGTGGCCACGTAGCTATTTATTGAAAACCCAATATATGAAGGATAATATTTTTATATCTGTACATAAATTCTATGCCTGTTTCTTATCGTTCAAGTCCAAGTAGTTAAACATAATAATGCATTAAAGCTATACTCTCACAAATTGACAGTTTTGACTCTTTTTGGTCTCAGAATCAGCTCATTTTGGCATCAATGCCTTCAATTCAGTCATATAAGATAACTCACATAACAGATCTCAATTGTTTGGTAATCTGCCAAACATTTCAATTTTCTTAGAGCGTTAGTAAAGCTTTTAGCAATAAAACATCAATTATTAAACGTAAATATGAAAACGTCGATCTACTCTTTTGTCAGCAGTCTTGTATCAGTAGTTTCCACACATATTCGCGAATATTCGCACATTCCAAGCAAAACAATAAAACAAGTTGTCTAAACAATCAATCAGTGAGAGTGTACCTTTAAAATGTATACTTTTCCTTTGTGCATCTATCATATTTAAACCTATGGTGTGTTCCTTTAACTAAAAAATGCTTATATGTATACCCATATATGCTGTCCTATTTATATCACGTCATAGGGTAAAAGAGGAATGAACTCCTCATTTCTCTTTTTATAATTTATCAGAATGAATCATTTAGATAGATTTCAGTATCGCCATTTTCCATCAGAATGTTTTTCTATTCCATTATTCACACTGAAGAAATGAGGCGTGTATTTATATAGAAATGAATTGAATTTAATTTATTTTATGTATGTTAATTTCGTTTTCCAATTTGTCGAGACATTTAAACTGTCATAAAATCCACACATTAAACATAGTCGTACTGACAGTCCAATACATACCCGTATTAATGAAAGAAGCATTCAAAAATAGAAACAGGTCGACATATAAACTTGAGAAAAAAACGCTTAGGCCAAAAAACAACAACATTTGCCAGAGATTTTACCAGCAGTTTGTCCCTGCAGGTCTGGTATTTTACCCGGGATTGGATGGACCGGAAGTCAAAGTCCCCGCTTTTCCGGACTAAGGGAGGCCATATACAATTGGCTGGTGCATAAAAACATCTAAATGAACATAAAAGTACACTGAACATACCCTTGTTCTTTTTGTTTTGTTAAGCTCATGCCATTGTATTTCCTGTGATAATAAAAACAAAACTTAGTCTAGAAATTTAAGTGTATAGGGAGCCTAATGTTTGATGATGCCTGTGTAAATATCATTTTTTACAAATCCAAAATCAATCCTAAGTTTGTCTTGATACAGTTGCAAATGATGTTAAAGTGATTCAGGTATATTTATATAAGCCGTTTCAAACTTTTTCCTAAATGCAGGGTTATTTTTTTTTAGGAATGATCGCCATATTAAAATAAGTTTTAATTATATTATAAAATTTGTTGTTTTTTTCCATCTAATGTTTGTACTACACACGGATGATAAATTGTATGTATTCCGACATTTTCCAAATGTCCATTAGAGGTTCAGTTCAAGATTGCATTTAATTGGGTTTAAGGGCAATCATATTGAACAATCTTTCTTATTTATATTGATAATAAGGAAAAATATTTTTCGCTCTTTTATAAAAACTGACAAAAAGATATTTATTTTTTTTCGCTGGCTCGCTCCGATTGTTTTTGGCAAACATCCGAAGAACGAAACATTAATTTGGTGTGGCTTAATGTGTGTTTTAATATGTATTTGTAAAACCTTGAAAGCTTAAACACCATTCTACAATGATGGCAATAACGTTCTTTTTATTTTTATTTTTATAAAGCCTTCTAAAAATTATTGAAAAAAGCCTACCGTTTTTGGCCTCTGTATTTTTTTTGTTTTGAGAAGTAATTTAAATTCCAGGAATTGGCAACATGTAGAAATATATATGAGGGTGTTGATTATGTTCTTTAAAGTATTATTTAAAAAAAAATGTTGTATGTGTTTCATTGACAAGAGCTTTGTTTAAGCAAATAATGTTTGTATGTGTTTGTATATAATGGTCATGGTACTAACTATATTTGAATGTGTATTATGTTTTGATACAAGCTAAATGGCTTTATCATGGAAGTGACAACATTTGTATGTGTAGTATGGTTTTAAATTGACTAAATTTGTATGTGTAGTATGGTCATTAAATTGACTACATTTGTATGTGTAGTATGGTCATTAAATTGACTACATTTGTATGTGTAGTATGGTCATGGAATTGACTACATTTGTATGTGTAGTACGGTCATGGAATTGACTACATTTGTATGTGTAGTATGGTCATGGAATTTACTACATTTGTATGTGTAGTACGGTCATGGAAATGACTACATTTGTATGTGTAGTATGGTCATGGAATTTACTACATTTGTATGTGTAGTATGGTCATGGAATTGACTACATTTGTATGTGTAATATGGTCATGGAATTTACTACATTTGTATGTGTAGTACGGTCATGGAATTGACTACATTTGTATGTGTAGTATGGTCATAGAATTGACTACATTTGTATGTGAAGTATGGTCATTAAATTGACTACATTTGTATGTGTAGTATGGTCATGAAATTGACTACATTTGTATGTGTAGTATAGTCATTAAATTGACTACATTTGTATGTGTAGTATGGTCATTGAATTGACTACATTTGTATGTGTAGTATGGTCATGGAATTGACTACATTTGTATGTGTAGTATGGTCATTAAATTGACTACATTTGTATGTGTAGTATAGTCATTAAATTGACTACATTTGTATGTGTAGTATGGTCATTGAATTGACTACATTTGTATGTGTAGTATGGTCATGGAATTGACTACATTTGTATGTGTAGTATGGTTTTAAATTGAAAACATTTGTATGTGTAGTATGGTCATTAAATTGACTACATTTGTATGTGTAGTATGGTCATTAAATTGACTACATTTGTATGTGTAGTATGGTCATTAAATTGACTACATTTGTATGTGTAGTATAGTCATTAAATTGACTACATTTGTATGTGTAGTATGGTCATTGAATTGACTACATTTGTATGTGTAGTATGGTCATGGAATTGACTACATTTGTATGTGTAGTATGGTTTTAAATTGAAAACATTTGTATGTGTAGTATGGTCATTAAATTGAAAACATTTGTATGTGTAGTATGGTCATTAAATTGACTACATTTGTATGTGTAGTATGGTCATGGAATTGATTACATTTGTATGTGTAGTATGGTCATGAAATTGACTACATTTGTATGTGTAGTATGGTCATGGAATTGACTACATTTGTATGTGTAGTATGGTCATTAAATTGAAAACATTTGTATGTGTAGTATGGTCATTAAATTGACTACATTTGTATGTGTAGTATGGTCATGGAATTGACTACATTTGTATGTGTAGTACGGTCATGGAATTGACTACATTTGTATGTGTAGTACGGTCATGGAAATGACTACATCTGTATGTGTAGTATAGTCATTGAAGTGACTACATTTGTATGTGAAGTATGGTCATGGAATTGACTACATTTGTATGTGTAGTATGGTCATGGAATTGACTACATTTGTATGTGTAATATGGTCATGAATTGACTATATCTGTATGTGTAGTATAGTCATGGAATTTACTACATTTGTATGTGTAGTATGGTCATGAAATTGACTACATTTGTGTGTGTAGTTTGGTCATGAAATTGACTACATTTGTATGTGTAGTATGGTCATGAAATTGACTACATTTATATGTGTAGTATGGTCATGGAATTGACTACATTTATATGTGTAGTATAGTCATGGAATTTACTACATTTGTATGTGTAGTATGGTCATGAAATTGACTACATTTGTGTGTGTAGTTTGGTCATGAAATTGACTACATTTGTATGTGTAGTATGGTCATGAAATTGACTACATTTAAATGTGTAGTATGGTCATGAAATTGACTACATTTGTATGTGTAGTATGGTCATGAAATTGACTACATTTGTGTGTGTAGTATGGTCATGAAATTGACTACATTTGTATGTGTAGTATGGTCATGAAATTGACTACATTTGTATGTGTAGTATGGTCATGAAATTGACTACATTTATATGTGTAGTATGGTCATGAAATTGACTACATTTGTATGTGTAGTATGGTCATGAAATTGACTACATTTGTATGTGTAGTATGGTCATGGAATTGACTACATTTGTATGTGTAGTATGGTCATGAAATTGACTACATTTGTATGTGTAGTATGGTCATGAAATTGACTACATTTGTGTGTGTAGTTTGGTCATGGAATTGACTACATTTATATGTGTAGTATGGTCATTAAATTGACTACACTTGTATGTGTAGTATGGTCATGGAAATGACTACAGTTGTATGTATAGTATGGTCATGGAAATGACAACAGCTGTATGTGTATTAATGTCATGGAAATGACTACATTTGTATTTGAAGTATTCTTATGGATTTGACTACATTTGTATGTGTAGTATGGTCATGGAATTGATTACATTTGTATGTAAAGTATGGTCATGGAATTGACTACATTTGTATGTGTAGTTTGGTCTTGAAATTGACTACATTTGTATGTGTAGTATGGTCATAACATTGACTACATTTGTATGTATAGTATAGTCATGGAATTGATTACATTTGTATGTGTAGTATGGTCATAAAATTGACTACATTTGTATGTGTAGTATAGTCATTGAATTGACTACATTTGTATGCGTAGTATAGTCATTGAATTGACTTCATTTGTTTTCGTAGTATAGTCATGTAATTGACTAAATTTGTATGTGTAGTATAGTCATTGAATTGACTACATTTGTATGTGTAGTATAGTCATGTAATTGACTAAATTTGTATGCGTAGTAATGACTACATCTGTATGTGTAGTATGGTCATGGAAATGACTACATCTGTATGTGAAGTATGGTCATGGAAATGACTACATCTGTGTGTGTAGTATGGTCATGGAAATGACTACATCAGTATGTGTAGTATGGTCATGGAACGGACTACTTCTGTATATGTAGTATGGTCATGGAACTGACTATATCTGTATGTGTAGTATGTTTTTCGAATTTACTACATTTGTATGTGTAGTATGGTCATGGAATTGACTACATTTGTATGCGTAGTATGGTCATGGAACTGACTATATCGTTATGTGTAGTAGGGTCACGGAATCGATTACATTTGTATGTGTAGTATGGTCATGGAATATACTACATGGTATGTGTAGTTTGGTCATGGAATTGACTACATTTTTATGTGTATTATTGTCATGGAATCGACTACATTTGTTTGTGTAGTATCGTCGTGGAATTGACTACATTTGTATTTGTAGTATGTTCATGGAATTGGCTTCATTTGTGTGTGGTGTTTACTAATGGAATCGACAACATTTGTATGTGTAGTATGGACATGGGATTGACTACATTTGTATGTGTAGTTTGGTCATGGAATTTACTACATTTGTATGTGTAGTATAGTCATTGAATTGACTACATTTGTATGTGTAGTATGGTCATGGAATTGATTACATTTGTATGTGTAGTATGGTCATCGAATTGACTACATTTGTATGTGTAGTATGGTCATTAAATTGACTACATTTGTATGTGTAGTATAGTCATGGAATTGACTATAACTGTATGTGTAGTATGGTCATCGAATTGACTACATTTGTATGTGTAGTATGGTCATGGAATTGATTACATTTGTATGTGTAGTATGGTCATGGAATTGATTACATTTGTATGTGTAGTATGGTCATCGAATTGACTACATTTGTATGTGTAGTATGGTCATTAAATTGACTACATTTGTATGTGTAGTATAGTCATGGAATTGACTATAACTGTATGTGTAGTATGGTCATCGAATTGACTACATTTGTATGTGTAGTATAGTCATGGAATTGACTATAACTGTATGTGTAGTATGGTCATGGAATTGACTACATTTGTATGTGTAGTATGGTCATGGAATTGACTACATTTGTACGTGTAGTATGGTCATGGAATTGACTACATTTGTACGTGTAGTATGGTCATTAAATTGACTACATTTGTATGTGTAGTATGGTCATTAAATTGACTACATTTGTATGTGCAATATGGTCATGGAATTGACTACATTTGTATGTGTAGTATGGTCATGGAATTGACTACATCTGTATGTGTAGTATGGTCATGGAATTGACTACATTTGTATGTGTAGTATGGTCATGAAATTGACTACATTTGTGTGTGTAGTTTGGTCATGGAATTGACTACATTTGTACGTGTAGTATGGTCATGGAATTGACTACATCTGTACGTGTAGTATAGTCATGGAATTGACTACATCTGTATGTGTAGTATGGTCATGGAATTGATTACATTTGTACGTGTAGTACGGTCATGGAATTGACTACATTTGTATGTGTAGTACGGTCATGGAAATGACTACATCTGTATGTGTAGTATGGTCATTGAAGTGACTACATTTGTATGTGAAGTATGGTCATGGAATTGACTACATTTGTATGTGTAGTATGGTCATTGAATTGACTACATTTGTATGTGTAATATGGTCATGAATTGACTATATCTGTATGTGTAGTATGGTCATGGAATTGACTACATTTGTATGTGTATATGGTCATGGAATTGACTACATCTGTATGTGTAGTATAGTCATTGAATTGACTACATTTGTATGTGTAGTATGGCCATGGAATTTACTACATTTGGATGTGTAGTATGTTCATGGAATTTACTACATTTGGATGTGTAGTATGTTCATGGAATTTACTACATTTGTTTGTGTAGTATGGTCATGGAATTGACTACATTTCAAAATTTAGAGTAGTCATTGAATGGACTACACATGTAAGTGTATTATTGCCATGGCATTGACTACCCTTGGTCATGGAATTTACTACATTTGTTTGTGTATTATAGTCACGGAATTGACTTCATTTTAAGTGTATTATTGTCATGTTATTGACTTTAATTGTATGTGTATTAATGTCATGGAATCGACTGCAATTGTATGTGTATTAATGTCATGGAATCGACTGCAATTGTATGTGTATTAAGGTCATGTTATAATTATAAAATTTACTATGTATGCATTTGAATTAAGATCATGAAATTGACAACAATTGCATGTGTATTAAAGGCATGGAATCGACTACATTCGTATGTTTGTTTTGGCAATAGATTTCTCTAGAGTTCTACTTCTATGTTATAGACTACATTACTACTTCCAAGGTAATGTACTACATTTGCATTTTCATTGACTATATTTGTACGACCTATAGTCACGTAGTGTTCTGTTCATGACCTTGACCTCATGGACGTTTCGTAATCATCTGAAGTACAAAATACATAACAAAAAATCGGATCACTTATAGCGAACTATTAAGCATAAATCGAGAAAAAAAACAACCATAGAAGAATCTCATTTCTCTGTAAATTAACAACTAAATTGGCTGTTGATAAACACCAATCTTTTGTTGAAAGGCTAAACAAAATATGTGAACGTGTGTCGATGATTGTTTGGTTGTTAGTATTGTATTTATTATTTATTATTTTATTAGGCGAATAGATTATGCATGAAATGATATAAATTTCGACCCGTTTCCAATTGATAAAACTTGTTTTCGATAAATAAATTTTTAGCTATGTCAGTCTGAAGAAGAGATACCTTGATTTTTATGTTTTCATATATCTTAAAACGGTTGTTCACAAAATAATTTCGAAACAATGATATAGTTGCCTTATTGACGTTTTTAAACACCTGTGGTCGCTATTATTCAATTAAATGACGTGATTTTGACGAAAACCCTTTCGCTAATCACTATAAAACTTTACGTCAGTGTAAATTAGAATCAAACTGATTTAACCCTATTTCAAGTATAATTATGATTTAAGTGCGGGAACGTCGGTATTAGGTAAACAATTGTTGAAGGAATTGGTGTTGCTCGTAGTTTAGTATACTTGTAACTTGTATTGAAACAAAAGGCAATAAAAGTGTTATCGTATTCAATTATAGGTGAAATACGTGGGTTTAAGCCGATTTTATAGATCACAGGTTTACTCATCATTCGAATATTGGGTATTTCGCTCCTCATTCGCAGATATAGCGTTTAGTCATATAGTCATTTGAGTGGGTCACACGCGTCAGTTAAACGGATCCGGTGTTTGTGAATGGATAGATACAGCCAATCAGGGTGGATTTAGCGGAGAATGATGTGAAAATAGCACTGTTCGGGATTTTCACTATAATCGTATGGGGATATTGGAGTTGAATGCTGTGTTTTAATTCTTATTCTCATCTATACTGGTGTTGTAATTTGGTCATCGAAATTGCCACGTGTTGTTGTTCCTAATTCAGATTTTAAATTTAATAAGTTTTTAGTGTCAGAGTTACTGTATGTGATTATTGTTATTATTTCACTCAATTAAATTTAATCCGCGTAGTGTCTTTATAATTGAATTATGTGAACTAAAATATACAAGACAACGTACTAAGATTTTTTTTAAAATGGTTAGATGTTAATACAATTGGATATGCTTTAATTATAGTCATCAAAAGTCATGGGTTTTGTCGAAATGATAGAAGAAATATTTCCAAAAGTACACTTATTTGGAGTAGAGCGTTTAAATATGCATCGTGACATTGCTGACAGTGGTTGTTCATCTATTAACAAAAATACTAAGTGCTCGGATATAAATCGGCACTTTAGGGTGACAAAAGAATGCGGACAAAGTGAGGGTGTCGGGGTGTGCGGAGAGGTTGTCACGCAATCCTTGTCATCTGGGTGCTTACATAGCGGCAGCTTCCCGGAAATGAAGGAATTTAGTTTTAATTCTTCTGAAACATCAGACGATCAGTTTAATACAAACTTTAATCATGAGTGCGCATGTCGATGTGAACAAGTAAAACAGTGCAGTTATAATGTCACAAGTGTAAATGTGAACTCCCGGAAAGAAGCGCACGGACGGACAGACGGCACCGAGCACCGGAAGTGTGTCCATGCTTGGGGCGGGGTCAGATGGGGTCGGGGAGCCCTGGGAACAGACCGGATGTGGCCGCTGATTACGTGGTGTCTTCTTCTTATGTTTCTCACGGTCGTTCCGTCCGTAAGGTATGTTCACGTGTTGTGACGTCAAATGCATGCGTTTGAATAAAATGACGTATGAAATTTATTTAAGCTATTTAATCATTTGGCCATTTGAGAATACACCGATTACATTAAAAACCTTATACTTATCTCTTCAAGCTTTATGTTTAATTATATACAAAAGAAATTTAAACCATTCAGAACAATTATCAGTGATATATATATATATATGTTGTCATGCGAATCCATTCTATTTCCCTGAGACAAAAAAGACACTTTATAGAAACAAATGTATAATCAAAAGTAAGATTGGGCACTGAGATTTTAAGAACACAGGTAATAGGCCTGTGCTCTGTTCAAACACAAACTTAACGAATCATATATATTAACTGTTTTAAATATTTTGGAATTGTTATAAAAACTCGCCAATTCATAACGTATATAATACCAATGGCTATTTTATGAAAACGATACAAAACATAAAACTCAAATTGAATTGGTTCGGACACATTGACAAGACAACTTATGATAATAGATGAAATATTAACAAATTAGTTTGATGTCGGCAAAACTTTCTATAAATTGTAAAATCATGTGAACATTCAAATGGCTTGAAAAAATACTTTAAAAGATAAATAATAAATCGTTCTATAGCCACTAACCATGTGGTATTATTAACAAAACGCCTTTTTTCATATCAAAGTAAAAGAGCATAAAAATTCACTTGTATTCCATTTAATCATAGACGTGTTTTTCGGCAGTTTTCTTGCATTTCTTTTTTGTTTTGAAAAGCAATGGCAGTTTCTAAAACTATCTGAATCACTTTTCCATTCCTATACGAGTCCTGACCTTGAACCTCAGTCTTGTGGTATCTCGTATTTCTTTGTTTTCTTACTAAAAAATAAATCCTTATTACATAGTCAGTTTATATTGGGAAATACATTTGACGAGTTAAAAGATATGTTGCTAAAATTATATTTACTTATTAACTATACATAATGGTGTAGGTTTTGTCGACGAATCTTGTTTTACAAGTTATGTCGATTTCACAATATATTGAAATCGGTTTAGAAAGTTCACCTAGTTTTGTCGGTAAATATAAGTCGTCATTTCTATTCAATAAGCGTACAAGTCTGAACAATTTACACATGATGACTGCATGGTCACACCATTAGTATTTAATATTATGGAAGCGTATATCGTATATACTGATAATTTGATCATGAAATCATGTCGACTTGTTTAATGTCGACTCGCTAGTTATGGCACGACATTTCATAATAATTATGTCGACGTAACTAGTAAACAAGTCGACAAACTCATTGCGATATGTCGTGTTATAAATTTAAGCTGTTATTGTTATACATAATTATATAGTTATGTTAGCTTGTTAAAGACTAATAGTATATCTACTTTTCTAGTTAATAAATAAGAAAACTGACAAACATTTTTGCGACATGTCTTGTCATAAATTGTAAGTTGTCGTACTTATACATACATAGTTAAGTTAGCTAGTTATAACACTACATGTCGTCAAAATTATGTCTACTTATCTAGTTAATTAATAAACGTACTTTTGGGACATGTCATGTTAAACGTCGCAATCGACATAAAAAACCCGACAAAACTACATTATCACACTATAAGTATACACGATGTACGCTTCCATTATAGTATTGCATCGACTGCCGTTGTACAGTAAAATCAATGTGAATATAATAATAATAATAATAATAATAATAATAATAATAATAATAATAATAATAATAATAATAATAATCTGGACGTCTTGAGTTGTACACATTGATAGTTAATTTTATGGTGAATGGCTCTACAAAACTCAAATGGACATCACTACTTATAATTAAAAACATAATAGTTTTGGTCATAACTGACACAATAAAAAATAATATATGTATAATGTACATACCCTCATTTGCCATGTATAATGTATATACCCTCATTTGCCACGTATAATGTACATACCCTCATTTGCCACGTATAATGTACATACCCTCATTTGCCATGTATAATGTACATACCCTCATTTGCCATGTATAATGTACATACCCTCATTTGCCATGTATAATGTACATCCCCTCATTTGCCATGTATAATGTACATACCCTCATTTGCCATGTATAATGTACATACCCTCATTTGCCATGAATAATGTACATACCCTCATTTGCCATGTATAGTGGTATAGGTGAATAAACGGTGTTTGAGGTTGAGCTTCTGTTTAACAGAAATATCTAGTCTAGACCTATGTCATATTAATCAAATATGTCATCATGTAATAATTTAAGTAATAAGAAGCTAAGAAAACAGCCCAGATGGCTGCAATTTGGGCCCTCTAAATTCCTCATAACTCATCCGTCATACGTAAATACAAGCCTTGGGCTTTAGGCTTTTCGCATCTCTAGCCCACACCCTGGATTAGGAGCCCAGATAGCATTTACACCATTAATGGGCTCTTGGGCTCTTAAAAGATATGCCTGATAGTTGAACAGATAATTCGGTAACCTTAGACAAGTTCAAATTACTGCTTGATGGCCATATTTGAGAAACTGTTAATCGGGAGATTTTCGGGTGTTTTGAGAATGTTGAATCTTGGTGATTTAATGCTTGATCTAGCGGGTTAATTATCGGGCTTACAATGAGGGTAACTGATTGTTTCTTAGGTCAAAGGTAATTAAAACTGTTAGGTACGTCTTAAATGCTAGATTATACGATGTTTTACGCCCCATTATATCTAAAACGCTTGAAACCTCTATTTCAGACCTGCAGATATCGATGTTAAAGAATTATGATAAGAGTCAAGTTATGTATAAACAAATTAAACCTTGAAATGAGAAATGAGAAAAGAAGTTTTAATCACGTAAGGCCAAACAAGTATTTTTTGCTTCAGGTTGAACTTTTTTTTTTTTTTTCACTGCCGACATGATTTTTTTATTATTATTTGCGGGGGTGGGGTAGGGGGTGTGGGTGGTCCAACAGGGAGTTGTAGTCAAGAAATGCACATCTAGCTTGAAATGTGAATACTAGTTTAGTACTGGTTGCTATGCAAAGAAAAATGCCTTCCTACCGACCCATATTGTTTCAGCCAAATTTGAATTTCAATCTAACTTGAAATGTAAAGAATAACATAATACTGTTTGCTATGCAAAGAAAAACCCCTCACTACCTACCCCATATTGTTTCAGCCAAATATGAATTCCAATCTAACTTGAAATGCGAAGAATAGTTTAATATTGTTTGCCATGCAAAGAAATATCTCTTCCTACCGACCCATATTGTTTTAGTCCGTACTACTGTCGACTATACATGACATTGTATTAAAGCTCGACCTGAATATATATCAAAGTTACAAAGCTGTTGTGTGTAGCCTAGAACAAAGGAAATATTATGAATTCATCGCATTAATATATGCATTTTTTTCCTCTATCGATAAGGTTATAAGGCATAGGGTTTAAAGCCGTCTCAGAATCGGCTGATTTGGGCATCAATGACCATTTTATTATATCAATTCAGTCGTATTAGATATTTCACAAAAGAACAAATCTCAAAAATTTGGTAAAACTGCCGAAAATATTATTTTTCTTAAAGCGTTTTTAGCCATAAAACATATATTTTCGAACTTACATATGATAAATTGCGATCTGATCTTTTGCCAGATGTATTTTATCACTGGTTTTCAGACATTTTCGCAAACATTGGCTCATTCAAAGACATAACGATGTCAAACGATCAATCTGTGAGAGTGCAGCTTTAAGACAATATTTATAAAAAATAAAATAATAGAAAACTTAATTGTTCATGCGTTAGCGAAAAACGCTGATTTCAGTGGAAATTTGCCTTACAGTTGTGAGCAGGGTGTAACAATGCAAAAAAGTTTCAAAATGTCGATGTAACCATCGCATTATCCCCCTGACGTAAACACCGGAAGCGGAAATACGAACGTTAATTATACAACACACAAACTCTGCATTTAAAACACCCTTAAAATAGCATAGGGCAAAACAACAGACATATGTTTTCTTGTAATTATCCTGTAAAAAAGCTCGTAGTTTTCTTTTTAAAGGGTCTTACTTGTCCTGAATGAATAAACATGGCCGGATTTAAATGTAAACAAACCATTATGGCTACCGGGTATTCGGAACACCTTGGATACGAAGGTATTATACGGGATAACTTATCATATAGTGGGAGATTTATGGCAGTTTCGCAAGAATGGAACAGATTAGCGTATCTTTACTTGACGCCATGGTCGGAAACTATTTGCTTTGGGTGATCGTCTCTATTAATTGAGTGACTTGTTGATTTCTCACGAAAGACATAGGATTTGACAAAATGCTCTTGGCCATCCTATTCAAATCCCTTGCTTAAAGTTACTGTACAAGTTTATTTATTTAGATATACTGATTAAAGTGCAGATGAGATATATTAACATCGCTTACATACGAGTAGAAGTAGAAAAATGTTTATGATATACATAAACTGTGTTTATTAACTTTTTTAGTAAAAATTCCAAATCAAAAATATTCTTCAGCAAAACTTGAAATTGAGTACAACTCGTAGCTTTTAGCAATAACTCAAATCCTTTTTAACCCTAAAATTAGTTTCCTTTGAAATATTGACGAATGATATTTATCAACACGTTCTAGGTGTAAATACGTACTTCAAAAAGATTAAGCATGCATAAGATTTGGAATCATTCTATGCTTTATGTAAGTATACAAGTTGAAGTTGATATTTCACTTGTGTGCTATTTGATGTTTGGACCAGACCTTTACTCGCTATTACCGTTTTCCCCAATTTTCAGCCGTAAATACCCGGATTTTCCCGGACATACCCGGAAAATTCCGGAATTACCCGGATTTTTTTGGGACTTGAAAATTACGTTTATCTTAAAATATAAAGATTCTATTGATGACATGAAAAACGTTTTGACCTCCACTTTAGTATTTTTTTTTTATTTAAGAACACACAAAAAAGCGTTTTATAAGTTTATTAGAAATAATTTTCTGTGTGTTCTTTGCAAATATGAACAGTCTGAGAACAAGCGTACGTTGTGCAAATGCATATCATAATTTTGCCGAAAATCAACAAAACAAACCCGAAAGAAAATGCCCGTTTGTGTTTCACAATAGACAAAGCTAGACTCGCATTTTGAAGTTTCTGGGATCTTCAGTCGACAGAAGTTGTAGACGGGTGTGTTTCTTGTGGAGGATTAAAAACAGATCGTTTACAAATATCCAATCTGTGAATGATTTTCTCTCAAACGAACCAGAAAAGCCACTCGAAGTCTCTGAACACCGTATTTACAAATGTAAAACCGATTTAGGCACTTCACGCCATCATTATAAAGTAAACATTTGTCGAAATGTGTGTTCTATTAGCGATGTTTCTAGCACTTAAGCATTATCTAGTGGATTGATTTGAACTACAAAATATGCGTTTGATGACAAAAGAGCCTAATTTATCAAGTGAATTATTGAAATACTTGAAATTAATTTGATTTCTTATACTGATACAGAATCGTGAATAAAACTTAAATACCAAGCCCAACTCTTTCTATAGTTGATTTGTGGTCTGTAATTAAGCATTAGATACACTATTATCGATCGAAAGATTGGATGAATAATTAATTAGAAAATGACAGTTGAAATATATAATCTCAAAATTAATTTGAACATATATATATAACCTTTTTTTAATTGTATATTGGAATATTAATGAAAGGCAATTCCAAAATGGACATAAGAAATAACGCTAGCATAACCCATTCGGTCTATTATAACTGCTGGAGTATTATTCAAAACTGGTCTAAATTGGGTCTAAGAACGATGTAGCTAATCGGATTGCTCGATATAAATAACGGACCTATACAGTGAATGGAGTCAATGATTCATGACCATGAATTGAAACTGCATATTGAATACCACAACTGAAGTACAATTTGCCATAGAAGGTTTATTAAACGAAATAGAATTAATTTATTTGTTTTCTTTTCTGTTTTGCCGTCGAAATACATTGATCATACAACAAACATTAAATTACACTAAAGGTTGGCTATTTTCTTTTCATTTATCATATTCATACGCGCGGTGGCCATTTTTCATAATCACGAATACTTTAAGCAATGCAATCGGAACTCCTCGGCCATTTCCAATCAAAAACAAAAACGGTTTTCGATGGAAAATGGCCGAGGTGTTCCGATATTACTCAGCGTACGAAGGTTTGAAAATGCATTTTATTCTTCGGTATCAAAGTGTACTGAACGTTAAAGGCAACATGCATTGTAAGAAAGATTAAAGTTGATTGAATCGTCAAAGTATGGCCGCAGGCCTTTCAATCATACCAAATGAACTTAAAACCCCTTTAATGTGGTTTGATTTCAAATTTGGAAAACTAAAGTGTTAAAATGTGTTTACATATGTCTCAAAGTTTATGAGTGGTCAGATAAAAAGATGATTTGTCTGACAGCCTGGTTTTATTGCGGGGTGTTCTAATTAAGGTAATAAAACCGGGGTGTCCAAATTAACGGAATTAAGCGGAATGTCCTACTTAATGTTATAAAGCCGCAATGCTTTAGCATTTTTTATTTATTTAAATGGCTCAAATTTGTTAAATATTTTGTCCATATGTTAGTTATTTTTTTGCTTTAAATATGTCTTGTAGTTAATAAGTCATTAAGGTGCAATTATTTGCATTTAAATTTCCATTTGCAAATTTATTCCATTAAGCCATTCAGTGAAATATCATTTTTGTCACTTTTTAAGCAATTAGTTTATTTCCAAAAACGATTTGCAGATTTTTTATGTTAAACCATACAGTTATTAATAGCCTCGTCTACGTTTTTTAATTACATAATTATTAAGTATCTGCACTAAGATTAATTACAATACTACCAAAAAAAAATACACCCGATTTGGAAAACTTTGTGTTTATACAAGTTGTTTTTTGTGCACTTTTAGAAACGGATTTGTAATATTAGCATAATAATTTAGTTATTATTGCATTCCTCTTTTTTCAGAACAGTTAAGTTTATTATATATAACTGTTTATCTTTTCAGTTGCCTTGACAACAACGATATTCTACAACTCAACATTCCCCCAGAAGAGCCCGTTATTGACCCGAACACAATCTGCAAAACCTTTCCCGACCTTTCAAGACGTCAATATCGACTATGTGCAAAATTTCCTGACGTTGTGGCATCAGCAATACAAGTAAGTAAAGGTGTGATGCGTTTGTGACGTCATAACCAATTAGATGTTAGTTGACCCAAATTATGGCTAATGAACCTTTCACGACGCCAGTATGGGATGTTTGCAAATATACCGACGTCGTGGCGTCATCAATTCAAGAAAGAATACATTATACGTCAGATGTATTACGTGTTTGACACCACACTGTAGTATATTTACCACGACGTAGTATAGACTGTATGCAAAATATCCTAAGGTCATGACGTCATTAATCCAAGTCAGTAAATGGTTATGACGTAAGACTTTTTTTTCTTCATTTCAGTATATAAAAAAACTTTAAATACTTTATTAGCTATATTAAATTATAACACAATAAATGAAAAATTAAACATTCACATTGAAGATAAAATACAATTAAAACACAACAAATGAATTAAATTTGAAGATAAGATAACTCCCTAAGATTGATATACACATGTAGACGAAACTTTGTACATCAATAATGATAATGATATGACTCATCAAAATAATCAACAGGAAGTGACGTCACAATGTTTTATGACGTTTCAGGGCGTACAGGTTGCAGTGCACGAGTGTCAACATCAGCTTCGAGAGCATCGTTGGAATTGTTCAAGTCTAGAGAAGAAAAATAAAAATCCTCATGCAAGCCCGATGCTTAATAAAGGTAACTTTTCTTTATTACCATAGGCCTTTTTTGTTGTTGTTGTTTGGTATCGCTTTATTAGGTCGAATGGTTTTCAGGCTCAAAATATATTAAGTCATCGTCATTGAAGTTAAGAACTGGGATTTCTTTATTTTATGGTATGGTGAACTGCAGATGTCAAGTTAGTACAAAAGTTAACGATGTACGCGAACTGTTAGGTACAACATGTAATATGATATCCTGTTTTGACATCTTAAGGTACTTCGTACTCTACCATCTTTGTAAGCTTTGTACCAACAGGAAACGTATTTTATATTATATAATCATAATATTGAAGTGGGTAGTTAGAAGTACGTTCTCGTTAACTTGATTGATGTATATTTATCTTTAAAGGGACTCGCTATTGTTTTTTGAACCAAATAATAAATTTTCCGGTAATGCATATGACACACTTATTTTTTCATAATTTTACTCTGTGGTATCGAAATTGCAGAAGAAAAAAAAAGTTTAAAGAAATATTTTGGTTTTAGTGGGGTGCGAGGCCACTCGGGTAAAGTCAAGAATAATATAGAAAATCGAGGCCTTTTCCATTATGCCATAAGGACAAGTAAAACGGTATATGGATATTTTGACGTTATAATAATACATTTGTACACCAAATGATAATGTCAGTCATTAAATCTCGCAACAACAAAACCGCTCAATGCCGTTAATTTAATAACGCGATTGTAAATTGTGGTCTTCAAAGACGATATTTGAGCAAATATCAACATTTACTGTAGGGTTTCAGCTGTCAGTATATTAGTTTTAACACTCCTAATGATTTGCCACACTTTAATTTGTAATAAAAATGTACTTTTTACAATTCATGAGCGAGTAACTTTAAATTTTAATATGT
Source organism: Mya arenaria (assembly GCF_026914265.1). Lineage (NCBI taxonomy): Eukaryota > Metazoa > Mollusca > Bivalvia > Myida > Myidae > Mya > Mya arenaria. The sequence goes on along the minus strand of NC_069128.1, from coordinate 11,750,323 downwards.
CTTTGAATAGTCACATTGTTCGCCTTATAATATATTCCGTTGTGTTTATAGAATGTTTGGATTGGCAAATTATCAGTATGTATCGGTTCATTACATATAACTGATGTATAATTATCGAAGATGGATGAAACTGATCTCAAAATGAGATTTTCATTTTCCCCAAAAATGCTGAACACAATGTCACATTTAGCCATTTGCCCCGCAACATTATCAACTTTTTCACAAATCAAATTAGAAGATCTTTAGATTATGTTATCGCCGTTTACGGTAAATGATAAAATACAAAAATATCCCATGAGCAAGTTACACTCAAATTTCCGCGCTAACAAATGGATGACCCCTAATTAAGTTAGAAACAGATAATTAGTGTGAAGGTAATTAGTTTGACAAAAAGAGAGAGAGATATTCGATCCTTGTCGTCCTATGTGTTCCGATCGACTGATAAGCCCAGCCTATTGAAACTGCGATCTCGAATAGACCATTTAGTAGATAACCGTTGACCTGATATTCGAACAATTTGATTACCAATACGGAAAACGGTGTTGTATATCTACGCATTAGCCCGTGAAATTCGCCAGATCAATACGGTACTGTTATATTGTTATTTAGTTGTTGACTGAACGTACAAATGGTGGGAAAATGACAGATGCGTGCGTCATTTTATTACGGGGACAATGGACTAATTAAAAGTATTTCCTGGTCTAAATATATCACACGTAGGCTTTGTCTGATTTTATATCTTTTTTATCATTTCCGAAATAAATGGCTTCTTTTTTTGAAATATGATGTTTACCCTGATTTTAAAATCCAGTATAAATTGACTATTATATACCATATATTTGCCCTGCTTCATTTTAAGGGCGATGCCGGGGAACAATTTAAAAAAATAAATAATTGAAAGTTTCCACGAGAGAAAATGTTTGAAAGTGCTGTGTTTTAAATGTTTTAAATATATACCGTTTGTTTGATTCAAGTTCACAAAATATCACTTTCATGTTAACTAAATAAAGACTGAAAATCGGACCAAAGTAATAATCGATTTCGAAAATAAAATAGGTAGCTTTAATTCGACCAATCAGTGCATGTTGTCATAATCGAAACTGAGGAAGAAAAATCAAAACTTACTTCTGACTGTTATTAATTTTATAAACTATATAAAATGCCTTTCGACCAATGCAATATATATCATATTTGCTTTGAAAAGAAGACTTACAAGTACACAAACCCATCAAATGAGATACTTAAATCAAAATACTTTATTTGGTTAAATTTCCAATTAATTTTAAATTAAATACGTACTTATATGTTTGTATATGATTTTTTGCAGGCGAAAGTCATTGTTTTATCCCTAGAAATACACTATGTCAATAGTTTTCACATTTGTAAGGAACCCATCCGTCCATTTATATGAAAACAATTGTGTGATTCAGTTTTAACTGAAACTTTGATATATAACGACAGAGGCATTTAGTGTACCTTTTTTCACTTAAATCATCCCTTTAAAGCTGTGCTCTCAAAGATTGAGAGGTTTTATCTCTTTAGTTATTTTGCCTCAGAATCAGCCCATTTTGGCATCATTGCCTTCAATTCAGTCGTAAATATAACTCACAACAAAAATTATCTCAATTATTTGGAAAACAGCCGATTTTTTTAAAAGTATTTTTAGTATCGATTTTAGCCATAAAACATCATTTTCGAACGTACATGTAAATATTAAAACTGCGATCCACTCTTTTGTCAACAGTCTTATATCACTGATTTCCAGACATTTATGCAAAAATAGGCTCATTCCAAGACAAAAAAGGAAAGTTGTCAAAACAGTAAATCTGTCAGAGGACAGCTTTAACAACTGAGTGATAACAATACAAAAATGCAAATGAAGTTTGTGGTAGAATTCTAGAGGGCAAATGGGGAAGGGTAGGTCAAGCAATTTCAGAATTTATAGAAGTTAGTTTCATTCCTCCTGCCTCGTCAGAACCCAATTACTCCGCCGTGATTCATGTTCTGCGCAATAACACAAAAAACACATTTGTCATATCCGATTATGCAACGAAGCCAATTTATCCGTTGAAACCGATCATATTTCGAGCAGATGAAATACAAGTAATTATTACGGACTAATTTACCGGGATAATTTCATGTTAACTGATACCCACTTCAAGTTCGACAGCCCAAACCCTTGGGTAATAAATTATGACAAACTACCATTTTGGAATGTCCTCCATTCATACCTAAATTGTGTTCATTTTCGGCAAAACGCTTGCATTTCAAGCTGTTCCAACCTATTTTAAAGGCACATACTCGGTTTGAACCTGTTTTTTTTAACATATTCTCATAATAAGTCCACACACAAAACATATGATAAAATGCGATAGTCCGTTTTCCACTCAACTACATAACGGCCGTATTCGACTCTGCTGACGTCACGCAATAGCAAATATCGTTGCGCGATGTTAAAATGACGTCATGAATCTAAATAGTGCGTCATAAAAATAACATTTATTATGAAAATAAATGTGTGCTTTAGATGATTTAACAGTGATGTATATAATAAGAGGGTTATTAGTATTGTATTTTAATCCTGAAAGTTGTATTCGACTGAAATGGATTTTCGCAGATTTCGGTTTCACTCGGCTTGCATCAAACAGAACCGCCCGGATCAAAACTCAGTATTAATAACCCTATTATATTTACGTATAAAGAAATGAATTACTGGTTGCATTAGGTCCCTTGAATACCATAAACATAAATGTACAAACAATATTCGCAGATTTTTAATACAAAGTCTTCATAAATGTAAAGCCATCTATATCCGTGGTGTAGTGGTTATAGTCACTTTCTGCATAAACCGCACGGGCCCGAGTTCGATCCTTTCTTTATGCGCCGCATGTTTATTTATTTATTTATTGAATAAATTATAAAACTAATTTTATACAACATATCACATTGATATGTTTTCATAATTTTCGGATATATCATAATTATAAATGATGAAGTCGAAATTTCAGATAATGCGCCTTAATAAACATATCTTAATTATATTTTAATTAAGTCAAAATCGCAGATTATAACTTGCTTTTATGAACATATTATAATTATATATTTCATTCGAAATCGAAAATGCAGATAATATGCCATTATGAACATATAATAATTATATTTGATCAAGTCAAAACTGCAGATAATGTACCTTAAGTCAAAATTTGAGATAATGTGCCATTATGAACAGATTATAATTATATTTAATCAAGTCAAAACTGCAGATAATGTACCTTAAGTCAAAATTTGAGATAATGTGTCTCTATGATCAAATTATAATTATATTTGATTAAGTCATACTTGCAGATACTGTGCCTTTAAGCGACTCTACCTATGTTACCGCGGTATTTCAGACCATTTCCACTGTGTTAAACAAATTCTAAAACTCGAGTTGACTGTTTAGATTACTGCGGTTAAAACAACTCTATGATCAAAAGCCCGTAAAATTGTTAAGATTTCCAAAACATGGATAACAAGACATCGTCGGTTAAGGTGGTTGGCAAAAAATAGACTTTCCGTTGTAATTCTATCAATGAAATAATTTTCAGGTTAGATCAGAGAATAAGATAAATCTTGCAATACCGTGGCGATGGAGTACAGACTTAGCCAAGAGCTCCTAGCATGACTTAAGATGATTAATACTTGTTGAAATGGTTTTCAAAGCTCGTCATTCATTATCAGGACATCGGCTGTGCTAATAGATTAGATAGTTTAGAAAAGTGATTTGTCGTCTGTATGTCACTCTTGTTGCTACAATTTTTGAGCGCGTCTTCTTTTAATCACTGTAGGGCCACGGTTAACAGACGTTAGAAATCGTTGTTTCCTATGCCTTTCCTCTCTTGTTCTTTCCATATTTAAGTTGTTTAGGCTGTTAGGCCATGGTTAGCAGACGAAAGAAATCGTTGTTTCCTATGCCTTTTCTCTCTCATTCCGTCCATATTTAAGCTATGTTTAGTCTGTACGGCCATGGTGAAAAGAAGTTAGAAATCGTAGTCTATTATGCCTTTCCTCTCTTATTCTTTCCATATACATTAGAAACTTGCTATATCGAACTCTATTATCTCGATGTCCTGGTTATTTCGAACTTTATTTTTCGGTTTCATTTCACACTTTATGTTATTCGGTTATATCGAATGTTCGTTATAGCGAAGTATTTTCAGAGGTTCCACCGACTTCGACATAGCGAGTTTTGACTGTAATTTATGTTTTGGCATACGTTATTTGATAACTGATTGGTCTATATAATGATACATGGCCCTAAGCGTATGGAAGCGTATAGCGTTTATACTGAAAATGTGATGATGTAGTCTTGTCGACTTGTTTAATGTCGACAGAATGAGATAGGACACGACATGATGTCAAAGTTATATAGACTTGTTCACTTATCACCAGGATATGTTGACTGAATTTTTATCGACAAAATATTAACTCACAATACTGAAGTCGACAAATCATGTTTAACTAGTTTTGTCGATGAAAACAAGTTGTCATATCGACTGAATGAGTTGATAAGTCGGCATTACCGTGGCAAACATGTTTTGTTATAAATCCGTATGTCGACATGAAACAGGTAGGCCAGACTACATGTTCACATATTATCACTAAACTCGTATTAAACATTATCATATGTTAGCGTAAAAAAGTATTACGTTTATAATCCTAACAGTTAACGACACCGTGTCAATTCCGATAGGAATACGTAAATATTTATGACATATATTATTGTCACCCGCACATATTTAAACATGTATCATGTGTGATGTAACTTTCATACTTTTCAATATTAAAGTTCAATATTAAAGTCCTTAGCCATTTCCACCAGACGTTTTCGTCTTGTACATTTACCTTAATGACGTAATACGTAAACACACGTTATGACGAAGTACTCAAAAAGTAGTACATAGGCACGTGACGAAGTACCCCCAAAGTAGTGCATACACACGTACAGACGTAATACCCTAAAAGTAGTACATGGATACGTCATGACGAAGTATTCAAAAAGTAGAACGTCCACACATCATGACGTAGTACTCAAAAAGTAGTACTTAGATACGTTATAGTGAGGCAGCCACGAAGTAGTCGACGTGTACGTACATATACACGTGTAAGTAGTGTCTCCAAGCCTCCTCAAGTATTGAATTAAACTGAAATCGAATGTTCCAATTTGAATTGATTATTCATTTATGTTTATTCTACAGAAATTAATTCCAATTTCAATGCATCGAAATGGAATTCTATGGAAGATATGATAAATCCATGAGAAACCTCTATTTCGTAACCTGAATCACATCTAGGAAAGATGAACGTATTTTACTTAAAATAAAGTATTCAATCAATAATACAAGTAATTTAGATCAAAAAATGCATTCCCGATTCATTTTAGACACTGTGCGTAATGATAATTTATTACATACCAATTAGATAGAACATCAACAATGTTTAAGGAAATAGTTATCGTCCAGGTGATAAATATAACAGAGTTGATCGACCAGGTGATAAATATAACAGAGTTGATCGATAAACTTCTCACTATAATGATTTCGATTAGTAGATAAATAATATTTTAATTGGGAATTTTAACATTAATAAGATGAAGACAAATTGACTGATCACAGTAAATTTATTTTTCATAAATAATCATTTTCACTTTTTCATTAATTATCTATTTTTGCCGCAAGATGCTGAGCATTCTCCGAAACGAAGTCAGAAAAATGTTGATTTAAATTGAAATTAAATCGTTTAATATCTGTTCTTAATAAGTAAGACAGCACTTGTTAGAAAAACATAACTTATGTTTGATAGCACTTACATTTTTGTCTGTTTCGTATTCAAGAAGACTTACTCTATTTTATTTGTCAAAATATTACTTGAATAGCAAAATTATTTAAGGATTTCAATTAAAGATGATAATCGTATTAAAGACTTAACAGAACAGAACAGAACATGCTTTATTTGGCACAAGCGATACCATATGTATGTGTATATGGCAACAATTTAACATGCATTGTATAGTAAATCGTTTTAAACAGAACATTCAGAGCCAGACCCCAATTTCTCGAATCTTCTTTACAGGCTTAAGTCGCGTATATCAATTAGCTGAATTACATTCTTAATTTTAATTGAAAAAGGGTTTATTGTAAGTATCATAATAATAATTTCTGTCGAAAGTATAAAAAAGAAGTAAATATTACGCATGAACTATTGAATAAAAATAGTGAGTTTAGCTTAATCCTGTTACAAGGAACTTAGACAGTTTCGAAAAATTGGGTCCTGATGTTTTATACATTAACTCTACTTTGATTAAAAGTGTATGTTATTAAATAAAGTCATATATTGGGCTGTGACGTCACATGAGTATAGGGTTCGTATATACAGACGTATAGGGTTAATGTATACCAGACGTATAGGGTTAATGTATTACAGACGTATAGGGTTAATGTATTACAGACGTATAGGGTTAATGTATTACAGACGTATAGGGTTAATGTATACCAGACGTATAGGGTTAATGTATTACAGACGTATAGGGTTAATGTATACCAGACGTATAGGGTTAATTTATTACAGACGTATAGGGTTAATGTATACCAGACGTATAGGGTTAATGCATTACAGACGTATAGGGTTAATGTATTACAGACGTATAGAGTTAATGTATACCAGACGTATAGGGTTTATGTATTACAGACGTATAGGGTTAATGTATTACAGACGTATAGGGTTAATGTATTACAGACGTATAGGGTTAATGTATACCAGACGTATAGGGTTAATGTATTACAGACGTATAGGGTTAATGTATTACAGACGTATAGAGTTAATGTATTACATACGTATAGAGTTAATGTATTACAGACGTATAGGGTTAATGTATTACAGACGTATAGGGTTAATGTATTACAAACGTATAGGGTTAATGTATTACAGACGTATAGGGTTAATGTATACCAGACGTATAGGGTTAATGTATTACAGACGTATAGGGTTAATGTATTACAGACGTATAGGGTTAATGTATTACAGACATATAGGGTTAATGTATTACAGACGTATAGGGTTAATGTATTACAGACGTATAGGGTTAATGTATACCAGACGTATAGGGTTAATGTATTACAGACGTATAGGGTTAATGTATAACAGACGTATAGGGTTAATGTATTACAGACGTATAGGGTTAATGTATTACAGACGTATAGGGTTAATGTATTACAGACGTATAGGGTTAATGTATTACAGACGTATAGGGTTAATGTATTACAGACGTATAGAGTTAATGTATTACATACGTATAGAGTTAATGTATTACAGACGTATAGGGTTAATGTATTACAGACGTATAGGGTTAATGTATTACAGACGTATAGGGTTAATGTATTACAGACGTATAGGGTTAATGTATTACAGACGTATAGAGTTAATGTATTACAGAGGTATAGGGTTAATGTATTACAGACGTATATGGTTAATGTATTACAGACGTATAGGGTTAATGTATTACAGACGTATAGAGTTAATGTATACCAGACGTATAGGGTTTATGTATTACAGACGTATAGGGTTAATGTATTACAGACGTATAGGGTTAATGTATTACAGACGTATAGGGTTAATGTATACCAGACGTATAGGGTTAATGTATTACAGACGTATAGGGTTAATGTATTACAGACGTATAGAGTTAATGTATTACAGACGTATAGGGTTAATGTATTACAGACGTATAGGGTTAATGTATTACAGACGTATAGGGTTAATGTATTACAGACGTATAGGGTTAATGTATTACAGACATATAGGGTTAATGTATACCAGATGTATAGGGTTAATGTATTACAGACGTATAGGGTTAATGTATTACAGACGTATAGGGTTAATGTATTACAGACGTATAGAGTTAATGTATTACAGACGTATAGGGTTAATGTATTACAGACGTATAGGGTTAATGTATTACAGACGTATAGGGTTAATGTATTACAGACGTATAGGGTTAATGTATTACAGACGTATAGGGTTAATGTATACCAGATGTATAGGGTTAATGTATTACAGACGTATAGGGTTAATGTATTACAGACGTATAGGGTTACTGTATTACAGACGTATAGGGTTAATGTATTACAGACGTATAGGGTTAATGTATTACAGACGTATAGGGTAATGTATTACAGACGTATAGGGTTAATGTATTACAGACGTATAGGGTTAATGTATACCAGACGTATAGGGTTAATGTATTACAGACGTATAGGGTTAATGTATTACAGACGTATAGGTTTAATGTATTACTGACGTATAGGGTTAATGTATTACAGACGTATAGGGCTAATGTATACCAGACGTATAGGGTTAATGTATACCAGACGTATAGGGTTAATGTATTACAGACGTATAGGGTTAATGTATTACAGACGTATAGAGTTAATGTATTACAGACGTATAGGGTTAATGTCTTACAGACGTATAGGGTTAATGTATAACAGACGTATAGAGTTAATGTATTACAGACGTATAGGGTTAATGTATTACAGACGTATAGGGTTAATGTATTACAGACGTATAGAGTTAATGTATTACAGACGTATAGGGTTAATGTATTACAGACGTATAGGGTTAATGTATTACAGACGTATAGGGTTAATGTATTACAGACGTATAGGGTTAATGTATTACAGACGTGTAGGGTTAATGTATTACAGACGTATAGGGTTAATGTATTACAGACGTATAGGGTTAATGTATTACAGACGTATAGGGTTAATGTATACCAGATGTATAGGGTTAATGTATTACAGACGTATAGGGTTAATGTATTACAGACGTATAGGGTTACTGTATTACAGACGTATAGGGTTAATGTATTACAGACGTATAGGGTTAATGTATTACAGACGTATAGGGTTAATGTATTACAGACGTATAGGGTTAATGTATTACAGACGTATAGGGTTAATGTATACCAGACGTATAGGGTTAATGTATTACAGACGTATAGGGTTAATGTATTACAGACGTATAGGTTTAATGTATTACTGACGTATAGGGTTAATGTATTACAGACGTATAGGGCTAATGTATACCAGACGTATAGGGTTAATGTATACCAGACGTATAGGGTTAATGTATTACAGACGTATAGGGTTAATGTATTACAGACGTATAGAGTTAATGTATTACAGACGTATAGGGTTAATGTATTACAGACGTATAGGGTTAAAGTATTACAGACGTATAGAGTTAATGTATTACAGACGTATAGGGTTAATGTATTACAGACGTATAGGGTTAATGTATTACAGACGTATAGAGTTAATGTATTACAGACGTATAGGGTTAATGTATTACAGACGTATAGGGTTAATGTATTACAGACGTATAGGGTTAATGTATTACAGACGTATAGAGTTAATGTATTACAGACGTATAGGGGTAATGTATTACAGACGTATAGCGCTAATGTGTTACAGACGTATAGGGTTAATGTATTACAGACGTATAGGGGTAATGTATTACAGACGTATAGCGCTAATGTGTTACAGACGTATAGGGTTAATGTATTACATACGTATAGGGTTAATTTATTACAGACGTATATGGTTAATGTATTACAGACGTATAGGGGTAATGTATTACAGACGTATAGCGCTAATGTGTTACAGACGTATAGGGTTAATGTATTACATACGTATAGGGTTAATGTATTACATACGTATAGGGTTAATGTATTACAGACGTATAGGGTTAATGTATTACAGACGTATAGTGTTAATGTATTACAGACGTATAGGGTTAATGTATTACAGACGTATAGGGTTAATGTATTACAGATGTATAGGGTTAATGTATTACAGACGTATAGGGTTAATGTATTACAGACGTATAGGGTTAATGTATTACAGACGTATAGGGTTAATGTATTACAGACGTATAGGGTTAATGTATTACAGACGTATAGGGTTAATGTATTACAGACGTATAGGAGATATGTATAGGAATTTTTTTAGCTCATGTATTAAAGACGTAACGAGTTTATGTATCACAATATCACTAATTTGTTCCAACGGGGGGGGGGGTGCAGTAATTAATAGTTGAAACTCAGTATAATAGATCATTCATTAGGACGTAACTATCGAATATATGAATCGAGTGAGTCATATACGTCATTAACCGAATTAGTGTACAGGAAATACTTCACTTTCCACGGCTTGTTTGAAAATATATATTACAAGGTGAGTCGTAAATTTTCACGTTGCCAAAATATGAATCTAAGATATAGGTTGTAATGATACTAAATGAGTCTCCAAATATACTCAGTATTAAATTCATGGTTCTATTTTATATGAGTATGCTTTCGAAGGCATGGAGCACATCGGACTTCATTTTAGAACTATAACCTGAACGTTGATATACATTCAGAGGAAAGGGAGTGAACCGCATTAATTAATTTTGGAAACTCAGTATAATATATAATTCAATATGACGTAATGATCTAATATATGAAGCGAGTGAGTCACTTACGTCATTAACCGAATTAATGTTCACGAAAATCTCGACTCTGATTGGCTTGTTTAAAAATATATATTACAAGGGAAGTCGTAAATTTTCATGACTGACGTTGCCAAAAGATGATTACAAGAAGTAGGTTGTAATAATCCTGAATGAGTCTCCAAATATCTGTCTAAGTTACTCAGTTGTAAATTCACGGTTCTCTTTTATATGACTATGCTTTCAAAGGCATGAAGCACATTGGACTTCATTTTAGAATGAACATACGTGTACATTCAGAGAAAAACAGTATGTTCCGACTGCAGGTAGCTTCTGTTTCTGAAAAACGGACACAAACTGGAACACTTGTTGCTCAGCGTTTTATACCTGGCTCATATCAAACACAAAAAATGACTTTTACCTCAGAGTTACTGGGATAGTAAATTAATCAAGTAAAATTACGTCTAATATTTCTGGCAAGTGGATAATCAAATCCACGCGACCAGTAATTAATATACCCAGGTAGATTAAACACTTCTTGGATCGCTAACCAGGTTTTCCTGATATATGAAACAAGTACCTGTGGTTTTTGTCCCAGCCATAGGGCTTATTGTATGAAAGTTGCTGGCTCATATTAATGTATAAATTATTATTTCTGCGCCACATCATATCACAGATAATTACAAGTAATTGCTAACAAGCAAGTGTAAATAGGGCTCTAAGCTTTTTTCTAGAGCATTTTGTTGATTTATTTAATAAGCTTGTGCTGTGTGACCAATATTGTTGTGTTTGTCTGAGATTCATTCATAACTGTATATGAGTCATATTACTTTGTCATTTTGAACGTGATTTTAACTTTAATTATACCTCAAGCTTACAATGAAGACTATAATTTATTAACGTCAAACAACAACTTTGACTTTTTACTCTGATGGGTCTTTTAGTTTGAAATTCATGAAGTTCAATATCTGAGCCAGACTCTGCGTTATTTTAACTTTTATTTAACTATACATTGGGTTTTACAATGCAGTTAAATAAAAAATATCAACGCCAAACACAAACTTTGATTTTTTTTTACGTTTTTTACGTTGATGGTTATTTTAGTTTTAAAATCTAGTTAAATATTTGAATCCTACTTTTATCAACAAGCGAATTAATATTCCTTATGGTATAACAACAGACATATTATTGATAGTGAATTTTAATGCGGAATCCGTGGAATTATAAACAGCGATAACAAACTTTAGAATCATATTTACAACCAATGAAATTGCAGATAGGTAATCATAAAGCACTACAGTAATCATGAGGAATTCCAACATTCGTGGGTGTTTAAAGGTCCGCCTACTGCCACTCATCCGATACACACTCCCTGTGTCAGAGTTTGCGTTGACAATGTAACGTCCAATGGGGTTGAATTCTTAGTCTGTTAGATGACCTGAATTAATTTCGTAATGATTAAGAAGGGTCCGGTCGCTTTATTCAGTCAGCCCATTCTTAATCAATGCTTTTAATTCATGCCATCTAACTATTACTTCAATGGTGAAAAGACATAAGTTAATAAGTTAAAGCTACAGTGAGAGTTGAAAATGCATGTGTTTTATACATTGTATATGTTAGAATATAATAATGGTGTACTCATTTTTGACTCATGACTCGTTAAGCATATGTTTAGGACTTAATGTCAAATTATTGATGAAAATATTTCCATAAATTTAATTTTCATGTACAGTGGGAAAGAATTATGACACCTTAACACACAAAATAAAATGGGCAATGAAAATCCATATGATCAAATCAATCCGCTTATAAATTTTAGTGCCAAACACCGGCGGGCCATGCCATGTGCCAAATTCGATTACCACTCTGATTCTAACCGTGTGGAAACTTTGAATTCCGGCGATTATTTTGGTGTTGCTTTTGAATTCAAGTCCATAACGTTTCAATTTGGCTCTTTCGCCTAGTTAGATTTTGAGTGGTAACTGCCTATTAATGCATATTTAATGGACGAACTCAATATGATACAAATAATCTTGGATTTAAGTTGATATAATTACACTTTTCGTCCTCTTGATCTCACACAAATATTATGAATGGGGATATTTAATGAACACGTGTGCTTTTTTTGTAATGATTTACAATCGATGTATGAAAAAACAGAGGTGTTTGTTTGGTCTGAGTTATATTTACTTTTTTGGTTTTGAACAAAATTCAAAATGCTCACTTATTCTACTTGAACGCACGAGGAAATAATTCAAAAGTAAATAAAAACAATTTCCGGAGAACAACCCAATTGCACTAAGTGTTAAATAATTAGAAAAAAATACATGAAAGTGCGTATATATATATATATAGGTATGATAAAGTCTCATGCAATGTTTGATTAAACCCAGAGGTTCACACAATGCTTTATTAAACAGAAATGAATGGAAAATACCAATTCATTACTCATATACATTTGTATACTGGGTCTTAAATATTTTAACTGATATAACGAAATAATTACTTAACTTAAACATTGAGGACAGTCGCAAAGCTCTTATGTATGCCTTGTTTAAATACTAAGATATTCGATTGGTAAAATACAAACCATTACTTCTCACAATGTTAGAACCGGCTTCATTGAAAATGGGTTTATTAAAGCATTGCTCTATATGTGTTATATCCATTTCTGTAACTTTTGATTGACCTACCTAAACTAATATGTTTGTTTGCGGTTGTATGCCCCTAAAAATACGGTATGTAGGTTGGAATTTGTTTTTCCATTTTTTTTTGAAAAAAAATATTAGCCATTTTTTTCTAGATATGCTTCTGTTACCAAACACTATTGGTTAAATGCTTTAGGACATACATACACTCAGTATTAGCATCGCTCTTATTCTTAAAAAAGGTCTAGGGTCGGGGAAAAAATAGGGTAGGTCCGAAAACCGGAAACAAACATACTTCTTTACGGCAAGGCTTTGCCTGCATTCATAGAAGATATGGACTATGAACTATCATGGAATATCATATGTAAATTCTAAAAACAGATTGTGCATGTTGAAATAATTACATGTTAATGACCTGAATACTATGGAAAAAGATGTTTTATTTTTTTAACCCTTTATGCTATAGACACTGACGATCGAAAAAGCCCTATTGTCTACAGTGTGATTTCTCATATTAATCATTATAATTATATTAGTTTATCTTTCAGGCTACAAGGAATCGGCCTTCGCGTACGCGCTGGCGTCCGCAGGCGTCACCCACCAAGTGTCCAAGGCGTGCAGTATGGGAAAACTCAAATCGTGCGGGTGTGACATGAGCAACCATGGCCAAATTAAGGACAACTTTGAATGGGGAGGCTGTTCTCATAACGTCGAGTTTGGCGACAGGTGCGTGGTTAACTTATACTATTTTAAAAAAATTTTTTTTTGCTAAAGCTCAAGTTGTGAGGGTGTAAAATGAGTTACAATGGACATAAAAAAGGACAACATTGAATGGGGAGGCTAGGCTGTTCCCATAACGTCGATGTTGGCGACAGATGCGCGGTTAACTTATACTTTTATTTAAAATTTTATTATTTTACAAAACAGTGAAGAACCTTATAGATTATGTAGTCCTGCGTGTAACATAAGAAGTCATGGCTAAATCAAACGAATGCCACTTTTATGCTAGGAGGCTGCTTCCATAACTATGAGAATGGCGACAGGTGCACGGTTAACTTATACTATTATTTAGAATTTGATTGAATAATCTTTGTCGCCCTGAATGTAAAATAAGAAGCCGTGCCAAATTAAGGTCACTTTTGCGTAAGGAGGTTGTTCCCTTAACCTGTATGTCGACAGCTGCGAGGTTAATCTCTACCATGTATTGTGTAATTTCCCTTTATGTAGTAAATATAATGACAGATTAAGAGTGCAGGGAGACGTAAATCCTCAATAAGGGCGTCAATAAAATGTAGAAGTCATGTAAATGGCTTATCAGCTTCTGCCAATTTCGAGATGCATTATTATAATGAAAATGATGACGTCACCGTCTCGTAATGATTTCAAAATTGAGAAACCTCAAGTGAATTATGATAAAACTTTCAGCTATAAAAGATAAATATTTTGTAAAATGGACATTGTTTTTTTACAGATTCGCTAAAAAGTTTACAATAGCCCGGGACCGGGCCCGGGATATTCATGGTCGAATTAACCACCATAACAACAGGGCAGGGAGAATGGTAAGTCTACATTTAGATGAGGAAAGAAAAACTAGTCAATTTGAACTTGTCATTTTGGTAATACTCGTTTTAGACCGATAATTACTTCTTTGATACACTACAAAGATTTTCAAATGCAAGTTCGACAACCGTTAAACATTTGTTTATAACAACAGAACAACATTGATCTCCCTTGAATGGTTTTCCGAATTTTACCGTGTCAGACTTGTTTTCAGCATCGTTTCTTTGAAGCAATTTATTCAATCTCATAACCTTGACATTTGTTTTTACGCAGGTTATCTTAAAGAATGTCCGGAAGCAGTGTAAATGTCACGGGATGTCCGGAAGTTGTGAAATCCGCACGTGCTGGAAAGTGTCCCCCGACTTCCGGGTTGTCGGGGATATCCTAAAAGATAAATACGAAAGGGCTTCCCTTGTAAGTATTTTTATTTATTCCATTCGGGAAAAGGTGCAGGATGTGATCCTGATTTCATGGAAATTTCGTTTAAGTCAATATACTTGAAGAAAATACAAAAAGGTATTTGCCCGGTTTGTTATATTTACAGAAACAAGGCTCCGCTTGTGTGTTCATGGGAATATCCTGAATTAATTCTTTAATAGTGCTCATATATTTAAATTCAAACAAAAACAGTTGAAACCGTTTTCTCAATCCTTGTTAGAAATACAGCAGATCGCATATGTATTCTTAAAACTTCCAGAGAAGAAACGATTGAAAGTTAAGAACGATGACGTTAACAATGTTATTTACTTGAACAGAGTTCTGAACATTTGTTAAAGATTTTAGGAAAGTGCATTATATACATATTTGGGACAAGTAGCGCATAAAAAGGTATTTAACAAGTACACAAACCAATACAAATAGTGTTTCGTATCCTCTCATTTATCTATTAAAGTGTATACATTGAGTACTAATTGACCGTCTGTTTTTACAGGTTGACCTAAGTAACAAGGCCGACAAGAAATCCCGACGGCGTCTCGTAAAGAAACAAAATAAATCAGAGCTCGTTTACTACGAGAAATCCCCAAATTTCTGTGACCCTGACCCCCTCGTTGATGCCCCAGGGACCACGGGCCGGTACTGCAATAAGACGACTAAAGGGCCTTCTAACTGTGACACGTTGTGTTGTGGGCGTGGCTACAACACTATGAAGGTACTATATACTGTTTCACCGTGTAAGAATGTCAAAGCGTTTTTGTTTGTTTTGTTTTTCGCGCATTTCACTTTAAAGCTGCACTCTCACAGATTGAACGTTTTGACAACTTATATATATTTTTTTGGAACGAGCTATTTTTTTGCAAAAATGCATGGAACCAGTATTATAAGACTGCTGGCAAAAATTAGATCGCAGATTTTTATATTTTTATATATTTTTAGTTCAAAAAACAATGTTTCATGCATTTTTCTTAAACCGTAATGGTTTAAGCCATAAATAATTAATTTTCGAACGGAAATATGAAAATCTGCGATCTGAACTTTTGTCACCAGTCTTATATCACTGGTTTGCAGATATTTACGCAAAAATTTGCTCTTTCCAAAAAAAAAAAAAAAAGTTGTAAAAACGGTATATCTCTGTGACAATGCAGCTTTAATACTGTAAAAACGCCAAAATGCACAAAAGTCTTTTGTGTTCTTACTTACTTCATATTTACGAAAGCCCATTTTGCGCATTTAGCGTCATCATCATCATCATCATCATCATCATCATCATCATCATCATCATCGTCGTCGTCGTTATTGTCGTCATCGTCGTCGTTGTTGTCACCATCATCATCATCAACATCATCATCATCATCATCATCATCATCATCATCATCATTATCATCATCATCATTATCATCATCATCATCATCATCATCATCATCATCATCATCATCATCATCATCATTATCATTATCATCATCATCATCATCATGACTATAGTTAGAACCGTCTCTGTTTCAGATTCGACGTACCGAGCGCTGTAATTGTAAATTCCACTGGTGCTGCTACGTCGTCTGCCAGACTTGTGTCTACAATGAGTGGGTCACTGTGTGTAAATGATGACGTCATAGATTTGTATGACGTAATATGTTGAGAAGCTAGCACGCATATCGTTATGCGATTACGGACTTAAACAGACGTGTCTTGAGTTTATTTGATGCGAACAGATACCTCATTTTGACTCATATTTGGCCAGTGCTGAAGTTTAAATTCTCCAAAGCTTGGTATGCTTATTTAAACACTGTTCATATGTTTTCAAGACAATTATAACAAAATAAACGATTTTTTGTTATAGCTTTATATCACATTTTTCAGTGTTTGCGCTAAAAACATGAAATGCTTAAAGTGACACTCTTATTCAAAAACAATATGTATACACATGTATAACAAACATAAATTTTGAGAAATAACTACTTACGAAATAATGCATTTGTGGAAAAAAATAAGTACTGATAACAAGATTGTAATCATGTATTTAATAGCTGAAAACCCAAACATATTTTATGCTTGGTGAGTGCTAAAAGATTGACAGTGATTTACTATCGTCTCATAAGGTAGAAATACCGTGTTTTCTGCACCTTTCTTCCAAATTAAGCTCCATATCCTTCATAAAAAAATAATTGTTTTCGACATTTCTTCATCCGTTTTGGTATATTAAAACAATTGTATTAATTGTAGTAAATCTTATTTGGGAGAAAGAGTGCATCTTTTATAAATGACATGGTTAAATATTATATTGAATAAGTCAAACATGTTGATCTTTGTGTGTCTAAGTATGAACAAACAGTCCATATACTTAGCACACGATGTGGATTTACCTTAACATACGAGTGAATAATATTATGTATATACACATTCTATGTTTATATATTGATAAGTATATGTGTGCATCATATCATTTTTGATCCATATTTTTCATGTTTGCTTTTTTGTAAATAATTTAATGTATTTATTGAATTTTATCATCATATTTATTAAGCTTTCCTTATTGTTTGTATATATTTGCAATATTGCTATGAAAATATGTAAACGTGTTCCAAAGTGATGATATTAAACTCTGTGTATGTAAGTTGGTTTCTCTTTATTTCTAACTAAGAACCCTACTCTAAACGGTCATTTAAAGCTGCATTCACACAAATTGATCGTTTTGGCTTTTTTGTATTTCTTCTACGAATGAGCCAATCGTTGTGCAAATGTCTGGACACCGGTGATATAAGACTGTTGTCAAAAGATCAGATTACAGTCAATTATTATTCAATAGCGGGTTAACTTACATGAATATTTGAATGCATTCAGATATCAAATCAGCTGATTATAAGACAAAAATGATAAAAATACGTAAAAAAACTGTCAATCTGTGAGAGTGCAGCTTTAAAACTAAAAATAAGAGCGCAACTGAGCGAACTCCAACGCTCGTCTGTTTTGAGACAAACATGGGAAATAACTAAATATGTATAAACACAGAGTTGTGTGTCTTGCCAAACATGTGCGTATCGGTTCTGACAACATGTCTTACGATTTTGTTTTAATATATTGAACGGTTTCTGAGATATGGTAATGGTTAAAGGTTTTGCACAACGAAAATGAAGACATCGGCGACAACAACACCAAGACTATGTCTAAATCTCAACTGTTCGTTCGACTGTCCGTTTTATGAAGAAAAAAACAACAGGCGAGCTAAAATATTGAAAATAGATAGCACTACAATAATTCTGGCAAAAATTCTACATAGTTAATAGAGTTGATGGTGTTTTCTTTGATAATAACACATATCAAATAAGCCTTATTATTTCATAAAATGGGAATAGGCCATTTTGAAATCACTGAATAATATCAATGTCAATTAAATAGGACATTGGACTTCAATCTTTAACACAAATGGTTATTATCATCAAGAGAATAGCTTTAGTCTCCAAAAGTCATTGAATGTGTTTTTGTATCGTATTTGCTAACACAATAAAAAATAACTTGCAAAATTAAAGGGAAACGACCACGTTTTATAAGGATATTTTCATTTAAAATATGAACAAAATGCTGGTTGTAATGTGAAATCAGCTATGTAAGTAGAATCATAAAAAGTGACAAAAGGCTTTACTTTGCTAAAAGCGTCAGAAACGCTAATGGTAATTAAATGACCTTTGGTTTAGATTTACAAAATTATGTTTAAAGGAGAGTATGCCAGTAATGGTGTTAATTACTCAACTTAAACACATTTTGAAAAAAAAATGCCAACATTAGATCTGCGGGCGAGTCCTTTTAACAGATAACAAAAACAGTCAAACAACAAA
This sequence comes from Mya arenaria, assembly GCF_026914265.1. Taxonomy (NCBI): domain Eukaryota; kingdom Metazoa; phylum Mollusca; class Bivalvia; order Myida; family Myidae; genus Mya; species Mya arenaria. The sequence continues at coordinate 11,731,320 of NC_069128.1, read as the reverse complement.
CAAAATCTTCCTTTACAGGCGTTCATGGTTCAGGGTATAACTGAAACCACGTGTGATTTCGTCTTGGCCTCCCGTTTGACCTTGACCTTGACCTTCATGCATGTCACTTCTGTCAAAGGCCGCATTGTCGTACACGTCTGATACTGTCGTCCCGTTTGCTTGCGTTGTTCCACTGAAGTGTAAACGGTATTTATTTAATTTGTTGATTTATGACTTCCAAGACCATAGTAAGTTCAAATCGAGCGTAATGAAACAAAAGAAAACAATACAACAACAAACAGCGAGATATCCGTGTGTAGGTTTGTTTCGCTGCATAGTTAACTAGCGTTTAAGTACTGGAAAAACACTTTCATGAACGGCTTTCTTCGGGGTTGTTCGGCTTTATTCGGGATGTATCGGCTATCCCCGGAATTGATCGTAAACTGGTTAGAAAAATGAAACCTTTGCCTCTGTATCATCGAGTCATAGCTCAGACAATCTCTATCTAATACCGACTTAAATACTCGGAAGAAGTCTAACAAACCTCGGTATATCCACATTGCGTTGGTTAGAGTTTCCTGGAAGAGCAATGACGTCATCAATGTCAATAGAATACTTCTTACTCTTGTTCTTTACCGAAGCCACCTTCTTCCTGGAAACAAAAACAACAAAAACAATCGTTATCCAATTATTTACTTACAATATCGAACTGAAAGCTGTCATGAACGGCTTTCTTCGGGGGTGTTCGGCTTCATTCGGGATGTATCGGCTATCCTCGGGACTCATGGTAAACAAGTAACAGAATGAAACAAGTCATCTGATAAAAAATAAGTTTCATTCTGAACTCTTTTCCAATTTTCTCAAAACATTTCACTTAGTAATAAAGGGCAAAACCTACTGTACTAATTAAGAAACACGTTATTTATCAACAATTGTGAAACACAGTTCTTACATTAGGACATCCTTTTTACACCTGTTCGCTCATGTGGTATAGATTTGTGAGTTATGAATTATGCTCGTTGGCGCATGTTTCATAAGTGTATGGTATCACGGTGGAAGAAAACCAAGCGCACTTGCATGACACCCAATCGTCCGGCTTGGTGACAATCAAACAAACGTCCGGGACACTTTGGTTAAAAGCGTTTACACTTACTACCAACCGATTCAGGCCAACCGGTTTAGCTACATTCCCTCCACCGCCACCCTTCGACAGACCGGCACTCACGTGCAGTAAGGCGCCTTTTTGATCGACACAAGTCTGTCGGAGCATTGATGTTTTTTGGTAATAAGTAACAACTCAACAAACACATGTGGTCAAGAAAGTGTGGACAAAAAAATTCACGGTTTAGACCCGAAATACCCCCATTTATCGTTTACAATTGAAGCCATCATCGGTCGCCGCCTGTCTGTCCGAGTGTTGGATATTTGAAGGAAACCAGAAAATACACATATGGCAATGGAAATGTGGACACATAATGTAGACATATGAGTAACTTAATACAGTTCGATCTCATCTTTAGTCACAACTTGTCTTTCGGTACATTGCTTACATGTATTAGCAAGATACAAATCAGAACATACGCCTGTGGCCATACACGTGTGGACACATACTGTTGACCATACCCCGGACATACCTCTATCCCCAATACAATTCGAACGCTTCTTTAGTCGTAACTTGTCTTTCGGGAGTTGCTTGCATGTTTTATCAAGACAACACTCGAATAAAACGCCTTTGGTCATTAATGTGTGGACATATTTTGACACCGCCCCAACATAACTGTAATCACCAGTGCAGTATGAAACCAACGGTGATCGCCGATTGCCATTTATGACGTTGCTTCCTTTGTTATCAAGAACACATAAACAACAAACAACTGTGGCCATACACTTTAAAGGTGTGGACATTTTTTTTTCATACCCCGACATACCTGTAATCGCCAGTACAGTTTGAAGCCATCATTGGTCGCCACTTGCCTGTTGGAGCGTTAATTTCACTTAGTAACTGTAACAAACAAAAACACAAACTTATGCATCAGTCAATTGTAACCACAGCCCCCATCCCCCACCCCAGAGCCGGTGGTAATAATTGACTGGTGCATACTATCAAATACGGTTATTGGTGATGCACTATTCTTAATTTATTGTGACGTCACATCATGCAGTGGTGCAAAAAAAGCTTGATATGATTGGGATTAATTTATACAAACAAGCATGATCTTTTCCTGAAAACATGTTCACAAATCTACCACGCATCTGAAGCAAAGACAACACATAAGCGATAGAAAACTCTAGTGCGACAAATAAAACATCGCCTGTTCAACAAATGGTATGCAACGGCTAGACGACGCATCTTGTAAGGAAAAGCAACATAATGAAACAGTAGACAACGCCTGTGCAACCAACGGTATGTAACAGATAGACCACGCCTGTGCAACCAACGGTATGCAACAGACAGACCAAGCCTGTGCAACCAACGGTATGCAACAGATAGACCACGCATGTGCAACCAACGGTATGCAACAGACAGACCAAGCCTGTGCAACCAACGGTATGCAACAGATAGACCACGCCTGTGCAACCAACGGTATGCAACAGATAGACCACGCGTGTGCAATTAACGGTATGCAACAGACAGACCAAGCCTGTGCAACCAACGGTATGCAACAGATAGACCACGCGTGTGCAATCAACGGTATGCAACAGAAAGACCACGCATGTGCAACCAACGGTATGCAACAGATAGACCACGCCTGTGCAACCAACGGTATGCAACAGATAGACCACGCCTGTGCAACCAACGGTATGCAACAGATAGACAACGCCTGTGCAACCAACGGTATGCAACAGAAAGACCAAGCCTGTGCAACCAACGGTATGCAACAGATAGACCACGCCTGTGCAACCAACGGTATGCAACAGAAAGACCACGCCTGTGCAACCAACGGTATGCAACAGAAAGACCACGCCTGTGCAACCAACGGTATGCAACAGATGGACAACGCCTGTGCAACCAACGGTATGCAACAGAAAGACCACGCCTGTGCAACCAACGGTATGCAACAGATGGACAACGCCTGTGCAACCAACGGTATGCAACAGACAGACAACGCCTGTGCAACCAACGGTATGCAACAGATAGACCAAGCCTGTGCAACCAACGGTATGCAACAGATAGACAACGCCTGTGCAACAACGGTATGCAACAGATAGACAACGCCTGTGCAACCAACGGTATGCAACAGATAGACCAAGCCTGTGCAACCAACGGTATGCAACAGACAGACCACGCCTGTGCAACCAACGGTATGCAACAGATAGACCACGCGTGTGCAACGGTATGCAACAGACAGACCACGCCTGTGCAACCAACGGTATGCAACAGATAGACCACGCCTGTGCAACCAACGGTATGCAACAGATAGACCACGCCTGTGCAACCAACGGTATGCAACAGACAGACCACGCCTGTGCAACCAACGGTATGCAACAGACAGACCACGCCTGTGCAACCAACGGTATGCAACAGACAGACCAAGCCTGTGCAACCAACGGTATGCAACAGACAGACCACGCCTGTGCAACCAACGGTATGCAAGAGACAGACCACGCCTGTGCAACCAACGGTATGCAACAGATAAACCACGCCTGTGCAACCAACGGTATGCAACAGATAGACCACGCCTGTGCAACCAACGGTATGCAACAGACAGACCACGCCTGTGCAACCAACGGTATGCAACAGATAAACCACGCCTGTGCAACCAACGGTATGCAACAGATAGACCACGCCTGTGCAACCAACGGTATGCAACAGAAAGACCACGCCTGTGCAACCAACGGTATGCAACAGATAGACCACGCCTGTGCAACCAACGGTATGCAACAGATAGACCACGCCTGTGCAACCAACGGTATGCAACAGATAGACCAAGCCTGTGCAACCAACGGTATGCAACAGATAGACCACGCCTGTGCAACCAACGGTATGCAACAGATAGACCACGCCTGTGCAACCAACGGTATGCAACAGATAGACCACGCCTGTGCAACCAACGGTATGCAACAGAAAGACCACGCCTGTGCAACCAACGGTATGCAACAGAAAGACCACGCCTGTGCAACCAACGGTATGCAACAGAAAGACCACGCCTGTGCAACCAACGGTATGCAACAGATAGACCACGCCTGTGCAACCAACGGTATGCAACAGAAAGACCACGCCTGTGCAACCAACGGTATGCAACAGAAAGACCACGCCTGTGCAACCAACGGTATGCAACAGATAGACCACGCATGTGCACCCAACGGTATGCAACAGAAAGACCACGCCTGTGCACCCAACGGTATGCAACAGATGGACAACGCCTGTGCAACCAACGGTATGCAACAGATAGACCAAGCCTGTGCAACCAACGGTATGCAACAGATAGACAACGCCTGTGCAACCAACGGTATGCAACAGATAGACCACGCCTGTGCAACCAACGGTATGCAACAGATAGACCACGCCTGTGCAACCAACGGTATGCAACAGACAGACCACGCCTGTGCAACCAACGGTATGCAACAGACAGACCACGCCTGTGCAACCAACGGTATGCAACAGATAGACCACGCGTGTGCAACCAACGGTATGCAACAGATAAACCACGCGTGTGCAACCAACGGAATGCAACAGATAGACCACGCCTGTGCAACCAACGGTATGCAACAGATAGACCACGCCTGTGCAACAAACGGTATGCAACAGATAGACCAAGCCTGTGCAACCAACGGTATGCAACAGACAGACCAAGCCTGTGCAACCAACGGTATGCAACAGACAGACCAAGCCTGTGCAACCAACGGTATGCAACAGACAGACCAAGCCTGTGCAACCAACGGTATGCAACAGACAGACCAAGCCTGTGCAACCAACGGAATGCAACAGACAGACCAAGCCTGTGCAACCAACGGTATGCAACAGACAGACCAAGCCTGTGCAACCAACGGTATGCAACAGACAGACCAAGCCTGTGCAACCAACGGTATGCAACAGACAGACCAAGCCTGTGCAACCAACGGTATGCAACAGACAGACCAAGCCTGTGCAACCAACGGTATGCAACAGATAGACCAAGCCTGTGCAACCAACGGTATGCAACAGACGGACCACGCCTGTGCAACCAACGGTATGCAACAGACAGACCACGCCTGTGCAACCAACGGTATGCAACAGACAGACCACGCCTGTGCAACCAACGGTATGCAACAGATAGACCACGCCTGTGCAACCAACGGTATGCAACAGATAGACCACGCCTGTGCAACCAACGGTATGCAACAGATAGACCACGCCTGTGCAACCAACGGTATGCAACAGATAGACCAAGCCTGTGCAACCAACGGTATGTAACAGATAGACCACGCCTGTGCAACCAACGGTATGTAACAGATAGACCACGCCTGTGCAACCAACGGTATGCAACAGATAAACCACGCCTGTGGAACCAACGGTATGCAACAGATAGACCACGCCTGTGCAACCAACGGTAGGCAACAGATAGACCACGCCTGTGCAACCAACGGTATGCAACAGACAGACCACGCCTGTGCAACCAACGGTATGTAACAGACAGACCACGCCTGTGCAACCAACGGTATGTAACAGACGGACCACGCCTGTGCAACCAACGGTATGTAACAGACGGACCACGCCTGTGCAACCAACGGTATGCAACAGATGGACCACGCCTGTGCAACCAACGGTATGCAACAGATGGACCACGCCTGTGCAACCAACGGTATGCAACAGATGGACCACGCCTGTGCAACCAACGGTATGCAACAGATAGACCACGCCTGTGCAACCAACGGTATGCAACAGATAGACCACGCCTGTGCAACCAACGGTATGCAACAGATAGACCACGCCTGTGCAACCAACGGTATGCAACAGACAGACCACGCCTGTGCAACCAACGGTATGCAACAGACAGACCACGCCTGTGCAACCAACGGTATGCAACAGACAGACCACGCCTGTGCAACCAACGGTATGCAACAGATAAACCACGCCTGTGCAACCAACGGAATGCAACAGATAGACCACGCCTGTGCAACCAACGGAATGCAACAGATAGACCACGCCTGTGCAACAAACGGTATGCAACAGATAGACCAAGCCTGTGCAACCAACGGTATGCAACAGACAGACCAAGCCTGTGCAACCAACGGTATGCAACAGACAGACCAAGCCTGTGCAACCAACGGTATGCAACAGACAGACCAAGCCTGTGCAACCAACGGTATGCAACAGACAGACCAAGCCTGTGCAACCAACGGAATGCAACAGACAGACCAAGCCTGTGCAACCAACGGTATGCAACAGACAGACCAAGCCTGTGCAACCAACGGTATGCAACAGACAGACCAAGCCTGTGCAACCAACGGTATGCAACAGATAGACCAAGCCTGTGCAACCAACGGTATGCAACAGACGGACCACGCCTGTGCAACCAACGGTATGCAACAGACAGACCACGCCTGTGCAACCAACGGTATGCAACAGACAGACCACGCCTGTGCAACCAACGGTATGTAACAGATAGACCACGCCTGTGCAACCAACGGTATGCAACAGATAGACCACGCCTGTGCAACCAACGGTATGTAACAGATAGACCACGCCTGTGGAACCAACGATATGTAACAGATAGACCACGCCTGTGCAACCAACGGTATGCAACAGATAAACCACGCCTGTGGAACCAACGGTATGCAACAGATAGACCACGCCTGTGCAACCAACGGTATGCAACAGACAGACCACGCCTGTGCAACCAACGGTATGTAACAGACAGACCACGCCTGTGCAACCAACGGTATGCAACAGACAGACCACGCCTGTGCAACCAACGGTATGTAACAGACAGACCACGCCTGTGCAACCAACGGTATGTAACAGACAGACTACGCCTGTGCAACCAACGGTATGTAACAGACAGACCACGCCTGTGCAACCAACGGTATGTAACAGACAGACCACGCCTGTGCAACCAACGGTATGTAACAGACAGACCACGCCTGTGAAACCAACGGTATGCAACAGATAAACCACGCCTGTGCAACCAACGGTATGCAACAGATACACCACGCCTGTGCAACCAACGGTATGCAACAGATAGACCACGCCTGTGCAACCAACGGTATGCAACAGATAGACCACGCCTGTGCAACCAACGGTATGCAACAGATAGACAACGCCTGTGCAACCAACGGTATGCAACAGAAAGACCAAGCCTGTGCAACCAACGGTATGCAACAGATAGACAACGCCTGTGCAACCAACGGTATGCAACAGAAAGACCACGCCTGTGCAACCAACGGTATGCAACAGAAAGACCACGCCTGTGCAACCAACGGTATGCAACAGATGGACAACGCCTGTGCAACCAACGGTATGCAACAGAAAGACCACACCTGTGCAACCAACGGTATGCAACAGATGGACAACGCCTGTGCAACCAACGGTATGCAACAGACAGACAACGCCTGTGCAACCAACGGTATGCAACAGATAGACCAAGCCTGTGCAACCAACGGTATGCAACAGATAGACAACGCCTGTGCAACCAACGGTATGCAACAGATAGACCACGCGTGTGCAATCAACGGTATGCAACAGAAAGACCACGCATGTGCAACCAACGGTATGCAACAGATAGACCACGCCTGTGCAACCAACGGTATGCAACAGATAGACCACGCCTGTGCAACCAACGGTATGCAACAGATAGACAACGCCTGTGCAACCAACGGTATGCAACAGAAAGACCAAGCCTGTGCAACCAACGGTATGCAACAGATAGACAACGCCTGTGCAACCAACGGTATGCAACAGAAAGACCACGCCTGTGCAACCAACGGTATGCAACAGAAAGACCACGCCTGTGCAACCAACGGTATGCAACAGATGGACAACGCCTGTGCAACCAACGGTATGCAACAGAAAGACCACGCCTGTGCAACCAACGGTATGCAACAGATGTACAACGCCTGTGCAACCAACGGTATGCAACAGACAGACCACGCCTGTGCAACCAACGGTATGCAACAGATAGACCAAGCCTGTGCAACCAACGGTATGCAACAGATAGACAACGCCTGTGCAACAACGGTATGCAACAGATAGACAACGCCTGTGCAACCAACGGTATGCAACAGATAGACCAAGCCTGTGCAACCAACGGTATGCAACAGACAGACCACGCCTGTGCAACCAACGGTATGCAACAGATAGACCACGCGTGTGCAACGGTATGCAACAGACAGACCACGCCTGTGCAACCAACGGTATGCAACAGATAGACCACGCCTGTGCAACCAACGGTATGCAACAGATAGACCACGCCTGTGCAACCAACGGTATGCAACAGACCGACCACGCCTGTGCAACCAACGGTATGCAACAGACAGACCAAGCCTGTGCAACCAACGGTATGCAACAGACAGACCAAGCCTGTGCAACCAACGGTATGCAACAGACAGACCACGCCTGTGCAACCAACGGTATGCAACAGATAGACCACGCCTGTGCAACCAACGGTATGCAACAGATAGACCACGCCTGTGCAACCAACGGTATGGAACAGATAGACAACGCCTGTGCAACCAACGGTATGCAACAGATAGACCACGCCTGTGCAACCAACGGTATGCAACAGATAGACCACGCCTGTGCAACCAACGGTATGCAACAGAAAGACCACGCCTGTGCAACCAACGGTATGCAACAGAAAGACCACGCCTGTGCAACCAACGGTATGCAACAGAAAGACCACGCCTGTGCAACCAACGGTATGCAACAGAAAGACCACGCCTGTGCAACCAACGGTATGCAACAGATAGACCACGCATGTGCAACCAACGGTATGCAACAGAAAGACCACGCCTGTGCAACCAACGGTATGCAACAGAAAGACCACGCCTGTGCAACCAACGGTATGCAACAGAAAGACCACGCCTGTGCAACCAACGGTATGCAACAGATAGACCACGCATGTGCACCCAACGGTATGCAACAGAAAGACCACGCCTGTGCAACCAACGGTATGCAACAGATGGACAACGCCTGTGCAACCAACGGTATGCAACAGATAGACCACGCATGTGCACCCAACGGTATGCAACAGAAAGACCACGCCTGTGCAACCAACGGTATGCAACAGATAAACCACGCCTGTGCAACCAACGGTATGCAACAGATAGACCAAGCCTGTGCAACCAACGGTATGCAACAGATAGACAACGCCTGTGCAACCAACGGTATGCAACAGATAGACCACGCCTGTGCAACCAACGGTATGCAACAGATAGACCACGCCTGTGCAACCAACGGTATGCAACAGACAGACCACGCCTGTGCAACCAACGGTATGCAACAGATAGACCACGCCTGTGCAACCAACGGTATGCAACAGATAGACCACGCGTGTGCAATCAACGGTATGCAACAGATAAACCACGCCTGTGCAACCAACGGAATGCAACAGATGGACCACGCCTGTGCAACCAACGGTATGCAACAGATAGACCAAGCCTGTGCAACAAACGGTATGCAACAGATAGACCAAGCCTGTGCAACCAACGGTATGCAACAGACAGACCAAGCCTGTGCAACCAACGGTATGCAACAGACAGACCAAGCCTGTGCAACCAACGGTATGCAACAGACAGACCAAGCCTGTGCAACCAACGGAATGCAACAGACAGACCAAGCCTGTGCAACCAATGGTATGCAACAGACAGACCAAGCCTGTGCAACCAACGGTATGCAACAGACAGACCAAGCCTGTGCAACCAACGGTATGTAACAGATAGACCACGCCTGTGCAACCAACGGTATGCAACAGACGGACCACGCCTGTGCAACCAACGGTATGCAACAGACAGACCACGCCTGTGCAACCAACGGTATGCAACAGATAGACCACGCCTGTGCAACCAACGGTATGTAACAGATAGACCACGCCTGTGCAACCAACGGTATGTAACAGATAGACCACGCCTGTGCAACCAATGGTATGCAACAGATAGACCACGCCTGTGCAACCAACGGTATGCAACAGACAGACCACGCCTGTGCAACCAACGGTATGCAACAGATAGACCACGCCTGTGCAACCAACGGTATGCAACAGACAGACCACGCCTGTGCAACCAACGGTATGTAACAGATAGACCACGCGTGTGCAACGGTATGCAACAGACAGACCAAGCCTGTGCAACCAACGGTATGCAACAGATAGACCACGCCTGTGCAACCAACGGTATGCAACAGATAGACCACGCCTGTGCAACCAACGGTATGCAACAGATAGACCACGCCTGTGCAACCAACGGTATGCAACAGATAGACCAAGCCTGTGCAACCAACGGTATGCAACAGACAGACCAAGCCTGTGCAACCAACGGTATGCAACAGACCACGCCTGTGCAACCAACGGTATGCAACAGACAGACCACGCCTGTGCAACCAACGGTATGCAACAGATAAACCACGCCTGTGCAACCAACGGTATGCAACAGATAAACCACGCCTGTGCAATCAACGGTATGCAACAGATAGACCACGCTTGTGCAACCAACGGTATGCAACAGATAGACCAAGCCTGTGCAACCAACGGTATGCAACAGACAGACCACGCCCGTGCAACCAACGGTATGCAACAGATAGACAACGCCCGTGCAACCAACGGTATGCAACAGAAAGACCATGCCCGTGCAACCAACGGTATGCAACAGAAAGACCACGCCTGTGCAACCAACGGTATGCAACAGAAAGACCACGCCTGTGCAACCAACGGTATGCAACTGAAAGACCACTCCTGTGCAACCAACGGTATGCAACAGAAAGACCACGCCTGTGCAACCAACGGTATGCAACAGATAGACCACGCCTGTGCAACCAACGGTATGCAACAGAAAGACCACGCCTGTGCAACCAACGGTATGCAACAGAAAGACCACGCATGTGCAACCAACGGTATGCAACAGAAAGACCACGCCTGTGCAACCAACGGTATGCAACAGATGGACCAGATAGACCACGCCTGTGCAACCAACGGTATGCAACAGATAGACCACGCCAGTGCAACCAACGGTATGCAACAGATAGACCACGCCTGTGCAACCAACGGTATGTAACAGACAGACCACGCCTGTGCAACCAACGGTATGTAACAGACAGACCACGCCTGTGCAACCAACGGTATGTAACAGACAGACCACGCCTGTGCAACCAACGGTATGTAACAGACAGACCACGCCTGTGCAACCAACGGTATGTAACAGACAGACCACGCCTGTGCAACCAACGGTATGTAACAGACAGACCACGCCTGTGCAACCAACGGTATGCAACAGATAGACCACGCCTGTGCAACCAACGGTATGCAACAGATAGACCACGCCTGTGCAACCAACGGTATGCAACAGATAGACCACGCCTGTGCAACCAACGGTATGCAACAGATAGACCACGCCTGTGCAACCAACGGTATGCAACAGACAGACCACGCCTGTGCAACCAACGGTATGCAACAGACAGACCACGCCTGTGCAACCAACGGTATGCAACAGATAGACCACGCCTGTGCAACCAACGGTATGCAACAGATAGACCACGCCTGTGCAACCAACGTTATGCAACAGGAAGACCTCGCCTGTGCAACCAACGGTATGCAACAGGAAGACCACGCCTGTGCAACCAACGGTATGCAACAGACAGACCACGCCTGTGCAACCAACGGTATGCAACAGACAGACCACGCCTGTGCAACCAACGGTATGCAACAGACAGACTAAGCCTGTGCAACCAACGGTATGCAACAACGCCTGTGCAACGAACGGTATGCAACAGACAGACCACGCCTGTGCAACCAACGGTATGCAACAGATAGACCAAACCTGTGCAACCAACGGTATGCAACAGAAAGACCACGTATTTTGTAAGAAAAAACAACATTATAAAACAATCGACCACGCCTGTGCGACGAATGGTACGCAATAGATAGACCATTTTGTAATAAAAAAAACCAACAATAGGAAATAAATAGAGCACGGTTGTTTAAAGTAACCACGCCTGTACAACAGATATACCGCGCCCAACTATGGTTACCTCTTTCCCACCATGTCTGTAGCCATACCCCAGGAACCAGGCCGGTATTGAGATAAGGGACCCGGTTACGATAAGCCACCAGATGACGTCAGCCCACACGGGAAACACTTCCGGGTTTGCGAAATGCTTTGTCTCGTATTGTATAGACCTGAACAAAATCACAGCCTGAAAAGGGTAAAAAATACATTTACTTTACATCATCCGGGTGTACGTACGGATGCTTTGGGGGTAGGGCCATTAGATTAAGGTGGTTATTTGGACATGTTTTCTAATTAAAAACCGACTAAAATTTGGGTTAAAGTGGTATTTTCTTAAAAAAGAAAGAAACAAAACACAAAGTACCAAATGTTCGGGCGACCGCACGGTGCTGAACACGTCTTAAAAGTGAAACACATCCAAGTAATATTACATCGACGAAACCTGAATCGAACCTGTGACCTTTTGGTTTATTGGTAGCGTTTAAATATTATTTTTATGACCTTACATCCACCATTGATGTACGTAGCTCAAATGTTTGCGCTTTTTCAAATACATGCCATTCCTTTAAAAATATTAAACAATATTTTGAAGAAAGGTAATCCATTCTTATGTTGTAAAATAATATCTTCGAATCAGAAATCTACGAATATTAATATAGTTTCATCGAACAAAGTCATTACAAGTAGTCCTAGAGGCGTCAGACAGATCCACATTGGCGCGAAGTAGTAGAACATCACTCGTACAAATCCGGAATCTCCGATCATCATCTCGATATCGCGACGGAAACGAACGTAACCTGCCGAATAAAGCCGGAAACTTAGGGTTAAGAAGGGGAAAGTACTCTTGTGATTACTTTTATGAAATAACGACAACAGTTGATTCCCTTAAATATACACTAAAGGTCTTGATTATTTGATTTTTAAATCTATATTAAAATTCATTGTTTTGATAGTATTATTGTATTAATGTAACTGACTCCATAATCTTAGATTGTATTGAAATCAAGCGATATTATTCCAACCCCAAACGGAGAAAGAGAAAACGGGGCACACTTCGTCAACTATTAGAGCTTTAGTTATGAACGTTACTATACATACTGTCTCTGGCAACATGTGTACAAATTTCATTTGAATACCTTAAATCGTGTTTGAGATTGATGTCTTTGAACAACGACGAAGGTCACCGACAACACCACCAAGACTATCTCAATACGTCAATATTTTCTTTTCGAGAAACAGATCAAAATCATTTTTTAATAAAATATTTTTTTTTACAGTTAATGAGAACTATGACTATACTCTGGCGATAGGTATTATGCAAAATAACGTACCGTAGACGAAGATGATTGCCACTGTTTCAAAGAATCCGACAAACAACAAAGGGAAGCCGCCCGTCGAGTTGTCAACGATGTCTAGTAGATGGAAACCGGCCTGAAATATAGTTGAAGGTAAAAGATTAATGTACAGGGGCGGATCCAGGAATTGTGAGTGGGTGTAACTAAGGGGCATACACTTTTGACATTCGCCCAACTGTTAGAACCGTAATTTAAATGTTTTAAAATGTTGGCCATCTTGCCTAAAACAATTCAAAGGTAATATGAAGAGTTGTGTGAAGTTAGCTAAACATAAGACATTGGACATTGGACATTCAAAATCTAATGTTGTGCTAGCACGAGATTGGACATTGGGCAATCAAAAATGAAAGTCGTGCTGGCACGACATTGGACATTTGACATTCAAAAATGAAAGTCGTGCCAGCACGACATTCGATTTTGAATGTCCAATGTCCAATGTCATATGTTAAGCTGACTTCACACAGCTAATTTGAAGATATATTCTCTGTTATTTCTCTGTTATTTTCTCTAAAACTAAAACAGTTCTATAAAACCATTACTTAGTGGAAAATTTCTTATCTTCGAAGAAACAGCAATAAATGCTCAGCGTTATTATTCAAAATATAAATTATAGTCAAAATTGGTTTGCCTTCGCCCGCACCTGTTGAAACTTAAATAGAAATATTGAAGTTTTAATTTGCCCCTTTGCTCCTATTGGCCACGGCCCAAATCTGATGAACAAAAACACACATCTAAGTGCCTAAGAATGTGATCGATCGTACTGGCAACTCCAACAGAATGGCAACAGACCGCAAATGGCTAACCTTAATATCACGTTGCATTGCTATTTTTCACATAGTTAACATTAGGTCACATTAGCTTAGTTTAGCTTAAAGTGACACTTCCATTTAAAATCAATACATACATGTATACATGTATAACACACATACATTTTGAGTGTTTAACCTTTAACTACTTACTAAATAATGCATTTATGAAATATATTAATAACTGATAACAATAGTGTAAGGGTGTATTTCATAGCTGAAAACGCACATATTTTATATGACTGGTCGGTCCTAAAAGTTTACAGTGATCAACCATCGTCTAAAACACCTTGTTTTCTGCACATTTCTTTCAAAGGGTATCCTTCTTACGAACCATGTTTTCGACATTTATTTATCAATTTTGGTAAATCAAAACAATTATATTAATTGTGGTACATCTGATTTTGGAGCAAGAGGGCATCTTTAAACTATCTTACCTCGGTTACCATAGGCAGCCCTAGAAGAAAGCCAAGCAAACAGAAACATCCTCGGAAGGCGACAGTTCGTCCGCGGCCGCGCATCAACCACGGGAACTCATCTATAAGGCCCGTAAGAACGGTCTCTACGATTGAAAACTGAAAACAAGGAAATGAGGCCCGACACTAAAACAAATAATATATTGTATATTAGAAATTTCGTTGGCATATACATGCGTCTATAAATGTTTGATCACTCAAGTGGTATTACCCATAATATTAAATTTAAAACGGTATTGTGCTAAGACGCTAAATCGGTACATTACAACTTGCATAATTATTGAAATAATCATAGCCATAATCTTCTCACTTGAGAGCTGAATCCAAGCATGATCATCATTAGGAAGAACAGGATGGACCACAGCGGTGCAACCGGCATCTGTGACAGGGCTTCCGGGTACGCCACAAACGCTAGACCGGGACCTGTAACGTTAAAAAATCATCATCATCATCATCGTCATCGTCATCGTCATCGTCGTCGTCGTCGTCGTCGTCATCATCATCATCATCATCATCATCATCATCATCATCATCATCATCATCATCATCATCACCAACATCATCATCATCATCAACAGCAGCAGCAGCAACAGTAGCAGCAACAGCAGCAGTAACAGTAGTTTTAGAACTCGCAGCAGTAGCAGCTGTAGCAGCATAAGCACGCTGTCATCACCATTGTTACCATCACTTTAATAAGCTGCAGAACTTAAAACACCACCGCTATTATTGCCTTCATCATCTTCGATAACAACAACAACAACAACAACAACAACAACAACACCAACAACAACAACAACAACAATAGCAATTACAACAAGAACAACAATAACACAGTCAGCAGCATAATAACAAGTTCATTTATGGCTACGTTCTTCAATAAAAGTAAGTGTATGAGAACAGCTTGTTTTGACAATCATCGACTATCTATGTTATTTTGATTAATGTCAAATTCGTTTTAAACACTTTCAACAAAATAAATCACATCTTTCTCCTGATATTAATGATGATCTCCTACGACTTGATGATCATGAATTCCTGTTCCGAAAAGACAATTCTTGCCATTCGGGCGGTTTCTTAATTTATGTTTCGGCCTCCTTTAGACCTATGCGTAGGCTAGACTTAGAATTATATCTTTCCGAATCGCTTTGGGTAGAAATTAGATACAAGACTGAATGTTTCCTTATATGCTTATTATATCGCAATCATCATCTTAGAATTGAATTTTGGGACCGTGTTAATATTTGCCTTGAAAAGGCTTCTGACTTGTGTGAGAATATTATTCTTCTGGGTGACATTAACGAAGACCAGCTGAACCCCTCAAACCACAAATTTAAAGATACTATGCTACTTAATAATCTACATAATGTCATAAACACGCCGACTAGAGTAACGAATACTTCTCGTACTTTATTAGACCCTATCGCGGTATCAGAACATATTAGTGTCCTAAATTCAGGAGTTTCTGAAACTATTACACACATAAGTGATCATTTTTTGACATACGCATTCATCAAAAGTAATTTCGTATCAAATTCTTCAATTAAAAGAAAGGTATGGAACTATAAAAAAGCGGATTTTAACCAAATGAACGCTCTCATTTCAAGTACTGATTGGCGCATATTGAACGAGGACAGTATTGACGAAGCCTCAAATGAGTTCACTAATATTTTCATCAGAATAGCTGAAAGATGCATCCCAACTTACTTTGCAACTATACAAAATTAAGATAAGCCTTGGTACAACTCAGAAATTAGAAAACTATCACACAAGCGTGATAAGCTAAAGAAAAAAGCCACTTTATCGAACAAACCAGGCGATTAGTCCGAATATAAGAACATAAGGAACAAAGTTACTAATATGATAAAACATGCAAAGGAATTATTTTACAGTAACTTGGAAAATACAATGGTTGAGTCTAATAGTTCAAATCCGCGTTTATATTGGAAAACTGTTCGAATGCTTCTAAAAAAGAATGCAAGCAATGGAAACAGTATACCTCCGTTACACAACCCAGATAATTCGTATTCGTTTACTGACTTGGAAAAGGCAGATTCCCTGAACGATTATTTTGTTTCTATCTCTAGTGTTGACGATCTCAATGTTATTTTGCCGACGTTTAACCTAAAACCACGGAGCGAACTCAGTAATATATCTGTTACCGAAACCGAAATAAAAGATGTTATTGATAACCTCGATTCTAACAAAACTAGTGGTCCAGACGAAATAAGCCACAAAATGCTAAAAGCAACCTCATCTTCAGTATGCACTCCTCTCTGTATTCTCTTCAATAGATCTCTAACTGAATGTTCTTACCCCACAAAATGGAAACTCGCAAACGTTATGCCTCTATTCAAAAAGGCGATAGTACCTGTTTATCCATTTATAGACCTATATCTCTGATTAGTTGCGTAGGAAAGATATTGGAACGTATCGTTTTCAAACACGCATATAACTATATGCATCATAACAATCTTATTTTCAAAAATCAGTCAGGATTTGTACCTGGCCATTCTACAGCATATCAGCGTATTGATATCTACAATCAAATAAGCAAGTCATTCGATGATAAACTAGCAACTACCTTAGTCTTCTGTGACATATCCAGGGCATTTGATAGAGTTTGGCACCGCAAACTCATTTTCAAACTTAAACAGTATGGAATTACCGGTAATGTAATCAACTAGATATCCCATTACTTACAAAATCGAAGTCAACAAGTGTTCATTGGCACATCCTTTTCCCAGTTTAAACCCATTACAGCAGGTGTACCACAGGGCTCAGTATTGGGCCCTCTGCTCTTTCTCATATACGTTAATGACATAGCGGACGCACTACAAAGTACAACTCGACTTTTGCAGATGATTCCCTTGCTGTCTCGTCAGCTAGCACAGAATATATGGAGAATACTATAAATGCTGACATGCAAACCATTTCTGACTGGTCAAAACAATGGCTTGTTCAATTCAACCCATCAAAAACTCAAGCAATGTTTTGCGCACTGTCAAATAAACCGCGCCCACATCTTTTAGTTAATTCAACAACACTCACTTATTACGACACACACAAACACTTCTAAGTTCTGACGGAACCTGGCATCAACATATTGAAAACACAATTGCTTCTACAAAAAAGGTTCTTGGTTCAATGCAAGCTCTCAAATTTAAACTTCGTCGAAAATTTCTCAATCAAATTTATCTTTCCTACGAATATTATCAATCCTTGAATATGCTTCAGTAGTATGGGATAATTGTACTGAATATGAAAAAGAAACACTCGAGAAACTTCAATATGAGGCAGCTAGAATTGTTACAAGTCTTACTCGGTCTGTGTCAATTGCAAACTTGATTAAAGAAATTGGTTGGATTTCCTTATCGGATAGAAGAACAATGCAAAAACTCATCCTAGTCTATAAATATAAAAGTGGAGAACTACCATCTTATCTATCGCAGCTCTTCCCAATGACAGTAAATGACTCTAACCCTTATAATCTACGAAACAGTGAAAATTTAGTAACACTTAATAGGAGATTAGAAATCTACAGTCGTTCAACAATTCCTTCTGCCATCTCATTGTGGAAAAAACTCGATGTAGACACAAGACACTCGCCTTCACTCTCGTCTTTCAAGCGCAGTTTACAACAAAGGTTTAAAGGGCCTGATGTTCCATCGTTATTTGTCTGTGGAGAACGCCGCTGGTCGGTTTATCATGCACGCGTAAGAAATAACTGCAGTGATCTCAATTCAGACTTGTTTAATAATCACATTAGAGACTCTCTGTTATGTGGTCACTGTAATACTGAAGAAAATGCCGAACTTCTTTAACTGCTCACTATTTATAGTCGAAAGGCAGAGACTTTTTCGTAGCACTAGACAATTTCATCCTCTGAGCACTAACAAACTACTTTTCGGATCTTCTAACCTCTCTAATGATGATAATGTTGTAATATTTACGGAAGTGCACCACTTTATCAAGTACAGTAATCGCTTCTTAGACACTCCACAGTAAGCACAAGGAGCACTCCACCTCTCTCATCTTTCACTTTTTCTCTCTTGATATCTCTAGCTCTCTCTCTTCAATCTTATTTCTTGCACTTAGCTAAACTTCTACTTTATCTGTTATTATTTATTGCATTATACGATTTATTAATTAGAAATCTTTTGTATCGTAGTTATTTGACACATTATTATCATTCCTATTATAGTATATGAACATTACATAAATGCATGAAATATTACATTTAGTTTCATAGTTTATGTGACAACGTAATCATTTTTGCTTTTCATGTGACATTTTGGGAACGGGCCGTAACTGATGTTGGTAAAACTCGTGGCCCAATCCCTTTGCATGTCCTTTTTATATGAACGTAAGCTTTGTTACATTGCACTGTTTTCTGTTTCTTTGTTGTTATCATCATCATATAATGTGTGACTGTATTGTCATGCAATAAAATATGTTTAAACTAACAAAATTAATGCAATTTTACGAAAGTATATACCATCTACTGCGACGTCATCCACTGATACACCTTTCTGATGCGCCATAAACCCGAGGGTTGAGAAAATGACGAACCCGGCGAAGAAACTGGTCAAGCAGTTAATCACTGGTACCATAAGCGCGTCCCTGCAGGACAGTGAAAAGCATGATACTTAGTTAGGCAGTCATTGGAGAGTGACCACTGGTACCATAAGCGCGTCCCTATAGGACAATGACAAACATTATTCATAGTTAGGCAGTCATTAGAGAGTGACCACTGGTACCATAAGCGCGTCCCTATAGGACAATGACAAACATTATTCATAGTTAGACAGTCATTGAAGATTGACCACTGGTACCATAAGCGCGTCCCTACAGGACAATGACAAACATTATTCATAGTTAGGCAGTCATTAGAGAGTGACCACTGGTACCGTAAGTGCGTCCCTGCAGGACAGTGAAAAACATGATTCATGGTTAGACAGTCATAGTAGGGTGACCACTGGTACCATAAGCGTGTCCCTACAGGACAATGACAAACATGATTCATAGTAAGGCAGTCCTTGGAGAGTGACCACTGGTACCATAAACGCGTCCCCATTGGACAGTGAAAAACATGATTCATAGTAAGGCAGTCATTGGAGAGTGACCACTGGTACCATAAGCGTGTCCCTACAGGACAATGGCAAACATGATTCATAGTAAGACAGTCATTGGAGAGTGACCACTGGTACCATAAGCGCGTCCCTATTGGACAGTGAAAAACATGATTTATAGTTAGGCAGTCATTGAAGAGTGACCACTGGTACCATAAGCGCGTCCCTACAGGGCAGTGAAAAAAACATGATCCATAGTTAGACAGTCATTGAAGAGTGACCACTGGTACCATAAGCGCGTCCCTGCAGGAACATGACAAACATGATTCATAGTAAGACAGTCATTGGAGAGTGACCACTGGTACCATAAGCGCGTCCCTGCAGGGAAATGACAAACATGATTCATACTTAGACAGTCATTGGAGAGTGACCACTGGTACCATAAGCGCGTCCCTGCAGGAAAATGACAAACATGATTCATAGTTAGACAGTCATTGAAGAGTGACCACTGGTACCATAAGCGCGTCCCTGCAGGAAAATGACAAACATGATTCATAGTTAGACAGTCATTGGAGAGTGACCACTGGTACCATAAGCGCGTCCCTATAGGACAATGACAAACATTATTCATAGTTAGACAGTCATTGAAGATTGACCACTGGTACCATAAGCGCGTCCCTACAGGACAATGACAAACATTATTCATAGTTAGGCAGTCATTAGAGAGTGACCACTGGTACCGTAAGTGCGTCCCTGCAGGACAGTGAAAAACATGATTCATGGTTAGACAGTCATAGTAGGGTGACCACTGGTACCATAAGCGTGTCCCTACAGGACAATGACAAACATGATTCATAGTAAGGCAGTCCTTGGAGAGTGACCACTGGTACCATAAACGCGTCCCCATTGGACAGTGAAAAACATGATTCATAGTAAGGCAGTCATTGGAGAGTGACCACTGGTACCATAAGCGCGTCCCTATTGGACAGTGAAAAACATGATTTATAGTTAGGCAGTCATTGAAGAGTGACCACTGGTACCATAAGCGCGTCCCTACAGGGCAGTGAAAAAAACATGATCCATAGTTAGACAGTCATTGAAGAGTGACCACTGGTACCATAAGCGCGTCCCTGCAGGAAAATGACAAACATGATTCATAGTAAGACAGTCATTGGAGAGTGACCACTGGTACCATAAGCGCGTCCCTGCAGGGAAATGACAAACATGATTCATACTTAGACAGTCATTGGAGAGTGACCACTGGTACCATAAGCGCGTCCCTGCAGGAAAATGACAAACATGATTCATAGTTAGACAGTCATTGAAGAGTGACCACTGGTACCATAAGCGCGTCCCTGCAGGAAAATGACAAACATGATTCATAGTTAGACAGTCATTGGAGAGTGACCACTGGTACCATAAGCGCGTCCCTACAGGAAAATGACAAACATGATTCATAGTTAGACAGTCATTGAAGAGTGACCACTGGTACCATAAGCGTGTCCCTACAGGACAATGACAAACATGATTCATAGTTAGACAGTCATTGGAGAGTGACCACTGGTACCATAAGCGCGTCCCTACAGGAAAATGACAAACATGATTCATAGTTAGACAGTCATTGAAGAGTGACCACTGGTATCATAAGCGCGTCCCTACAGGACAATGACAAACATGATTCATAGATAGACAGTCTTAGAAGAGTGACCACTGGTACCATAAGCGTGTCCCTGCAGGACAATGACAAACATGATTCATAGTTAGACAGTCTTAGAAGAGTGACCACTGGTACCATAAGCGCGTCCCTGCAGGACAATGACAAACATGATTCATAGTTAGACAGTCTTAGAAGAGTGACCACTGGTACCATTAGCGCGTCCCTGCAGGAAAGTGAAAAACATGATTCATAGTTGGACAGTCACAGGGGGTGACCACTGGTATCATAAGCGCGTCCCTACAGGTAAATGAAAATATGATTCATAGTTAGAAAGTTATGGTAGAGTTATCACTGGTACCATAAGCGCGTCCCTGCAGGACAATGACCAACATGATTCATAGTTAGACAGTTATAGTAGAGTGACCATTGGTACCATAAGCGCGTCCATACGGGACAGTGAAAAACATGATTCATAGTTAGACAGTCATAGAAGAGTGACCACTGGTACCATGAACGCGTCCCTACAGGACAGTGAAAAACATGATTCATAGTTAGACAGTCATAGAAGAGTGACCACTGGTACCATAAGCGCGTCCCTATTGGACAGTGAAAAACATGATTCATAGCTAGACAGTCATAGAAGAGTGACCACTGGTACCATAAGCGTGTCCCTACAGGACAATGACAAACATGATTCATAGTTAGACAGTCATTGGAGAGTGACCACTGGTACCATAAACGCGTCCCTACAGGGCAATGACGAACATGATTCATAATTATGTTAAACAGTCGATGTAGAGTAATCAATGGAACCATTGGTCCGTTTCTACAGAATAGTGATACACATTATTAATAGAAAGCTTGAGGAAACAAAACATAAACAGATGAACGTTCCCGTTCGCTCTGCGGCTCTTATTAACATACCTGAGAACATTGTTGTTGAACTCATTGTAGCTTGCCATGGCAATGAGGCCGCCCGAACAGGCACTGAGCGAGAAGAAAATCTGTACAGCTGCATCCGACCACGCCTGCAATTGACATGTTCAAACTGTATCATCTTATACACCATGGTATTGGGTGTGAGTGGTCGTATGAAATGACCGCCTCTCACGAAAGAGGTTGTCAGATTAATCCAACCATTGTTGTTGTTTAGAGAGTGGTATAGGTGTCCGCCTCTAACTCATTAGGTTGTGTGATAGATCCTCTCCACGGTGAGGGTTGTCCGCCTCTCCCTAAAGTGGAGATGAATCCCTACCAATTTAAAAGTGGTCGAGTAGTACAGCTAACCTCTCTCACCCAAGATGCTATAGGTTTAATCCCTACCAGGATGAGAGTGGTTTTGGGTTCAATCCCTACTTGGTTAAGAGTGGTCGAGTTGTACAGTTCACCGCCTCTCACCAAAGAGGTTATGGGTTAGGGTGAGAGTGGTCGAGTGGTATAGGTGTCCACCTCGCACCGAGAGGTTTTGGGTTATATCCCAACGTGGAGTGAGAGTGGTCAAGTGCTAGAGGTGTCCGCCTCTCATCCAGATGTTGTGGGTTTACTCGCTACTAGGGTGAGAGTGGTCAAGTGGTATAGGTGTCCACCTCGCACCGAGAGGTTTTGGGTTATATCCCAACGTGGAGTGAGAGTGGTCGAGTGCTTGAGGTGTCCGCCTCTCATCCAGATGTTGTGGGTTTACTCGCTACTAGGGTGAGAGTGGTCGAGTGGTATAGCAGCCCTCCTCTCACTCAAGTGGACTCAAAAAGGATACCAGTACTGGTTTCTACCCAGGAAACGAACTCGATGGAGATATGTTATAGCTTTCAGCATTCATAACATAGATAAACGATTCAACACATCTTACATCAGCAGACGACAGTTTGTCAAGGTCCGGTGATAAATAGAAGTCCACGCCCATCTCATGACCGTCTAGAGTTACCGCCCTTACCAACAGAATCGTCAGGATGATGTAGGGAAAGATTGCCGTCACGTACACGACCTTGAAATAAAAAAAAATCAAATAAAGAAAGGGTTTAAAAAGGGAAAGCTATGTTATAATCACAACAATTAAAACGATTTCTAGAACCATGTGGTATATGCGATGAAGTTAAGCAACTGATTAAAGTGACACTCTTATTCAAATCAATACATACACATGTATAACAAACTTAAATTTTGTCTGATCAATTTTTAACTACTTACTAAACAATGCATTTATGGGATATATTAAATACTGATCACAAGGTTTTAAAGCTGCACTCTCACAGATATACCGATTTGACAATTTTTTTTTTGTCTTGGAAAGAGCAAAATTTGGCGGTTATATCTCTAAACCAGTGATCTTGGATTGCTGGCAAAAAATTAGATCGTAGATTTTCATATTTCCGTTCGAAAATGAATGTTTTATGGCTTAAACCGTTATTAACGGTTTAAGAAAAATGCATAAAACACCATTTTTTTAACTTAAATGTAAAAATCTGCGATCTTATTTTGTCAGCAGTTTTATATAACTGGTTTCCATGGATTCTCGCAAACGTTGGCTCGTTCCAAGACAAAAAATAAAAAAAGTTGTCAAAACATTCAATCTGTGAGAGTGCAGCTTTAACCGAGTATTTGATAGCTGAAAACGTAAAAATGTTAAACGATTGGTGAATGCTAAAAGATTAACTGTGATCTACTATAATCTTAAAAGGAAGAAATACCGTGTTTTATGCACCTTTCTTTCAAATTCAACCGGCTATTCTTCATAAGAACTATCGACAATTATTCATCCTTTTTTAATAATAAAACTAATTGTATTAGTTGTGGTAAATCTTATTTGGGAGTAAGAGTGCATCTTTAATGTAAATATTTAGCCGTAATCTAGAGTGTAACGTTATGATGTCCTATCCTGACCTCCACTCATGCTGTGAGCAACTTTGCAAAACTCTGTTATGTTTTACATGCTCGAGACAGGGTCGGGTACAGGATTTTACGTAAAAGGGGTAGCACCTTAGGGGCGTAACTTGCGGCGTGAGCCCCGTCACAAGGACCTCTAAGAACAGGCTCTTAACATGGAAATATGGGTTTTGAACATTTTGACTAATTTTTATCTAAAATGGTACACTTTGACAGATCCACCATATTGACATGAAAATTTATGTTGGACATTAATATCCGCTGTAAGGAATGATGAGGTTGTTTGACTTAAATCGACTTTGGAGTACAGCTATTCTGTTTATTACACACCATTCTTACACATACTTGTTGTTTGGCCTACCTTGCCCAGCGATTTAATGCCCCGGGTGAGCACGAGAAACACGATGGTCCAGGCGAGCAGAAGACATAGAGCCAGGTCCCAGCGGACACTTCCTGTATCCCCGAGACTGTCTGATAAGTGTAGAACTCGATTACTGAAAAGGTTGTGAAAGATTGTGTCATAACAGGGGCGGTTCCATGATTCGATGTTAGATGGGGCGTAACTTAGGTCCCCCATCCCCTCGCCCCAAGAACCGCTTACCCTCCGAATAAACAGGAAAAAATCACTCCATTTTAATAGACATACTGTTACGAAGTATAAATAAATTCTAGAGGAGAGACACTTGGTAAATTTGCTTTGATGGAGACAGTTTATATGACTGGCTGCCTTACTTGAAATAGTCCTCACTTGGGCTCCTCACGAGTTCTTTTCTGAAAGGGGTTTCGTTGAACTGTCTCACTGGAAGAAAATAGTATTGGTGCAAAAGATATAAAAATGTCAGCTTTATCATATACATCAACGAAAGCTCAATTTGCAAATTTAGTCGACTACAATTATCTAAAATCTTCGTAAACGTTACAAATGGTAACACATTGATTGGTCCTATTTCCTCAACTTTGTGTTTATTTTAAGAACTGACTTAAGTTCAATTCACATAAAAATGAAGTAAATAAGCGAAATTATGACACTAGGACTATTTCAATTTACGACTAAAATCGACTAAATATTTAATTTAAACGGCCCTAATGAATCTTGTATGACCATCAGACTATTTCATTTTACGACTTAAATTGACTAAAATCGTTATTGAAATGGCCCCTTTATTCTTGTATGACCATCAGACTATTATATTTTACGACTTAAATTGACTAAAATCGTTATTGAAATGGTCCCTTTATTCTTGTATGACCATCAGACTATTTCATTTTACGACTTAAATTGACTAAAATCGTTATTGAAATGGCCCCTTTATTCTTGTATGACCATCAGACTATTTCATTTTACGACTTAAATTGACTAAAATCGTTATTGAAATGGCCCCTTTATTCTTGTATGACCATCAGACTATTTCATTTTACGACTTAAATTGACTAAAATCGTTATTGAAATGGCCCCTTTATTCTTGTATGACCATCAGACTATTTCATTTTACGACTGAAATCGACTCAAATCTTTATTGAAACGTCCCCCAGGATAAATCTATCCATAAGACTTTTACAATTCACGAATAAATACTTTATAGAAAGAGGACTCAGGTATGACAACAGTTAAAATGTTAACCTTTTCTAAAAGTCTATATATTTATTCACGTTAGGAGATGAAGGTCAGAGCAAAATCAAGAAACTAATTTTTATGAAGCTCTATGATTTAAAAAAAACAACACTTTTTTAGATATTTCTCACACGCGTTGCACACATTCATACATACCACATTCAAGCCGAGTCATGTTCCAGGGGTCAGGGTCGGACGAGTTCATGTTGGGATCCCTACAATAACACGAGGCCCATGAATAGTCACTGCAGCTTGACCAAGGGAGCTCACTCGTCATACTCGCGAAGAAATAGTAGATGCAGACCGCGATGATGACGTTATAATAAAGGGAGATAAATGTTGAAACAATCACCATGGTAAACCCGAGACCTGGAAAAGTACAATCATCAAAATCACAGAGGAATATATTGACACCGTTTTTTCAATCTCATTTTTTTTTAAATAAAACGGAGAACGGAAAACGGACTATTAATTGTTTGCAATGTTTCTTTCAATAAATCAGGAAAAGATGCGAAAATACAATAATAACAATCTGAAAATATTGTCATATGGGATGATTCTTTGTTGGTCTCCCTTATTGCATGTCAAAAATTATAAACTACTTAGTGTCGAACATGTCTATGTTTTGGGGTTGGACGAATGTTGGAGGGGGTCCTTTTTCTTGTAGAGGTGTCCGTCACCCAATAGGGCGTGGGTGTTGGCCTAACAATTCAGAGGCAAATTTTAATAGTCACTCAAAACGAACACATGTACTGGTGGAAACTACCCAGGAATTTGACTCGACGGTGATTCATGCGAGCTTACAATTGAATTCTGAATTAAGTGATATCAATCGACATATATTCGAAGATATCCTTCCAAAGACGACGCTTGACCTGGGACGATTGTGTTTTATATTCACCCCAGACCTAGTTTTAGTTTAAATATATTCATGTTGCACCGAATGTGAATCAAGTCATAACAACAAAATGTTACTAACATCTACCGTTGACACGAAATAAGACGTGGGTGCAATATCTTGTCGCTTCGAAAATTGAAAAATCCAAAGGAAACCTACTCGTCGAGCTTGGTGACCACATACATGACTTACGTTGCCCAGTCTGAGAATCAAAAGCTAGACACCTTAGTGAAAAGCGATTGCTCTAACCAATGCGCTTACCGGACAAGCGTTAACCTACCTTTCATTGCAGGGTTGATTGCCCAGATCTTGATGGGTCCAAGGCTTGCAAACTGTCCAAAACTGAGCTCCATAAAAAACAAGGGGATACCCATAACCACCAGGCAGATGAAATAGGGAATGATGAAAGCCCCTGAAAGAAAAGGCATTTTGTCATCCTACTAACTCTCTTCCTACTAATTTTCCTCCTACTAACTCTCCTCCAACTAACTCTTCTCCTACTAGCTCTGATCCTATTAACTCTTTTCCTACTAGCTTTGATCATACTTACTCTCCTCCTACTAGCCCTGATCATACTAACTCTCCTCCTACTAATTCTCCTCCTTCTAGCTCTTCTCCTACTTACTCTTCTCCTACTAACTCTCCTCCTACTAGCTATTCTCCTACTAACTCTCCTTCTACTTACTTTCCTCACACTAATTCTCCTCTAACTAACTCTCCTTCTATTTACTCTCCTTCTTCTAGTTCTGATCCTACTAACTCTCCTCCTACTAATTCTGCTCCTACTTGCTCTTCTCCTTCTAACTCCCCTCCTTCTAATTTTCCTCTTACTAACTTTCGTCCTTCTTACTCTCCTCCTACTAATTTTCCTCCTACTAGCTCTGATTCTACTAACTCTGCTCCTACTAACTCTAATTCTAGCTCTCCATCTACTAACTCTCCTCCTACTAACTCTCCTACCAGCTCTCCTCCTACTAAATTAAATGATCCTCCAACTAACTCTCCTCCTGCTAACTCTCCAACTAGCTCTCCTCCTACAAATGATCCTCCTACTAACTCTCCTCCTGCTAACTACCCTGCTAACTCTAAAACTACTGTCTCTCCTTCTACTTACTCTCATCCTACTAACACTCCTACTTTCTCTCCTCCTACTAACTCTCCTCCTACTAACCTCCTCCTACGTACACTCCTACTTACTCTCCTCCTACTAACTCGCCTCCTACTAACCTCCTCCATTTCTGTAACAGAGGTAAGGGAACCTCCAAACATTTCCTAGCCCCACAGCGAAGCCGATCAAGGTCAGAATAAACTCCAGATGGCTGCCCCAGGCCGCTCTCTCTTTTACGGCCTTAAAAAACATTCAGTATTATTACTTTATAACTTCTGTCAACTTTCTAAAGCTTTTGATTATGTTTTCAGAGATAATCTTTGGTGTAAACTTATTAAGTTAGGACTTCGTGGAAAAAATATGTGATAAAATCAAATCTATGTATTCGTCCATTAAGTCTAGAGTTAATATTGTAATCAGCTGAGTGGAAAGTATGAATGTGAAGTAGGTGTCCGACAAGGAGAATCTTTATCTCGTTTTCTATTTTCTTTGTATTTAAATGATCTAGACTTTTTTTCCGTGAAAAAGATTTTGATGGCATTGACATAGAATCTTTTAAGCCTGTTCTTATCATGTATGCAGATGATATTGTTCTGTTAGCAAACACTGCAAACGAATTGCAAGATAGTCTAACTGTATTAAAAGAATATCGCGAACGATGGAAAACAGTTGTTAATACTGGAAAAACAAAAGTTATGATTTTTAGAAAAGGAAGAAGACTTCCGGCTAAGATATGTTATATTATAACGGAAATGGAATTCAGATTAACAATAAGTTTAATTATCAAGGAATTGTTTTTACCCTAGGTGGCTATTTTTCAGATGCACAAAGTACAATGACAGGCCAAGCATTAGAGGCATTTTTTTAAGATGAACAAATATTTGTATAAGTTGACTGATTTTACTGCTAGACATAAGTTAGACTTGTTTTATAAACTGATCACGCCGATTCTGAATTAAGGCAGTGACGTATGGGGCTTTGTTAAAGAAAAAGGCCATAGAGCGAGAACATATGTAATTTTGTAAAATATTATTAGGTGTTAAAAGGAGTACACCAAAATGAATTTATTTTTTGTAAACTGGGACGTGTTAATAACTAGTCATTAAGATATTACAGTTTTATAAACTATTGGGCTAAGCTGCTACGTACAAACGATAATAAGTTCAATAAGAAAATATACCTTACATTGTTAACTGATCGTGAAAGGTTCCAAAATAAGACAAGTTGGTGTTCATTGATACGAAACTTGTTAAGTACACTCGGATTTTATGATGTATGACTTTTCCAGGATGAAGTTAATTATAAAATATTTCTTTCTAATGTTTAACAGAAATTAAATGATTTTTTTTCAAAATTGTAATGGAAGATTAGACAAATCTAGTAGAGCATTGTTTAACAAGAACATAGCGAGTTTTAAACTTCAACCATATTTAATTTCATGCAATGTTAAAAAGTTTCGGTATAACTTATCTAGATTACGTGTATCTGCATACAGACTTAAGTCGAAAGTGAAAGAAATGCGAAACAAACCTCTTTACCTATAATTCAGTAAAATATACCAAGTCTTAGAAGATTAATTCTATTGTTTTAGAATGTAATCCTTATTCTGATATAAGAGGTAAATACATTCCATTGTATTATAGAAGGAGACCAAATATGCAAAAGTGTATACTATTAGTTTCACCAAAGAATGAAAACCTGTTAAGAAAACTTAGTATCTTTGTATATAACGCCTTTATATTGATTAATAACTAGACTAACAGAAAAGTCATACATGTAAATCAAATCGCCATACAGTATAAAACCATAATTATATAATATCATTCATCAAGAAGGAACTTTGCACGAGTTTGTGAAATGGGAATATTGAGTGTATAAGTGAGGTGGGAATATTGAACGAATACTTCAAACGGGAATATTGAGTATATACGTGAGGTTGGAATATTGCACGAATTCTTAAAAGGGGAATATTGAGTGTATAAGTGAGGTGGGAATATTGAACGAATTCTTAAAAGGGGAATATTGAGTGTATACGTGAGGTTGGAATATTGCACGAGTTTGTGAAATTGGAATATTGAGTGTATAAGTGAGGTGGGAATATTGAACGAATTCTTAAAAGGGGAATATTGAGTGTATAAGTGAGGTGGGAATATTGAACGAATTCTTAAAAGGGGAATATTGAGTGTATAAGTGAGGTGGGAATATTGAACGAATTCTTAAAAGGGGAATATTGAGTATATATTAAGTGAGATGGGAATATTGAACGAATTCTTAAAATGGGAATATTGAGTATTTAAGTAAGGTGTGAATATTGCGCGAGTTTTTTGAAATTGGAATATTGAATATATAAGTGAGGTGGGAATATTGCACGAGTTTGTGAAATTGGAATATTGAATGTATAAGTGAAGAGGGAATATTGAACGAATTTCTAAAATGGGAATTTTGAAAATATAAGCTAAGTAGGAATATTGAACGAATTATAAAAAGGGAATTTTGAATATATTAGTTAATAGGGAATATTGAATGAGTTTGTTAGATGGGAAAATTGAATATATAAGTGAAGAGGGAATACTGAACGAAATTCTAGAATGGGAATATTGAATATATACGTTAAGTAGGATTATTGAACGAATACTTGAAACGGGAATATTGAGTATATACGGGAGCTTGGAATATTGCACGAGTTTGTGAAATTGGATTACTGAGTGTATAAGTGAGGTGGGAATATTGAACGAATTCTTAAAATGGGAATATTGAGTATATAAGTGAGGTGGGAATATTGCAGAAGTTTGTGAAATGGGAATATTGAGTGCATAAGTGAGGTGGGAATATTGAACGAATTCTTAAAATGGGAATATTGAATATATAAGTGAGGTGTGAATATTGCACGAGTTTGTGAAATTGGAATATTGAATATATAAGTGAAGTAGGAATACTGAACGAATTTGTAAAATGGGAATATTGAATATATAAGTGAGATGGGAATATTGATTTTATTTGTGTAGTGGGAACATTCAATACATTTATGAGTGAAGTGAAAATATTGAACATATGTGTGGCGTGGTTATGTTTATCATATGTTTAAAGTTGAAATATTGGTTGCATATGTGAACTTGAAATGTTGAACAGACTAGTGACGTTTGAATATTGAAAAAGGTATGTGAGTGGTAAAGTCGTTGCTCGCCAGTTTAATCGAGATGATGATGATGATGATGATGATGATGATGATGATGATGATGATATGGATGATGATGATGATGATGATGATGATGATGATGATGATGAT
This sequence comes from Mya arenaria, assembly GCF_026914265.1. Taxonomy (NCBI): domain Eukaryota; kingdom Metazoa; phylum Mollusca; class Bivalvia; order Myida; family Myidae; genus Mya; species Mya arenaria. The sequence continues at coordinate 11,700,056 of NC_069128.1, read as the reverse complement.
GATGATGATGATGTTGATGAACAATGTGGATGAAAAGAAGGTCGACGGGTGGTCATACATTATAGTAACGGTGTCGGTACAACTTGCCCATTTCGTTCGTCGAAGGACGGCGACAACGGTTGATAATGACGACGTTAATGGTATTAAATTATAATGATGATGTCGTTACAACTGTCCTTTTTCGTTTGTCTACAAGATAATTTATTTACGAGTTTCTTCACCACAATCAAACTGTCTGTGATAAATGTACTCTTATAAAACAACATCTAAACGTCTATTATATTACTAAATGAAAACATGATAAAATGAAATGAAAAGAACACAGAAAAGCGATGAAAAAGATAACCATTACTTCTTTTAACGTTATCCAGAGACAAGAAAGTATGTCAGTCAAGCAAGATAATACATCTGGTAATAATAAAAAGACTCGGGTTTTGAGAAGATAACGATTGTTAAACTTTGAAGTGGGAACTGATCATAAATATTAAACTTCTATGGCTCTTTACATGGTCAACAATTTATGGAGTCTGCATTTTCAGCTGTACTAGTTTACGAAGCAAAACGTTGCATTATTTTCAAAATACTGAATATTATGGTGTATATAGTTTGTTTGTGGATGGGGTATAAATGGTCCTATTCCTAAACACCGTAACTCACCTAAACTCGCCGAAACCCATCGAAACTCTCCAAACAACACACACTTACCGAAACTAACGGTAAGTCATCAAAACTCAACGAAACTCACCGAAACTCACCGTAACTGACTGTAACTCACCGAAACTCAGCGTTATTCACCTAAGCTTCACCAAACTCACCGTAACTCACCGAAACTCACCGAAACTCGCCGAAACTCAGGGTTCCTCGCTGTTACTAACCGTATCTCGTCGAATATCAGTGTAATTCATCGAGACTAACCGTAACTCATCGAAACTAACCGAAACTAACCGTAATTCACTGAAAATTAGCGTGACTCACCGAACTTTATCTAAACGTAACGTAACCCACCGAAACTCACCGACGGCCTCCGTAAGTCACCGAAACACAGCCTTATGCGAGGGGAATATTGAACATAAAAGTATTGTGAACAGACTTATGAGAGGGGAAAATTGAACATATAAGTGATGTGAACAAACTTATGAGAGGGGAATATCAAACATATAAGTATTGTGAACAGACTTATAAGAGGGGAAAATTGAACATATAAGTGATGTGAAGGGACTTGTGAGAGGGGAATATTGAACATACAAGTCTTGTGAACAGACTTATGAGAGGGGAATATTGAACATAAAGTCTTGTGAACAGACTTATGAGATGGGAATATTGAACTTACAACTGATTTGAACAGACTTATGAGAGGGGAATATTGAACATACAAGAATAGTGAACAGACTTGTGAGAGGGCAATATTGAACATATAAGAATTGAAAACAGACTTATAAGAGGGGAATATTGAACATACAAGTATTATGAACAGACGTGAACAGACTTATGAGAAAGGAATATTAAACATACAAGTATTGTGAACTGATTTATGAGAGGGGAATATTTAACTTACAAGTGACGTGAACAGACTTATGAGGGAGGAATATTGAACTTACAAGAATAGTGAACAGACTTATGAGAGGGAAATATTGAACATACAAGAATAGTGAACAGACTTATGAGAGGGGAATATTGAACATACAAGTATTGTAAACAGACTTATGAGAGTGGAATATTGAAAAAAACAAGTATTGTGAACAGACTTGTGAGATGGGAATATTGAACATAAAAGTATTGTGAACAGACTTATGAGAGGGGAATATTGAACATTCAAGAATAGTGAACAGACTTGTGAGAGGGCAATATTGAACATATAAGAATTGTAAACAGACTTATACGAGGGGAATATTGAACATACAAGTATTATGAACAGACGTGAACAGACTTATGAGAAAGGAATATTAAACATACAAGTATTGTGAAGAGACTCATGAGAGTAGAATATTGAACATACAAGTATTGTTAACAGACGTATGAGAGGGGAATATTGAAAAAAAACAAGTATTGTGAACAGACTTGTGAGAGGGGAATATTGTACACACAAGTATTGTGAACAGACTCATGAGAGTGGAATATTGAACATATAAGTATTGTGTACAGACTCATGAGAGTGGAATATTGAACATATAAGTATTGGGTACAGACTTATGAGAGTGGAATATTGAAAATATAAGTTTTGTAAACAGACTTGTGAGAGGGAAATATTGAACATACAAGTATTGTGAACAGAGTTATGAGAGGGAAATATTGAACATAAAGTCTTGTGAACAGCCTTATGAGAGGGGAATATTGAACATACAAGCATTGTAAACATACTTATGAGAGGGGAATATTGAACATACAAGTATTGTGAACATACTCATGAGAGTGGACTATTGTACATACAAGTATTGTGAACTGACTTATGAGAGGGGAATATTGAACATACAAGTATTGTGAACAGACTCATGAGAATGGAATATTGAACATACAAGAATTGTGAACAGACTTGCGAGAGAGGAATATTGTACATACAAGTATTGTGAACAGACTTCTGAGAGGGGAATATTGTACATACAAGTATTGTGAACAGACTTCTGAGAGGGGAATATTGTACATACAAGTATTGTGAACAGACCCATGAGAGTGGACTATTGAACATACAAGTATTGTGAACAGACTTGTGAGAGGGGAATATCGAACATAGAAATATTGTGAAAAAATTTATGAGAAGGGAATATTGAACATAAAAGTATTGTGAATGTTCAGACTTATGAGAGGGTAATATTGAACATAAAAGTATCGTGAATAGGCTTAAGAGATGGGAATATTGAGAATACAAGTATTGTAAACATACTTATAAGAGGAGAATATTGAACATATACGTGGTGTGGAAATATTAAATTTATAAGTGGTAAAATTAAATAACTAAGTAAAGTGGGAATAATTTATGTATAATTAGGTGGGAACATTGAACAGATGTGATGTGGGAATAATGAATGCATATATAAGTGAAGTGAGAATACTGAACATATGTGTGGCGTGCAAAAGTTGATCATATACTTAAGTTGAAATATTGGTCTCATATTTGAACTTGAAATTTTGAACAGACTAGTGAAATTTGAATATTGAAACAAATATGTGAGTAGTAACATTGAACAGATAGGTAAAGTTAAAATATTGAACATGTATGTGATGTGGAAATATTAAACGTATATGCAAAGTGGGAATATTGACCAAATGTTTTCAGATTTACATAATATAAGAATATTGAGCACGTCAGATATAAGCCTAGTCGGAATATGGACTAGGATAACAGGTTTTTATTGGAATATCGAACTTTCATGGATAAAGTAAATCATTCATTTCATAGGAATGACTCGTCGACTTTTGACTTGCGCCTCTCCATCAGAACCGAAATTTATTTGGTTTAAACAGGGGCGGGGGGAGGTACACTCCCTAAAATCTTCACAATATTTAGTCCGAAATGGTGCATTTTAGGCGTATTTTATAAAAAAATATCTGGTATATTAAATAAAAAGTGCACCTCCCCTATGGATCCGCTACTAATAATATCGATACAAATTTCCCCTTTCGTTCGTCGGAGAGCGACAACGACGTGTTGAAATCACGACGGTTATGATAGTAAATTATGGTAATGATGTCGTTTAAACATTCCTATTTCGTTTGCCTACAAGATCATTTCATATTTTAGAACGACTTTTGAACAAAGTTATTATATTAACTTCTACAACTTCACTCTCGTTGACACGATGTTGCTCGAGAGTGTGGTCTTGTGTTGTTTGAGAAATCGGAGTACCCGGAGGAAACCGATTTGTCCGGCTTGGTGACGACCAAGCAAACTCACATGCGCCTAGGCTGGGAAACTAGCCAGAGTCTTCTAAGCACATTGTGAGTGGGCGCTAACTAGACAAGCTCACTGTTGCAGCCACATATTCCGAGATTCGTCGTCACAATCACACTGTCACTTTTCAAGGCACTCTTATAAAACAACATCTAAACGTCTTTTATATAACTAAATAAAAACATGATAAAATGAAATGAAAAGAACACAAAAAAGCGATGAAAAATATTACCATAACTTCTTTTAACGTTATCCAGAGACCAGAAAGTACGTCGATCAAGCAATATAATTCATCTGGTAATAACAAAAGACGCGGGTTTTGAGAAGATAACGATTGTTAAACTTTGAAGTGGGAACTGATCATAAATATTTAACTTCTATGGCTCTTTACATGGTCAACAATTTATGGAGTCTGCATTTGGAGCTATACTAGTTTACGAAGCAAAACGTTGCCTTATTTTCATTATACTGAATACTATGGCGTATTTAGTTTGTTTGTGGATGGGGTATAAATGGGCAAATTCTTAAACACCGTCACTCACTGAAATTCTCTAAAATCCACCCAAACCCTTCATGATTCACCGAAACCTCAATCATTCACCGTAACTCACCAAAAATCAACGTGACTCACCGAAACTCACCGTAATACACCGAAACTCACCGTATTTCACCGTAAATCACCGAAACTCAACGTTACTCACCGTAACTCACCAAAACTCACCATTACTCACCGTTACTCACCGTAACTCACCGTAACTCACCGAAACTCAACGTTACTCAGCGTTACTCACCGAAACTTACCGTTAATCACCGTAGTTCACCGAAACTCACCGTTACTCACCGTAACTCACCGTTACTCACCGTAACTCACCGTAACTCACCGAAACTCAACGTTACTCCCCGTTACTCACCAAAACTCACCGTTAATCACCGTAGTTCACCGTAGTTCACCGAAACTCACCGTTACTCACCGTTTCTCACCGAAACTCAGCGTTACTGACCGTTACTCACCGTTACTCACCGAAACTCAACGTGAATCACCGTAGTTCACCGAAACCCAACGTTACTCACCGCTACTCACCAAAACTCACCGTTAATCACCGTAGTTCACCGAAACTCAACATTACTCGCCGTTACTCACCGTTTGTCACCGTAACTCACCGAAACTCAACGTGACTCACCAAAACTCACCGTTACTCACCAAAACTCACCGTAACTCACCGTAACTCCGTGTCACTCACCGTAACTCAGCATTTCATACCGTAACTTACCGTAACTCACCGAAACTCAGCGTACCTTTCCGATGCATACAAGTAACTAACCGTAACTCATCGTTACCCGACGTAAGTTACCGTAAATCGCCGTACTTCACTGTCTCTTAGCGTAACTCACCACAACCCACCACAACGCACAGTAGTTCACCGTAACTTAATGTCTCTTAACGTTACTCACTGCATCTCACCACAATTTACAGTAGTTCACCGTAACTACCCGTAGCTCACTGTGATAAAACGTAGCCTATTGTAACGCACCGAATTCACCACTTTATTATAGATCACCGTAACTCACCGTAAGTCACTTGATCTCTCCATAACTCACAGTAACTCAGAGTTAGAATTAAATTTGTAAAGCCACAGTTTCATTGATTTTCCAGACTGTCCCGGATCGTCCCGGACAAAAATTTGCCTGATCCTTGACCAGATCCGTAAAGAGTGACTGTTGAAAATACATTAGAAGTGGGAATATGAACATATTTGATGATGATGATGATGATGATGATGGTGATGATGATGATGATGATGATGATGATGATGATGATGATGATGATGATGATGATGATGATGATGATGATGATGATGATGATGGTGAGGAGGAGGAGGAGGAGGAGGAGGAGGAGGAGGAGGAGAAAGGAGGAGGAGGAGGAGGATGAGGAGGAGGACGACGACGACGACGGTGATCATAGTAAGTAAAAGTATGTAAAAGTTCTGTAGTCGATACAACTTGCCCATTTCGTTCGTCGAAGGACGGCGACAACGGTTGAAAATGACGACGGTTATGGTAGTAAATTATAATTATGATGGCGTTACAAATTTTCTATTTTGTTTGACTACAAAATCAGTTATTTAAGTGTTTCGAAGAAAGTTATTAAATTAACTTCTATTAATTCACTCTCGTTGACACGATGTTGCGCGAGAGTGTGGGTGGTCTTGTGTTGTTTGAAAAAGCGGAAAACTCGGAGAACCCGGAGGAAACCCACTTGTCCGGCTTGGTGACCACCAACCAAACTCACATATGCCTAGGCCGGGAATCGAGCCCGGGTCGCCTAGGTGAAGAGCGAGTGGGCGCTAACCAGACAAGCTCACTGTTGCAGCCACATATTCCGAGTTTTTTCGTCAAAATCACACTGTCACTTTACAAGGCACTCTAATAAAAACAACATCTTAACGTCTTTTGTTTACTAAATGAATGCATTTTGAAATGAAATGATAAAAAAGAAAAAAGTGCAATAAAACAAGATTACCATAACTTCTTTTAACGTTATCCAGAGACAAGAAGGTACGTAGATCCAGCAAGAGAAGACATCTGGTAATAACAAAAAGACGCGGGTTTTGAGAAGATAACGATTGTTAAACTTTGAAGTGGGAACTGATCATAAATATTAAACTTCTATGGCTCTTTACATGGTCAACAATTTATGGAGTCTGCATTTTGAGCTATATTAGTTTACGAAGCAAAACGTTGACTTATTTTCATAATATTGAATACAACGGCGTATATAGTTTGTTTGCGGATGTGGTACATATGGTTTAATTCTTTAACATCGTAGTTTATCGAAACTCGCTGAAACCCATCGAAACTCTCACTAATTCATCGAAACTCTCAATAATTCACCGAAACTGACGGTAAGTCACCGAAACTCACCGTTACTCACCGTTACTCACCGTATCTCACCGTTACTCACCGTATCTCACCGTATCTAACCGTTACTCACCGTATCTCACCGTTACTCACCGTAACTCACCGTTACTCCCCGTTACTCACCGTATCTCACCGTTACTCACCGTATCTCACCGTATCTAACCGTTACTCACCGTATCTCACCGTTACTCACCGTAACTCACCGTTACTCACCGTTACTCACCGTATCTCACCGTTACTCACCGTATCTCACCGTAACTCACCGTTACTCACCGTTACTCACCGTAACTCACCGTAACTCACCGTAACTCACCGTACACCGTAACTCACCGTTACTCACCGTACATCGTAACTCACCGTACACCGTAACTCACCGTTACTCACCGTATCTCACCGTTACTCACCGTATCTCACCGTTACTCACCGTATCGCACCGTAACTCACCGTTACTCACCGTACATCGTAACTCAACGTACACCGTAACTCACCGTTACTCACCGTATCTCACCTTTACTCACCGTTACTCACTGTAACTCACCGTTACTCACCGTATCTCGCCGTAACTCACTGTAACTCACCGTACACCGTAACCCACCGTATCTTACAGTTACTCACCGTACACCGTAACTCACCGTACACCGTAACTCACCGTACACCGTAACTCACCGTACACCGTAACTCACCGTACACCGTAACTCACCGTACAACGTAACTCGCCGTAACTCACCGTAACTCACCGTAACTCACCGTTACTTACCGGTACTCACCTTAACTCACCGACGCTCTCCATAACTCACCGCAACTCACCAAAACCCACCGTTACTCACCGTTCATAGGTTTTGTTCCCGATTGGAACAAAAAACGCCATATTATTTCACACTCATGTGTATCGCTTTAAAATGTAAGTGATTTGAATGATGATACAGGACGTGTTTTGTATCAATAAATCCTGGGCACAAAAGTTTCAATTACATTTCGATGTCAGTATTATGACATATTGCATTATTGTTCTGGATAGCGAAACTGACACTGCTGATAAAAACAAATACACTCAGACCTAATATATGACATACGATCCAATATGTTTTTATTCAAGAGTATTTGTGAGATTGTTTGTATCTAGGGCAAGCTCTTACTTTCGCAAATTTCATTAAAAGATCATAATCGTAACTTTCATCTGAATACACGACCAAATGGTTAGTTATAGTTCCTCAAATGCGTGTTTATTTTTTTAATGGCTATGTTCAAATTTATACTGGCTTGTGTCCAAATCAAGCAATTTTGTAGCGAAATAACGAAAAGATGACTCTAGTATAATTTCAATTTACCATTAAGGCTTTTATTGAAACGGGCCCTGGTATCTTTGTATGTAAAGTTATTTGCATCTAATTCAAAAATGAAGACAACAGCAGCAGAAAAAGCACTCATACTGTAAACAGCCTTAACTGTTTCACTTACTATTACTTACACTCTAATGACCAGAACAAACTACAATACAATTTTATAAAATGTATATATACATCTACTTCTACTACTACTACTGCTGCTGCAACTGCTACTGCTGCTCCTACCACTACAGCTACTGCTGTTGCTACAACTACTACTGCTTCTACTACGACATCTACTAGTACTACTACTACTACTACTACTGCTGTTGTTGCTGCTGCTGCTGCTGCTGCTGCAACTGCTACTGATGTTCCTACTGAAACAGATACTACTACTACTACTGCTACTACTACTACTACTACTACTACTACTACTACTACTACTACTACTACTACTACTTCTACTACTACTGCTACTGCTACTGCTACTGCTACTGCTACTGCTACTGCTACTGCTTCTGCTACTGCTACTGCTTCTGCTGCTGCTGCTGCTGCTGCTGCTACTGCTACTACTACTACTACTACTACTACTACTACTACTACTACTACTACTACTACTACTACTACTACTTCTACTACTACTACTACTACTTCTGCCGCTGCCGCTGCCGCTGCCACTGCCACTGCCACTGCCACTGCCACTACCACTACCAGTACTACTGCTACTGCTACTGCTACTGCTTCTGCTACTGCTACTGCTACTGCTTCTGCTACTGCTTCTGCTGCTGCTGCTGCTGCTGCTGCTACTGCTACTGCTACTGCTACTGCTACTACTACTACTACTACTACTACTACTACTACTACTACTACTACTACTACTACTACTACTACTTCTACTACTACTACTACTTCTACTACTACTACTACTTCTACTACTTCTGCTACTGCTACTGCTCTGCTGCTGCTGCTGCTGCTGCTGCTACTGCTACTGCTACTGCTACTGCTACTACTACTACTACTTTATTGTTTTATTGTATTGCTGTTTCCATGGCTAAGGTATGCTACTCTAGTCTTGGTTATATTGGAAATCACTTGCAATGTATTTGTAAAGCTATAATAGGTGTAGTAGTACAGTGAATTAAATCAAAACAATAAAGATTTTAGTACTTTTAATACTGAATAAATATTTGATTGATGTCAATGAACTAATGACACTTTTATTGGAGTTTCATTGCTGTTCAAATAACTGCGTTCAAATACAGTCATACCTAAAGCATTTATAAACTCAAAAACTGCATTTCCTTAAATTGAAGTCGTGCTGTCCGTACTAGTCTGCAATTACAATAACTCGCTGGATATAAAGCTGTTCGGTTAACTACTTCTAATCAATGAATTCTTATCTTATGACTTAAGGCCAAATTACTTTAAAGGTATTTTTCTAACTTTCAATGTAAATCTGGTTTTGTGTTGACTTTAAAACAATCTGTTAACACTAGGTTAGCCAAATTTATCATTTCGATATCAAACTTTCGTTGTTTTTCAAGTATTTCACTCTCAAATTCTTGTCAGCAAAGACCTTTAGAATTTTACCTGTCGGCTGTTTTATACAAAAGCATGCAAACGCTATTAGATAACACTTTCCAATACCGAGTGTTGCAGTTTCTGATAATGCACGTTTTTCTCGCATAAAACTTTCGATGACAGAAGAAATGCCGAAGCAATTGATGGAAAACTATGTTTTATTTTTATTTTATGAGCCCATCTGCGTATAAATTATGATGTGTGGGTTTGACCAAAGGTATGTTGTGCTGGAATTGCCACCCTAGGCTGGTATTCAATATTAATCGTAAGTTAATCTTATGGTCATACACCATTAACTTCATCCACTCTTTTGGTCAGTTATTGATAACAAATAATCCGATTAGCTACATCGTTCTTAGATCCAATAAAGACCAATATTGAATACCATCCCTTAAACTGAATAGTGAAATTGGTTGATATTAACTTATAATAAACTTAAATATCGATGCAATCTAAAAATATCTAAAATATATAAGGGGCATTTTTGAAAAATCTTTTTATTGATTTTTTTATATTCCTTTAAAGCTGCACTCTCACAATTTGTCAGTTTTGACATTTGTTTTCGTTTTTGTCTTAGAATCAATTGATTTTGGTATCAATGCATTCAGTTCAGTCATATAACATAGCTCACAATAGAACAGATCCCAGTCGTTTGGTAAACTGCCGAAATTTAATGTAAATTGTTAGTAACGCTTTTAGCCATAAAACATCAATTCTCGGCTGATGCCAATAAAATGTTTTGATGTAATGTGTATCATGTTTTACTCATTTCACTTTAATAACAAAACAAAACAAAAACATTCGAGTTGTGTACTGAAAAAAATGCAATTTGTAATTAATAGCTACGTGGCCACATATACATCAGTTAAAAAGCGCTAAAATATCGGTAATATTTTTTTGTATGTACACAAATCATTGTTATTCAAATAACTGCTGTTCAAAAAAAAACATATAAAAAAAAAAGAATTTACGAATTCTAAATTTGCGATGCGTTTTATTACCTAAACATAAATAAAAACAAGATGCAACACTAAAAGAGCAGCCGCTCTAACTGTAGTAGACAGAAATTAAAAATGAATCGCTGAATATGATTGTTTTTTGGTTTACAATTATATTTGCCTTAAATGTTCAGTATTCAATTGAGGTAAATCTTATGGCCATTCATCATTCAATTCATTCACTCTAGTGGTCAGTTATTAATAACCAGTCATCCGATTAGCTACATCGTTCTTAGATCCAATTAAGACCATTATTCAATACCAGTCAAGGCAACGTATAAAAATTTCAATTTAAAGTACTTGAGGTCAAGGTTTACTCTTAAATCTACAGTATAATACATGTATTTTCAAGGCCGAACGCTTACTTCAAAAGGTACTTTCTCACTTTAGATGAAAGTGCGAAACAGATTTATTGTACTTGTAATGTCAATACATTGACACAAGGTCAGCTAAATTTATTATTCATTTCGATATCAATGTTTATTTGATCCTCAAGCATTTTATTCACACAGTCATGAAAGTTAAGATCATCTACGATATATCCCTTTTTTGAAATTAAGTGTTGCATTTTTGCTAAAATTAATGCTATTTCTTTATCTTTTGGCATGCTACGTTTGATGACATCGTCGGCAACCACGGTACTTTCTCCCGTTACACTTCGATGCATAGCGTTGTGTGTATCGCAGGTATCCGACGATGGTTTGAGTACGAAATCGTTGCGGATTTTCAGTAACGGTTGAAGGTTTTTAGTATGTAATTATATATTTTTTTTAAATGGTTTCATGTGATGCCGTCGTTTTAACCTTTAATTGTGTGTAAGTACATCCTAATACTCTTTAAATATCAGGTGGTCTACATTTTATTATGTAAAATTAATGGTCCGCCTACTGCCACTGATCTGATACACAATCCCTGCGTCGGAGTTTGCATTGACAATGTGTCAGCCAATGAGGTTGTATTCTAAGTCAGTAAGATGACCTGAAGCTGGCGTCCTACTCCCAGCCTAAAGTTATATTCTAATGTTTAAGACAATCATTAAAATGTTACTTTATGTTCTATACCTATTCTCAATCATTAAACTGATACTTTATGTTCTCTAACTATTCTCAATCATTAAACTGTTACTGTATGTTCTCTAACTATTCTCAATCATTAAACTGTTACTTTATGTTCTATAACTATTCTCAATCATTAAACTGTTACTTTATGTTCTCTAACTATTCTCAATCATTAAACTGTTACTTTATGTTCTCTAACTATTCTCAATCATTAAACTGATACTTTATGTTCTCTAACTATTCTCAATCATTAAACTGTTACTGTATGTTCTCTAACTATTCTCAATCATTAAACTGTTACTTTATGTTCTATACCTATTCTCAATCATTAAACTGTTACTTTATGTTCTATACCTATTCTCAATCATTAAACTGTTACTTTATGTTCTATACCTATTCTCAATCATTAAACTGTTACTTTATGTTCTATACCTATTCTCAATCATTAAACTGTTACTTTATGTTCTCTACCTATTCTCAATCATTAAACTGTTACTTTATGTTCTCTACCTATTCTCAATCATTAAACTGTTACTTTATGTTCTCTACCTATTCTCAATCATTAAACTGTTACTTTATGTTCTCTAACTATTCTCAATCATTAAACTGTTACTTTATGTTCTCTAACTATTCTCAATCATTAAACTGTTACTTTATGTTCTCTAACTATTCTCAATCATTAAACTGTTACTTTATGTTCTCTAACTATTCTCAATCATTAAACTGTTACTTTATGTTCTCTAACTATTCTCAATCATTAAACTGTTACTTTATGTTCTCTAACTATTCTCAATCATTAAACTGTTACTTTATGTTCTCTAACTATTCTCAATCATTAAACTGTTACTGTATGTTCTCTAACTATTCTCAATCATTAAACTGTTACTTTATGTTCTCTAACTATTCTCAATCATAAAATGTTATTTGTGTAGGTGTGGCGGTCATCTTGATAAAATAATTAACTAGTTTATTATATGTTCAGATAATTGCGATTAATATATTTATAATAACATGTTTTAAGACTATAAGTCTAACAAATTGATTGTCCTCTTCTGTTAAAATAATGTTTGTAGAAACAAATGTATATGCAACTTAGTTTAAATAGTTATTTATCACATGCTTACCCTTGTTTTCCGTGTAATATACCCATTACGAATATTTTTATCTTACACATGTGTAAGATAACCTATCAGACATTTCGATTGGCCAGACTAATCACACGCAACCTAGATATCCCTCCGCATTGTTTGTAAACAAAATGGTTTAAATGACAGCAAATACTTACCGTAATAATGAAGCTGTAAGACTTTCGGGAGAGAAATGGCTAACGAATCATAGTGCCAGAAAGCATCTTGTACACAAACTTTCTGATAACAATGTTCCGCCAACCAGATAATGCAGATTACTAGTCACAGAAATATCCAGTCAGTCAACAAATACAGCCACAATAGTGACAAACACCACAAGAACATTTCAAACATCTCCATCTTGACCAACACAAGCAATATGCAATCAATGCCATTTGCTTGCCAATTTAATCAGCTGTCGGTTACCGAAAACACAAATACGAATTCCGCAGCACAGACATCTCATTACACATCCCATGGCGGCTAGAACATCATGTTCTCTGGAAACATTGCTGGTGGAAATTAACTTTTTCAACAGCAACATCCATGCAGTACAGAGTAAGGTTTCGTCGTTATCATCTGCATGTTGTGAAACGCCATGTACACCAAGAAAACGCTGCAAAATCATCGTAGAAAGCGACAGCGAATAACTTTTAAATCCGTGCACACAGAAAACTTGACAGACCGATTTAGGTCACATAAACCGCGTGAATGCATGTACTCTGAGTGTGACGTCATCAAATTGTGTACTTATTGGGATTTTTGGTTAAAATCGTTTGTTATTCATGTTGTTGGATATTTTACTACACACTTTTGTATTTGTGACTTCTTAAGCGCTTTATCAGCTTTTAAAACTTGATAACTGCTAGTTACTTTTGTCATTTTAATTTGGAACTATTTATATGGCACATCGTTGACATTCTACTCTGAGTACTTTGGCTGTCAAACAATCGGTTCAGAAAACAGAACTTAATTGGTAATAAAAACACCGTTTTAAGCATGTGATAAAAAAGATCTGACACTCGTTGTCATTTAATTCAAGAATTTTATTAAACTCGTCCATGAAAGTTGTTAGTAAGCTCGCCAGAGGCTCGCTTACTAACAAATTTCATCTTGTATTAAATGACAACTTGTGTCAGATCCTATATATGCGTCCCTGTGTGTGTGTGTATAACGACGATATACACTCGTATAAGTGGAATAAACCGTCCTCCTCGCGGTGCTAATACTTCTATAAACGTATGTATATATATTTTACTTTCACTTTCGTTTCTGTGTTTTTATCAACCAATACAGTGCACTGCGCTATCGTCAAGTGATAAATTTATTCATAAATATTAGGAGTGACAACTCTGTCATTACAAAATTCCACAATAATTGGGTATCGGATGGTTTATAATAATCTCGCTGGTCGTACTTAAAGCTCGATCGATCTTCATCTCCAATACCCTTATATACATGTATTAATATTTAACTAGTACATTGAGATATAATCCATTTATTGTAGAAAATAAGCTAGGAATTGAAGGACGTGTTTACAAATTCATGAATTTATTGTGCGCATTTAATTTGCTTAGAGCTTTCAAAAGGAAAGGAATTTTAAGTTCGACAAGACTATTACTTAAACAACACAAATATAGTGCTTTATTAATATTTCTGCCTCAAAACATATATGGACTTTAACATTAAAACGTTTTTATTCTCGTCTGCTTAACTGGTCAGAAAAAAAACGCGACAAAATGTTTAAGGCGTTCAAATCAGACGACAGCGAGGAAGAGTTGCCATGGTTACAAGCGTTGGACGCCGTGGAAGGAATGGAATTGTGGGATAGTAGGTCACGTGAAGAGCGCGAGCCATGGAAGTACTATTTGAAGCAAGCAGACGACATTCTTGCGAAACCGAGATCTTCAATTCCGGAGGTAAAGATTTTGCAATAAGAAAATTTACGAAATATGAAGTGTACATGTTAAGTTAACCTTGAACATTGTTATTCGTAATTCTTTCTTTCAACGTTTAATTGTAGATTTATTTTGAGTCTGACTATTCAATTGCTTCGTGTTTTGTTCAGGTACATTGTTCATATACATGGATAATAAAGTGTAAAGAAAGAAAACTACGTAGTGCACATAAAGTAGCCCACGTATAGTTTATAAAGAAGTCGACGTAGTACCTATAAAGTAGTTCAAGAAGTGCATACAGATTAGTCCAATAGTGCATATAAAGTTGTCCACGTAGTGGATATTGGGTAGTACATGTAGTGCATATAAACTAGTCTACGTAGTGGATATTGGGTAGTGCATGTAGTGTATATAAAGTAGTCCACGTAGTGGATATTGGGTAGTGCATGTAGTGCATATAAAGTAGTCCATGTAGTGGATATTGGGTAGTGCATATAAAGTAGTCCATGTAGTGGATATTGGGTAGTGCATGTAGTGTATATAAAGTAGTCCACGTAGTGGATATTGGGTAGTGCATGTAGTGCATATAAAGTAGTCCACGTAGTGAATATTGGGTAGTGCATGTAGTACATATAAAGTAGTCCACGTAGTGGATATTGGATAGTGCATGTAGTGCATATAAAGTAGTCCACGTAGTGGATATTGGGTAGTGCATGTAGTGCATATAAAGTAGTCCACGTAGTGGATATTGGGTAGTGCATATAAAGTAGTCCACGTAGTGAATATTGGGTAGTGCATAAAGTACATATAAAGTAGTCCACGTAGTGGGTATTGGGTAGTGCATGTAGTGCATATAAAGTAGTCCACGTAGTGGATATTGGGTAGTGCATGTAGTACATATAAAGTAGTCTAAGAAGTGTATATAAAGAAGTCCACTTTGTGCATATAAAGTAGTCTACGTAGTATATATAAAGTAGTCAAAGTTGGGCAAATGAGTGGTCCAAGTAGTGCATATTAAGAAGTCATCGTAGTGTATATAGAAAACTATACACAGTACGTGTAAAGAAGTCTAAGTACTGCATATAGAGTAATCTACGTAGTGCATATACGGTAGTCCACGTAGTGTATATTAAGAAGTCAACGTAGTGCATACCAAGTAGTTCACGTAGTGTATGTAAAGTTATCCACTTAGTGCAAATTAAGTAGTCAACGTAGTGTATATTAAGTAGTCCATGTCGTACATATAAATAATAAACTTCTACAAATTGGTAAATGAGTTGTACTATTTTTGTTTCATTTGCCTCCAATATAGTAGTAAATCATTACATCTCCGAATACAAAACGTTGTTTGATTACTTCAGGACGTAGTCTCAGCCGTACTATCGGGCGACCTTGGGACATTGGATCTTAGCAGCATACCTAGCGCTCAACCTCGAGTGGTTGTCTTTGTTAGTTCAACATTCACTGATACAAAGGCCGAGAGGAATCAGTTAATGAAAGGTAGCGGGCCGGTATTCATAACATATCTTAAGTTATATCCTAACTTAAGTCAATTTCTTAAGCTAAGTATCTCGCTGGTCATACGGTACAATAACTTTATACTAGGCCTAAAAAATATGTCCGTTTCGGGTAACCCGACCCTACCTATAAAAATGCGCCGACCCTAACTATTTTTTCCGTTTCTGAGCAAAAAAATATTCGTTAGCGAATAGAGAGTTACGAAGGGCGGATAAATGCAGATTGTAATCAGAATTATTGTTTATATGATAAAACAAAGTCAGGCAATGACGGTAATGTAGGAAAGACTGCCATGTGCAAGAAAACACTCAGAACTTACGACAGATTTTGAAAAAAAAATGATAAAACAATTAAAAAAATCCCTACCTACCCTACCTAGAAATTTTGGGAAGGTTACCCTAAACAAACATTTTTTTTTTGGCCCTATCAAAAATCCTTTTTTTCTCGTTAATTGTATGTAATATACCATTATTTTGGTATAAAACCGCTTGTACTTTTTAATAAAAAAATGAGTTAGAAAAACTTGGAATTCGTCTTAAGATATGAAATGAATTAAGATGTTTATGGATAGCGGCCCTGAAATGTTTCTAAACCAGAACTGATACCGTTCATTCACTCTTGTGAACTATTTTAGATTTGCTTGTATTTAATCGATGCAATCCTCGGGAAAAATCACGGAGCACACAGCGTTGTATCGTTCTTTAAAATTCCGTTAAGTTGAACTTTTGGCCATCTTTAAATAAAAGTAATAATTGCATCTTTAAAATACAAGTAAATCGAAAATAGTTCACACGTGTAGAAGCAGAAATAGCTTAGTCTGTTATAGACTAAGAAACATTGCCATATCTTTTCTGTCAAAAAGTCATTTAGAAATGAACGTCACATACTTGTTTGTTTAAATCAGTTTTGATCCGTGGCGTCCCATGTGAGAACCCCGTGGAAGTCACGTGATTCCACACTCTGATATTGTATCAAAGAATGATGATACGTACCGTTCCAATCTACTCTTCAGGGGCGGATCCAGGAGTCGACGTTAGAGGGGGCATAACTTAGGGGCGTACCCTTTTTACTTGCACCCCTCCCTCAGAAAAGAAATTTATTTGGTTAAATTTGATGGCTAGGGGGTTTGGGGTGGGGGGATTCCTCCCCATGAAGATTTTAACAATTTCCGGATGCGCCCCCTGAATCCGCCAGTGCTCTTTACCATTAAAAACAAATTTGGAGATTCATTTCTTATTTCGAATTGCAGATGTTTACCCCTTCCTCCGAACGCTCTGTCGACGGCTTGGCGTTGAGTTTGGAACAGTCGACATGCGCTGGGGGGTTACTGACGAGGCTACAAGCGACCACAGTACCGTCAACATGTGCGTTTCCGAGATACACAGGTGCGTGGAGCGATTTGTGATATCATTTTGGATGTAGATAGGTTAATGACGTAATATATGACGTCATAATGTAGCATATAAGTATATTCTGCAGATACCAAAAAATAGCAATCTTTAGGTAGGGTAGGGGAATTTATAGCCACCTGTGCGCTGACGTTTGATTTTGAACCGAGAGTGGTGTTTATTATATAAAATTATTATTGCATGCCATTGTCAGTTTCATATTTTTAATTTATTGCAGTGTGAACGAACACTATACAAAATTCAAGATCAAAGAGTCTTGTGGGGAAATCAGTATGCAATTAGAGTACAGTGGAACCCCGTTGGCTCGAACTCTCGGGGACCGGTGAAAATACATCGAGCCTCGGAAAATTCAAGCCAAGCGGGAATGATTACATTCAGTATAAAGAAATCGGTTCTAAACAGCCAGTTCGAGCCAACGAGGAATTCGAACGAAGCGAGTTCGAGCCAACAGGGTTCGACTGTACTAATCCTGTTCATCTCTATAAATTTGTTTTTAACCAATTCATTGACATTGCTTTATTGACAGATGCGTTAAAGACAGCATCGGGCCAGCCTTCCTGTGCTTGCTTGGGCATAAATATGGCTACCGACCACTTCCGGCAGCGATTGACCAATCAGAATTTGACACGATGAAGGAGCAAATGGAAAAGGCGGGAAAAGACACGCGCCTTTTGGCGGAGTATTACAAGTTGGATAGGAATGCGGTTCCTGCAGAATATGTGCTAAAGAATCAAGAACCTTCGAATAAAAGCTGGTCAGTATGGAAGCGTATATCATATTTGTTGATGTGATAATGTAGATTTGTCAACTTATTTGTATGTCGACTTGTTAAATGGTGATTCGACTGATTATATTTCGACAAAATCTCAATGTGGCGTCTACTTGTCTACTAATAAACTGGGTATACCGTCTTTTTAATGGACAAGACTTACTGAACACACTTTATCGAATTGATTAAACAGTGTTTAAAACCGCACCCTCACAGATTTACCGTTTTAACAGCTTTATTATTATTATTATTATTATTTGTCTTGGAACGAGCCAAATTAGTGCGTAAATATCAGAAAACTAGTGATAAAAGACAGCTAACTAAAGATCAGATCTCAGTTTTTCCGTTCAAAAAGTAATGTTTCATGGCTAAACGCGTTACTAGCGCTTTATAAAACATCAATTTTGAACATGAATATGAAAACCTGCGTCCTGAT
This sequence comes from Mya arenaria, assembly GCF_026914265.1. NCBI lineage: Eukaryota > Metazoa > Mollusca > Bivalvia > Myida > Myidae > Mya > Mya arenaria. Next base: position 11,681,132 of record NC_069128.1, on the reverse strand, counting down.
TTTTGTCCGCTGTCTTATATCACTGGGTACAATGTATTTTCGCAAATAACTGGCTCGTTCCAAAACAAAAAAAACAAAAACAAAAAAACAAAACGTTCGATCTGTGAAAGCGTAACTTTAACTGTATGTTTCAGCATACAGTAAGTCGATTGTCCCATAAATAAGTTGACTAGTCGACACACATTTGACATTTTTTTGTGTAATAACTCGTCATGTCGACATTTATTAGGTAGACACGATCGCATAATGCAATTGTGGCGGATCCGTGGTTTAGTGGTAACACACTTGACAAGCCTGTCAATTCAGGGGTCCCAGGTTCGATTCCCTGCCGCACAAGTAAACAAATACTAATCGCCTTCCGGGATAGACGTTAAATGGGGGTCCCTTGTGACAGTGCTAAATGCTGGTGCACGTTAGAGAACCAGGGTAGCTATAGATACATATTGGCCAATCAATAAAAAGGTTTCGCTTACTTGAACCAAACCAATGAAATAACTAGTTTTATACAAATGACTGCAGGTGGCCGGATGTGGAAGCTATGCAGAAAGCTCTACGCGAGGCATCCGTCTCTTGTTTTGGCGCCAAAAGTCCCGTCTGCGACAAGTACCACGTATCTGTAACGGAAACGGAAATTCAAAACGGCGCCTTCCTAAATGAGCGGCACGCAGAGCAGACGTCATTCATTCGCCGGGACCTTAAGAATTACAATTCCGATTTCCATCTCAACAGGAAAATCACAGATTTAGTCGACGGGAAAGTCGACCCCTATGCTGCAAAGATGCTCGACATGTTACGACAACAGAAAATACCGTCCCAGACATCAAAGGCCCCTATGTTTTCTATCCAATATGATTCGGCAAAAGTAAAGCAGGCGTCTGAATGCACACGGATCGTTTGTGACCAAGTATGCAAAACGCTTGCGGATGGAATACTTGACAGCTACGAAAAGCGTCTGCACATTAAAGCGGATCGTGTATTTCAGGAAGTTGTTCAACATCGCGCGCATGCGCAAGAAAAAAGTAGCATGTTTGTAGGACGGGAAATAGAGATCGCTAGAATCATGGAATACGTTCGATCTTCATCAAATTTACCATTAGTTGTCCATGGCCCTTCCGGCTGTGGCAAAACGGCATTGATGGCAGTCACGGCTAAAAAGGTCAAGGACGCAATTAGCCATGGTGTGCTGGTTTTACGATTCTTGGGGACCACTGGACAGTCCGCTTCAGCGCGTCTGCTCCTTTACAACATATGTCAGCAGATTACTCGAGTTTACGGACAGAATGCTGACAATATTCCGACGGCGTATAAAGAATTGATCGTGTATTTTAGGACCTGCTGCGCGTATGCAACTTCTGACAAGCCGTTGGTGATTATACTGGATTCACTGGATCAGTTGTCCAATGAAGATTTCGGACAGAATCTTAGCTGGTTGTCGCTCTCGGAAGTGCTACCGGAAAATGTGAAGATGATAGTTTCGTCACTTCCGGTTAGGACGTTGGATATTCTCAAGACAAACCTGCAGAATGCTGAGTGCTTTCTTGAAGTCAAGCCACTTGCCCTCCATGAGGGCCCAGAGGTGATGAAGCTCATGTTGGGTGCTAAGAAAAGGACCGTCACTGAGGATCAATTAAAGCTCATCATGACCGCTTTCAAGAAATGCCCTCTGCCGCTATTTCTGCGATTAGTGGTCGATCTGGCGTTACAATGGCGCTCATTTGACACCATAGATTCGACCGTCATTGCAGATGACATGGTTGGCTTGATTGACCGTCTGTTTGATCGTTTAGAAGGCCGATATGGAAGATTGTTCGTGTGTCACGCGCTGGCGTACATTACGGCCGCCAAGAGCGGGTTATCATTCGTTGAGCTAGAAGATATCCTATCTTGCGACGATGATGTTTTAGATGCCATCTTCAAATGGTGGGTTCCCCCTTTCCGGCGCCTCCCTCCGCTCCTATGGGCGCGTGTGCGGAACGAGCTGGGATCTTATTTAGCGGAGCGAGGGACGGACGGAGTAAGCGCTTACGGCTGGTATCATCGGCAGTTTTGGGAAACGGCAGAGAGGCGCTACCTTCAGACAGGCTTTGGAGATGACCCAAAACCATTTGCCCAGAAAGCTCATTTAGCGATTGCTGATTATTTCGAGGGAAAATGGGCCAATGGAAAGCCATATAAGGGTAAAGATGGCGTGGAAAAAGTTGAGGATCGCAAAATTCCTAAACAACCTTTTGTTGTTGGCGGGTCGCGGGATGTTGGACGGCAGTTGAATGAACGAAAGCTTGCAGAACTGCCGTATCATTTGATAAAACTACAAGACTGGGAAAGATTTAAAAAGCTTGCACTCGACTTAAGGTATATCGAAGCAAAATTCGAAGCTGACGACGGGTACATATGCTTAAGTGAGCTGATCGAAGCTACAAAACTCTCTAAAAGTGACGAAATCAAGCAGATGACTCGTTTCGTCGGCGCAAGTTTGGGATTCCTTGCTCGCGAGTCGGTGGGTGTTTATCAGATGGCATCACAACAGGCATCTGGCAGCCTCATCCGGCGACTCCTAGTGGACGTTGGCACCGACGAACAACCGCGGACACTCCTAAGAAGCTTGGAGGAGGTGTCGTTCGAGGATCCTTGCGAGATGACGCTGCACGGACATACAGGGTCGGTTCGCTGCTGCGACTTCTCCCCGGCCGGTACATGTCCATATAGTTTAGCATACACTTAACAAAGACATGTCTCTGTTAAAAAATCACAACTATTCAAAATGTAGGTTTCAACCATTTTCGAAAAGGTTTTACGACAATGTGTTCCAATTTCAAAGTCTAGAACTTACACAAGTTCATAATGTATTGAATACAATGTAAACTATAAAGAAAAATTCGCATTACTAGTATCAACTCTGTCAGAAAATCGAAAGGAATTGCATGTTTTTATATATGAAGCATTTTTAAGTGAGAGTAATTTACAGTTTAATGTTTTTCAGGCGACTTGATCGTTTCTTCCTCGGATGATTGTACAATGAGGATCTGGGATACGACTACTGGGGCCGAAATTGTTACTGTGACATCACTTCCGGCCCCTATTTTCCCCGACCCTGAAGAGAATCCCCAGCAGCTTATGCTACATGCGGTCAATCCCTGCTGCTTCTCTCGCAATGGTGACGTCATTGCAAGCGGCACAGAGCTTGGTGACGTCATGTTGTGGGACAAATCGGGCGTTCAGGTAGATCTTATACCATTGACGTCACCTTTTGCATATAATTTCCTAACCTAAATGTAATTGCTGAGAGGAGTAAACAAGATAATTTTACACTAGCATCCTATTTATAAGTCAAAGGGTGTAACACGCAACAATACCTGGCTATTTATTGTGGTACTAGTATGTTATCAATTGCTTGTGAAGTCAAAGCAGTCTGTATTCATGATATTTTATTGTTTATTTCTTCTCTTATATTTTCAACAATACTTTGATTTTGGCAGCTGAATCACGTTAAGACGGACAAGCGAGCGGTTTCTTTCATTCAATTCTCCCCTGACAACCGTCACATAGCAACGGCGTTCAAATATGGGCACCTGTCGATCTGGAACGCACGTGACCTAAGTCACGTGGTCACGCGCGACCTAGATTGGTTCGAGGTTACCGGCCTTGATTACTCCCGGGATGGGTCAAAACTGGCTGTTGTTCTTACGAATGGTGAGTTTAGTAAAACAAGGTTGAGACAGAATATGTACGTTTTTATATTTAAGGTTATGTCTATATACCGAAGAAATTACGTTGAGGTTGTGCCATACCATCTTTCACCGAAACAAACATTTTTTTTTATTATTATATGCCTTAAAATGATATGAAATGACTGTGAGGTGTTGCCCTTCAGAAAAGCGCGCACAATTGTAAGCGAACGAAACGTCATTTCGGAAATGACGTCGTTGAATCTGTGTCCCAGACCTTGGCGTTCTGATGTATGATTTGGAATTGGGAGCGGGCTTTAATTTGAGAAATATCAAAATGTTATTTCATAGTTTGAAACAGTAAAATACAATTTTTATTTCACAGATAAATATCTACATACAACCGGAAAGCATATAATAATAAAAATCCCATTTCCACAGCACGTTTCTTCATCAATTCAAAACAAATAAGAAATTTTCAGCACAATTGTGAACTTAATTTTCCAGGCCTTATGACATTCAATACCAAGGATTATTCCGAGCTGTCCAAAGTGCAGGGGACTTGTCAAAACTTGTGCTGTCAGTTTTACCCCGACGGAACTCAGGTACTATACATGTATAAGAAGCATATTTTTATAAAATAACAGAATATTACGATTTTATACAAAGCTAGAGCAAAAGATCGTTCTTTTGCCGCATAATATCAATAGGTACAATAAATAAGAAACACACGTTAATATGCTCCCTATAAGAACAGAATTGACCCGTCTGCTAGCAAGTATCAATCCTGTATAAGTAAAAATACACGTCGAAACATTCCTTAGTACAGGACTTACCGGGCGGCTAGCAATAAGCAACCCTGTATCAGTAAACATAACACATTGAAACGCTCCATAGTACTCGACTGGCCTGGCTGCTAGCAGATAGCAATCCTGTATAAGTAAAACGACCCGTTGAAATACTGATACAGGACTGATCCGGTCGCTAGCAAGAAGCAACCCTGTATAAATTTATAGACACATTAAAACGCTCCCTAGTAAAGGACTGACCCGGCTGTTAGCAGGAAGCAACACTGTATAAGTATAAAGACACGTTGAAACACTCCCTAGTACAGGACTCACCTGGCTACCAGCAAATAGCAAATCTGTTCGGTGTCTATCACAATTGTGACTCGGCCAACTGTTTTAGTCTTAATATAGTATCAATTACGGACTATTCTACTGGTAAAAGAGTTCTGGATGTAAAGAAATGCACGAAAAGAAGGTAAAAATACGGTTTAATTTGGAGTTCGATCAAATGGAATGCAGTTTGGCGTTTATAGATGCATGAGACTTATTTCTGATTCGGTAGATTATGGACATTGCTTGGCGCCCTACTTTCAAAATGGCGACTTACAAACATAATTACTTCATTATTTTATTAAATATCCTAGTTCTCTGATTGTCAATATGTATTGTATATATTTTAAAATATGTTTATATTTTGTTATTTTGGTAATTATAGATAATGACGGGAGGTGACAACAGCGCTGTGACAATCTGGGACGCAAACAATGGGACTATTTCTTCGAGGCTTAAGGGAATAAAGAACCAACACACCGCTTGGATATGGTCAATCAAGTTTGACACTACCGGTAAACACATGTTCACGTGTTCGTCCGACCGTTCGATGAAAATCTGGAGACTTGCGGACGAAGGGGTGTGGTCTGTATTGAAGACAGTTGCCGGACATTCTCACCGCTTCTGTATGTCTTCAATAGAACCAGGGCTGGAAAGTAAATTGGTCACCTGTTCTTTGGATACGTAAGTATAATATTACACAAACAAGTATATACCTAGAATTTTGCTTGTATTTTCATCATTCGGAACACCTCGGCAATTTTCCATCGAAAACAACATCGGATGTACATGGACGGTTAATAATGTCAGAAGTCTTTACTTTTAACTACGCTGTAAGTAGATCGCGTAGTAATTTCAATATAGCAACTAAACTTAATGACTTCTTTCTTGGGAATCTTAATTATTAATGCAATGATACACTTTACTGCCAATCAATTAAAACTTAGGTATAAATCATGTTAATTCCTAAAATTAATTAAAGATGCACTCTTACTCCCAAATAAGACTAACCACAATTAATAATATTGGTTCTTATGGAGGATACCGAGTTTAATTAAAACAAAATGAGCATAAAACGCGGTATTTTTACCTTATGAGACTATAGTAGACCACAGTAAATATTTTAGCATTCACCAATCATTTAATATTTTTGCGTTTTCTGCTTTTAAATACACGGTTACATTCTTGTTATCAGTTATTAATATTTAATAATGTGAATCATATTTGTCATATTTGAATTATACCGTAACATAAATTGAGATGCCTTTTTATAAGCTCCTCTGATCACCGTGATATCGGCGTTTTCGAACGTCGGCGTTAAATACTATGAGTAAAATAGAGCTATATCATACATGCTATGTTAAATAGATAACGAACCTATGATACAAAACTCGAATTGTCTTAGTATTTACTGTTATGCATATTCAAACCGCACGCCCTTATGATGTCATTGTTGTATGCATTGCTGCATTTCAATTGGACAATTTTGACGTCATTTCCCCAATAATAAACGAAATTCATTTTTTTTATTAATGTATAATGCTGAAAACTAAATGTTTTCGTTAATTTTACCTCAACTTCTTTGAGGCCTAAATAAAAAAATACAATAAACAGATAATTGTAAATGAAAGGATTTAAATGGATTCAATACATTTCGTGGGGTATTTATGCGGTCAATCCAGCAATTCGCCAAATCATTCGGAACACCTCGGCCATTTTCCGTCGAAAACAACCGTAAATCAGTAAAAGTAGTTCGTAAATTTTGAAATATTAGTATTAAATTAATTGTATTCTTTTAAGGTGTATTTTGTATAACTAAGTTTAAATTGATTGCAAGTGAAGTATTTTATTGCATAAATAATTAAAAGTCCGAAGAGTAAAGTTATTAACTTTAACTTCTAAATTGAAAATACTCGATCTACTTGCAGCGTAGTTAAATGTATAGATTTCTGACAGTGTGAACTGCTCATATATATCCGAGATTGTTTTCGATGGAAAGTAGCCGAGGTGTTGCGAATGATCGTCAAATAACGTAATATTCTTAATGCGCAACGGCGACTGTAGGACAAACAAATATCAGGTCTTTATCACAGAATCTGCCTTCCATGCGTCTATAGGTCGTTGCGCGTCTGGGACATGAAGACGCTTCTCGAGGGCGCCACGCCGCCCGTCGGCAAAGGCCACTACCTCGTGTGTGAATGGTCAGGCCGCTACCTCGCGACCGCCCAGGGGTGGATGCACCAGTGCAATGTGGTCGACGGGGACAACATTTTGGGCTCAACAGAAAAGCACGTGGGGTTCGTGCGCCAGGCTCGCTTCCTTCCTGACCAGTCCGGTCTACTGGTGCTTGATCATGGTCACTCAGGCGATTACAGGGTAGGCAAATAGGCAAATGAACTTTACTGCTTGTGACTTTGTTGTTTAATATTTCATACTCATTTTACAGCATTGAATATAACATAATCATTTAAAGCGTTTGTTGATGGTGATCATCTCACAAAAAATGATCCCTTGTTTAATGTTAGGCTATTGTTCATTCATAGAAAAGTTACTGATCTACCGACCTCTTTTTAATCATTTAAAGCCGGCTTCTGGAAGAAATATGGTTTATTAAGGACATCTTGAATTATGTTTATATTTTAAACACGTTTTAGATTCTTAGTCTGATCTTTCCCTGAAATTTATTTTTAAGATCTAATGTATACATTGTAAAGAAGAAGGAGGTTTTTTCATTTAATTTTCCAGCACGGAGCGGAGAAGGACGCATGCGTCAGACTTGTGTCAATTCCTGATCTTGGGACGGTCGGGCTAGCGGAAGTAGATGCACCAACGTCCATCACGTGCACGGATAAGTACATTATAGTCGGTAAGAATGTTTTGATCAAAAGTTGGAAATCTGCATTTAAACTCTTCTACGGTTGCAAGTTTTAAGTTGTATTGGCAATTTCGGCAATACATAAGCCTTGAGCCATAAACAATACATAAACCTTTCACCATGAACAATACGCAAGCCTTTGACCATAAACAATACACATGCAATTGACCATGAACAATACACATGCCTTTGACCATGAACAATATATAAACCTTAGACCATGAACAATACACATGCCTTTGACCATGAACAATACATAAACCTTAGACCATGAACAATACATAAGCCTTTGGCCATGTACGATACAAATTAAGCCTTTGTCCATGAACAATACATAAACAACAGGCTATGACAAACTCATAAGCCTTTGATCATGAACAATACATAATCATTTGACCATGAACAATACATAAACCTTTGACCATGAACAAACATAAGCCTTTGGCAATTAACAATAAATAAGCCTTTGGCCATGAACAATATATAAGCCATTGGCTATGAATAAAAATTACTCCTTTGGTCATGAACAATACAAAAGCCTTTTGCCATGAACAATACATAAGCCATTGGCCATGAACAATACACAAAGGATGAGATGTTTACAAATTAAAAAAGTGACACATACAAGAAAACGTTCACAAGTAAGTATTATACAAAATAGAATATTTATATAATTGATTGTATCATTGAACTATGAAGCAACTGTATCAATGCTTCAACAGGACGTCGTAGCAAAGCATTTTAAACATATTTAGACACAAGCAGAATATAGAAATAACGCTAGGTACAGTCCGTTAGAGTGTCCGTTTCCGAACAACAACAACAACAACTTCTAACCACGTGATAAATACGTCATATATACTACGTCGGAAGGCAGCGTTTTGCTTCGAATAAAGACATAATGATGACTTTTCTTTTTTTTTTCACCATTTAAAATGAAACAAAAGGCAGTCTATGCCGCTTAAAGAGCCCCTTATACGTTAAAGAGCTCGTATACAATTGTTCTAATTTTCAAGCTAACTATGTGGATGTTTCTTGAACGTTCACCTTTAATTTCTATAAATTTCTACACACAGGAACATTAGACGGTGAGGTAGCTGTGTTCGAGCACGACTTGAAGCCTGTGTGCAAAAGAAAGTTACCAAAGGGGAAGCCGATCACGCGGTTGGCGGCGCACGGGAGCTGCGTGGCCGCCGCCACCGACTCACCTCCGGAGTGTGTATTGTTGACCGTCAAGTAAGTAACTTAAAAAACAGTAAGGTATATATTTTATCAGTGTACAAAACCCCTTCAAATGAAACCAAATTATATGGGACCACCAGATATTAAAATTTAACATCGTTATATATGATGTGACAAGCGTGTTTGTACATCGTATAACTTAAGGCGTTTTTGTTGGCAAGAAACTGGTTTCGGTTTTATATCAATTTCTCTGTGTATTTGTTTTTACAGTTTCAAATAAAACCAAAACCAGTTAAATCGTTTTTTTATCGAAAACTGAAACCGGTTTTGAAACTAGCGAAACCCCTACCGGAGGCGGTTTCATCGGTTCGTTCTATCCGAAAACTAGTTTACTTTGAAAACAACATGGCGGAAAGTGATCAACCACGTTTGTTGAAACTCAATCTGTTTGATAACAATGCCATACAATGGAAAATGAGCTAAATGAAAAAGGTAATGTTGATAATTAGAAATAATGGCTACATGCAGTAGCTCCGCCATGTTGTTGAAACTGTATACACAACCATACATTTGTTACTTCAAGCAAAACTATCAAAACCGGTTTCGAATCTGCTGAAACCATTGAAACCAAAACTGAAACTGGTCCTAAAAGTCAAATTTTTCACCTGGTACCGGGTATAAAGGCCGGTATTTCTTTGTCACGGTTTACAAGCGTGACGGTTTCGGTACAAATTAATATCCGTTATGAATGATCAAACACCTCATCTGTTTTCGAAGGAAGAAACTATTTCATAACTTTGTTGCTGTCGTTGCCGTTGTCGTCGTGTGAAATTATTTAACGTTTACGATTATCAAAACCTGTTAAAAGGTATTAAAAATAAATTTAATATAAACGTTAAAAGTGGCGGAACGCAGATTTGAAGTAATATTTATGTGAAAAACTACAGAAACAAGCTCAGTAGCCAAACGTTTAAACAAGGCCAATTACTCTGGTTTCAATAAATGCCGATTTATGCCCCTTCAGAAGCTGGAAAATACGGCCGACCGTTGGCAACAATCTTCACTGCTCCTTTTATATCCATTTTATAAAACCTGCATATCAACGTTACGCCAACGTTACGTAACGTTTCGTCAATGTTACGTCAATGTTACCGTCAAACGTATGTTGTATAAACAATTTAAAATGTGCTCCTTTTTCTCAGGAAAAACAAACTCGTTGAAACTCAGACGGACGGTCATCCTGTTGTTCACGTGACGTCATCTTGTAATGCCCTAGAATTCTCGAAAGACGGGACATATTTCGTTTACGGTTCGTCAGCTCATGACGTCATCATCTGGGAAATATCAGCGAAGGGCGCAACTTTGATGAACACCCTCACAAGTCACCATTCGTACATCATGGACGTCAAATTTTCCCCGACCGGAAGATACATGCTATCGTCATCTGCAACGGATTTACGAGTCTGGGATGTACACGAGGGGTTCCGAATGGTGTGTGTTTACTACGCACCTGTCAATTGTGCCGCGTTTGTGGAAGATCACGTGATCTTGGGAGGGGAGGCGACTGGCAACCTTCTTCAATTGAAGTTTTAGTCGTTTTGTGATCAATTCAAAATCATTTAACAATGACGGGTGGGTTAAGGTTTTAACATGTATGCTTCAAACATGAAATGTCAATTGACCTTTTGGTTGACGATGGCGTAAATTATATGACGTCATGATGCTCAGTGTGTTGTCATAACTGTTTTATTTGAATTTGCATGTACCCAGCAAACATTTTATATCGGCCACTTCATCGGCCCGACATCGGAATTTACATCGGGCCGATGTCGGATGTGCAACACGGCTCGACATCGGGCCGATGTCGGCATATTTTTAATAGCCGATATTTAGCCAGCATGATGCCGATATCCTTCCTATTTCGTCCCTATTCTTATACAGATGGATTGTCATGCTCGATGACAACAGAACATGATAGTTAAACACAAGATTTTGTCTTGGTTTATCTTCTGAGAAAAAAAAAATAATGCAGAGAAAAACAGCCGTAAACCTACATGCATATTATATACTCACAAATTACTACATAAGAAAAGAAGCTATTTGATCTTATAATTTTTTATTATTATTATCATTGCTATAAATATTTAAACAATTGGATTATCACAGAATGTGGATAATACCCCTGAACAGTATTATCAAAATGTTCAAGTTATAATACAAAGACATGCCATAATACACACAGGCTGTTACTGTATAAATAAACAAAATACGACTTGAAATAAAAGTTATTTCATTTAACAATACTTAAGCTAAAGCTACTGCATTAAACATTAAGCGTTTTTAACATAGTATTGTTTTGTTTTTTCATCCCGGTGTTCCAAGGATGCACTCAGATATTTGCGCCTGCCTCATTTCCCTCCCACCATTTCTGTCCGACGCTGTCTTCATCCAGGCGGCATTTGTCGCTCGCAACTCTAACTGTTGTGAGAAACGATGGAATTTCACGACACCCTCTGGAATAATTGCATGTTCTGTTAATACATCTATATATATATATATAGGTGGAGATAGGTCTTTTTCAGGATATGGGTATTTACAAAATGCATTTACAAGAACATGGTATTCTTAATTTTAATTGGGTTTTTGTTAATGTTTTTTTTTTGGTTGTTTGTTTAAAATTTGCCTACATCCCTTCGAATATTTCTGGGGGGATTATATACCTGAAATGCTTGAAACAAAGGTAAATAGCGGTTTATACCTGTAGAGATTGTGCAACTGTTTGGGGATCTTATAGAAACTGTTGTGATGCCTGCAGAACAGTCCTGCCATTGCCACTGTCACCTTCAAATGCCTTGGTGGTGTTGTCACTGACATTTATTCATCTTCATCGGATTAAACAAGCTTCCTCTGAAATGCATCACATTTTGTTACAGTTACAAATGCATTGGTCGGTTATCCTGATCATTCTCCCTTTTAGGTAAATTAAAGGTTGGCATAGTCAACCTGCTTTTTCTTAAGTGTGAAATAGCCTAAATGACATGCTTTTTATCAATATTTTCGGCCCGATATTGGCATATTTATAAAATGTTTTTGTCCATAATAAAAACAAAAGCTATTGTTTATGTTATCATGTTCAAACATTCAAATTTAATTAATAAAGTATTATTACATATACATTGTTTCAGTCATTATGCCAATATTGGGCCGATGTCGGGCCTATATCGGCAAAAACTGGCCGATATGCCGATATTCAGCCGACATCGGCCCGATATGGTCATGTTTGCTGGGTATTATTGATAGATAACTGTGTGTCAAATTATTATTTATTTTTTAAGAATATTGTTCAAATATCGTTTATCTTTCCATATCACACTATATTGATTAGATGACGACAGCTAAATGTATAAAGCATTTAAAATGTTTCCACATGTCATCTCTTTGCTAGTTTGTTCATTTAAATAACTTGTTTGGATAAAAGAAATTTTAGGGTAAATATTAGTTTAAACATTATGTATTTTACAACGATTGTGAGAAAAGCTATGATAGCTTATTCTAAGTCACTGTCGTTCGCACGATGTTGCGCGAGAGTGTGGTCTTATGTTGTGGGGGAAACCGGAGTATCCGGAGAAAACCCACTTGTCCGGCTTGGTCACCACTAACTGAGGGTAAATATTGACCATACAATACATGTTGTGTATAACTTTGACTAAACTATTGGACTAACCAGTTTTATAATGCAATTGGATCTTGTTCTTCAAAGGTCCGTATATTTTCTTTTGAGTCTTGTGTGTATTTATATAATTTGGTATATTTTGAATAAAGATAATTCGTTTATCCATGTATAAGTTTTGTTAAAAGAAATTGAAAACCGTTAACTTACATTTAAACACCGTTTATCCGAACAGCGATTATCCAAAATCATCGGTGTTTCGAAATTACATTTCGGTCCGGATATTGTAAATAAATATTTTAAGTCACCAATTATTATTTTTCAAATAAAATTAATAATTGTTAATCCGAAATTTCGCTAATCCGAAGTTATTATCTGGGTCCCGACGACTTCGGATTAACGGTGAAATATAAAGTGTATCCCCTTTTAATCATATGACTCACTTCGTGATATTTAATGAACACAGTGTCTAGACTAAGTTAAGTTTGACAAGAAAAAAAAAGAGTTTTGAATATGCTTGAAGATGTATGGAGAAGTCGTATGGCTCATGCGTCTCATTAAAACAATATCGTGGCTGCAATTATGCATATTATTGCCTACCTATGCAAAAACACATAATTCTTGGATTTATAACGTCAAAACTTTTTGCCAGAAAAGGCATCAATATTTATTTCTTGGTAATGGTTGCCGACGTCAGACGATCGCTATAAAGCGGTTTAAGCTTATCATCGTCTGCAATCTTATTATCAAAAAGTCTATAATTCTTACTTTAAACATTACATCACCATCGACGTCAAGTGCACTTTTAAATATTGGAAATAAAACGAATACATTTGATACATATATTTATAATGCTGCACTATCACAGATGGACCGTTTTGACAACTATTTTTAATCAGCCAAGTTTTGCGTAAAGCGCTGGAAACCAGTGATAAAAATCTGCTCACAAATAATCAGATCGCAATTTTTAAAAAATAGCGTTCGAAAATTGATGCTTTTTGCTGAAAAATGTTAGTAACGCTTTTAGCCATAACACTTCATTTTTATAAAACAAGTTTAAACCACGTAGATATGTCATCAGTATTATATCATTGGTTTCCAAATATTTACTTCAAAGGTGGTTCATTCCAAGACAAAAAAGTTGTCAAAATGGTCCACCTATTGAAAGGTCCTCAAGCAATTTCAGTTTTATGTTAAAGTACAAACACTTTATTATACAAAGAGGGCTTAATATTGAGTACTTTGTTCAATTTAAAAACGTTGTTAATGTCATCGTTGTTAACTTTCAAAGCTTTATGGCTCTGGAATTTTAAATGAACGTCTTTGTAATCTGCAGTATTCCTAACAATGTTTGAGTCACCTGTTTTACCCGTTCGTGATTTATTTAGATTCATATGAGCATGCTATAAAATAGTCTCCCTTTAAAGTTAACAACGATGATCTTTTCGTGCATACTGTACATTAAACTTACCTCAGACCAGAATAGCGCATCCAACAATCCGAAAGTAATTCCCTATACATTATTATAGCAAAGACAAATTAATTACGTATTTGGTTTTAAAAGTCAATATCCATGAAAACGGTTTCTGCGTTACCTATGCAATTTTAATTTTCCACTGTCGTTCTTCTTTGCTATAGTAACCGGTCAAATGTATATAGAGGACATATTTATCTGAAAATATATGGACATTATGGTTTGTGACATTTCTTAAAAGATTAATGGAAACCAAATGCTTTAAAAGTCCGTTTCTTATCAGAAAATTATGTAATTTAACTTCATTTGATTATACAAACAGTATTGCGTATGCGTGTGCGTGTATTTAACTACTAACCGATGGGAATTCAGTGACTAATGGATTCGCCAGAGTTGCATGAACTGCTACCAAAGAAACATTTGAAACGCGCATCAAGGTCAAGACCAAGTCAGAGTATATATGGCAACAGATGGTAAGATGCATGTTTAATTCACTTTTTACATTAAAGGCACCCAATACGTAGGTTGGTGTTTTATAATATTTTTTTTATGCATTATAATTTTCAATTTATTTGGCTTGAATGATTAAAACAAATAAAAACATGATTAAGGTTCAGATAAAAATGAATTCTTAACTGGGAAATTTGAGGCCAAGTAGCTATTAATTCAAAACAAAATTTATTAGGGTTAGTATATTTATCTGTACATTAACCTTTTTCTTATTTGTCATTAAACTCAAATGAGTCGATTTTTATTCCTGATTTTGAAAATAACCACTTGCAATTTCGGGCCAAGAACCAAAACTAACTGTGTAAGCGCAGATGTACTAGATAGAGTATGCTTAGGTTCGCCCCTGCATGTCAAATGCTACAAAATGGGAACACGGCACTATACTGACTTATTACATGTGTGTATTGGTTCAATGATGCAATTAAAGCTGTCAAGGTTTTTTAGCAGTAGGACGAGATAATTGTTATCGACTGTATTATTTACCTTTTTATTTATATGTATTTGGTTTTGAAAGTCAATATCCATAAAAACGGTTTCTGCGTTACCTATGCAATTTTAATTTCCCACTGCCTTCCTTCTTTGCTGTAGTAGCCGGTAATATCTATATAGTGGACATATTTTTGTGTTTTTGATATTTTCTTAAAAAGTTATTTCCCACTGACGTCCTTCTTTGCTCTAGTATCCAATAATATCTATATAGTCGGACATGATGTTGTGAATATATATGGATAATATAATTTGTGTTTGTCATATTTCGTAAAAGGTTATTGGAATTTAAATGCTTTAATAATGTAATTCTTATATAAAAAATATGTATTTTAACTTCATTTGATCTTAGAAACAGTAAAAATACAGTGTGTATTTAAGCAATAACCAATGGAAATTCAGTGACTAATGGATTCGCCAGAGTTGCACGAATTATTACCAAACAAACGTATGAAACGCGCTTCAATGTCAAGGTCAAAGTCAAGACAAAGTATATATGGCAACAGATGGTAAGATACATGTTTAATTCACTTTTTACATGAAAGGCACCCAATACGTAGGTTGGTGTTTTATCATAACTATTTTTATGCACAGGTAAGGTACAGATAAAAACAAATTAGCGATATTTTGGCGCTTTCTTAACTGGGAAATTTGTGGCCAAGTAGCTAATAATTAAAAAAAAATATGTATAAGGGTTAGTGATTTTTGTCTGTAAATAAATCATATCCTTTTTTTCTTTTTTGTCATTAATCTCAAATGAGTTAAAAATAAAAATGATACTAAAAAATCCATCAACCCACATTGTGCGCCTTTCAGTCTGTTTGATTAATACAGCAACAATGAATATGTATTCATTTTTGATAATCATAAGAATATTTCGATTGTTTATGGGAATATTGGTGTCTCATCTTGTAGCACGGTAGTAAAAGTCTGGTCAATTTAGTTCAAGGAAGGGCCTTGGGAACACGAAAATACACAGAAATAAAACCCATATACTTGACCTCTGCGATATGTCCATTGTCTGAAATACAACAGACACCAACGATGTCGGAAATTAGAGGATTTTTTAAGGTCAAGGTCACAAACCGTTTTGTTTGATTTTTTGTCCTATTTTCACTTACATTAATAATGCGTTAATAATGTAAATATTTATCAATAATCGATTATAGAGTCAATAAAGTCATTAAATAGGCACAAATTGAGTTTATTTTATTTCGATAATTCGATATTTCCGCAAGAAGAAATGTTCACCCGAAGTATAATATATATGTTAAGGTAACCTTGTATCAAAGTCAAGGTCATTGTTATAAATTCAACTGCTTTTGATATATATATTTCAATAAAATGTTGACCAATAATGGCGTACCGAATCATTTTCAATTATACGCCAATACATTTCAGTGACCCTTCGACGTGTGAAGGTCTTTCACGTGTTCATCTCAACATGTTGACTAAATCATATGTCATTGCATGACGATACACTTACACAGTATATGATGAAACATCAATAACAAAGAAACTAAAACGGTGCAATGAAACATTGTTTACGTTCATATAAATAGAACATGCAAAGGGATTGTGCCACGAGTTATTCCACGTCAGTTACGGCCCTTTCCCAAAACGTCACATCTCAACATGTTATAGAGATGGAGAGCGGTAGGGGTATCCCCTCCCGTAGGACAATTATGAGGATTACAATAGTGAAAAAAAAACTTGTTTTAAAAGCTATGAACGTCACATTTCAGTGGAATTACGTTAAATGAATATACACTAACACCCGTTGGCCTTCTGTTTTTATTTCTGATTATGAAAATTAAGCTCTTGCATTATCGGGCCCGGAACCAACATAAACTGGCGAAGAGCAGGCGTTTTGGTATAACAATTTATATATGCTTAAGTACGCCCATGCATGACAAATAATACAAAATTGTCGCTTTACTGACTTACGAGCTATGGGCTCTATCGTTCCAATGATAATATTAGAGCTGTCATGTATTTTGCAGTAAAACGAGAGGATTGTTATTTATTGTATTATTTACATTTTACATTTAAAACTAATTCATATGTTAGTTTGACAATATTTAAGCAATCCGAAAAAAGTAATTATCCGACGTCTGCTTTTTTACAATAATTGTTTTTGGATTGATTATATTACACTTATATGACAATTAGGAAAATATAATGTTCGAAAGCAGAAGTAAATCAACATGAGTGTCAGAACTTTAATATTTTGAATCAGTTCATTACCCTACGCTCCTCTGACACTGGTCAAGCGAAAGGCCAAAACAATTTTCATCACAACGATTGATTGCTTACAATCTTCATCGCGTTTAATGAATTGCCTTCATTTAGGTATCTATTTTGGTTTTGTTTCTTTGATGGATTGAATTGGGCGAAGACTGACAGAAAGTGTTTTACAGTTTTATTATGTATTTAGGATCAATTAACTGATGTCCGAAATGAAACCATAGTAGAGATGTTCCAATTACATGTATGTTTTTAGGATCAGTTAACTGATGTCCGAAATGAAACTATAGTTTAAAGTAAGATGTATACATGTTTAAAGCAAAGAGGCAAATCCTCTTCCGACATAATAACAAAGCGACCAAATTTTTGACTAATTTGAATAACTAGAATTCCGTGAATCGGATGTGCCGCCTGTCGCGAGCGGCCATATTTATTTAGTGATGTTAATCATCACCATTACATTTGACCATGTCCAACGTGCATTTCAAGTTCAAAGAATATACACCTTGTCGTTCGAGAGCAATTAATTGTAAACAGAAGTGCCCGGATGATAAGGTATATTTTCAATTAAGAATTAACTGTCTATCCATGTGTAAATTTTCTGGAATATTTTTTGAAACCGGTTCAATTATAATACTATTTTGCGTATCCTCCTTTAATCAAATGACTCACTTCGTAATATTTATTTAATTCACACAGTGTCTAGATTTAGTTAAGTTGGAGTCTAAAAACAAGAAAAATATAAGCCTGGAATATGCTTGAAGATGTATGAAGAAGACGTATGATTCACGTGTCTTATTAAAGCAATATCGTGGCTGCAATTATGCATATTATTGCTTACCTATGCAAAAACACATAATTCTTGGATTTATAACGTCAAAACTTTTTGCCAGAACAGGCATCAATATCAATTTCTTGGTTTTCGTTGCCGACGTCAGACGATCGTTTTAAAGCAGTTTAAGGTTATCAACGTCTGCAATCTTATTATCAATAAGTCTGTAATTCTTACTTTAAGCATTACATCACCATCAACGTCAAGTGTACTTTTAGATATTGGTAATAAAATTGAATGCACTTTATATATATAGCCAATATTTAGGTTTATATCTGTGATCCAGTGATACAAGACTTCTGACAAAAGATTAGATCGCAGTTTTCCATATTTTCGCTTGAAAATTGATGTTTTATAGCTGTAAGCGTTACTTACGCTTTAAAGAAAAATCGGCAGTTTTCTAAACAATTGCATACTGTTGTTTCGGAGTTATCTTATATGACAAAATTGAAGGCATTGATACCGAAATTAGCTAATTCCGATACAATAACTTTAAAAAAATGTAAAAATGTCAATCTGTGTGAGTGCAGCTTTAAAGGTCCTGAAACATTTTCAGTTTTATGATATAGTGCAAACGATTTTTTTTTATTATACAAATTGGGCTGATTACTGAGAACAATGTTTAATTCAATAACGTTGTTAACGTCATCGTTGTTAACGTTCAAAATTATATTGCTCTGGAATTTAAATGAACGCATTTGCGATCTGCTGTATTCCTAACAAGGTTTGGCCTGTTTCAGCGGTACGTGTTTTATTTTAAATAATATTCGCATTCTATAAACTAGTCACCCTTTAAAGTTAACAACGATGATCTTCTGGTGCATACTTTACATAAAACTTACATAAGACCAGAATAGCAAATCCAAAAATCCGAATGCAATTCCCTATACATTATTTAAGCAAGGCAAATTAATTACGTATTTGGTTTTGAAACTCAATATCCATGCAAACGGTTTCTACGTTACCTATGCAATTTTAATTCCCCACTGCCTTCCTTCTTTGCTGTAGTAAACAGTTATATCTATATAGTGGACAAGTTATTCTGAATATATATGGATACTTTGGTTTGTGTTTGTGATATTTCATAAAATGGTTATTAAAAATTAAATGCTTTAATAATCCGTTTCTGATAAAAAAAACGAATTTGAACTTCAACTGATCATGCAAACAGTATTGCGCATGCGTATGTGTATTAAAATACAACCCGATGGGAATTCAATGACTAATGGATTCGCCAGAGTTGCACGAATTATTACCAAAGAAACGTATGAAACGCGCTTCAATGTCAAGGTCAAGGTCAAGTCATAGTATCTATGGCAACAGATGGTAAGATGCATGTTTAATTAACTCTTTACTTTAAAGGCACACAAGATAGGAAGATGAGTTTATTCATTATCATGTTTGCCTCATTTGACTTTAATGATAAAAAGACATGATTTAAGTACCGATAAAAATAAATCAATAAATAAATTGGCGATATTTTTGTGCTTTCTTAACTGGGGATTTTGTGGCAAAGTTGCTATTAGTTGATAAGGCAACATTTCTAAAAGTTTATATTTTATATCTGTACATAAGTCATTTCCTTTTTCTTGTTTTTTATCAATATTCTCAAATGAGTCATGAATAAAAATGATTTTAGATTTTAAAACATGCCGTCAACCTTTATTGAGCGCCTTTAAGTTTGTTTGATAAATAAAGCAACAATGAATATTAATCCACTTATGATAATCATAAGAACATTTCGATTGCTAGCGGAAATATAAGTGTCTCAACGCTTTGCAGGGTAATAAAAGTCTGGTCAATTTACTTCAAGGAATGGCCTTGGGAAAACGGAAATGAACTGCAATTAAACCCATATACTTGACTTCTGCAATATCTCAAGTGTCTGAAATACGTTACTTACAATTCCATTGGTGGAAATTTGTTTATTTTTCAAGGTCAAGGTCATTAAGCGTCTTTTTTTTGTCACATACATTAATAATAGATTTAAATTCGTCAATAATGTAAATATGAATCAATTTAAGGTCAGTGAATTGAATTGAATTGAGTTTTGAGTTTATTTTATATCGATAATTCGTTAATTCCACAAGACGAAGAAATGTTCACCCGAAGAATAGTTTATTGTTTTAAGGTTACCTTGTATCATAGTCAAGGTCGTTTTTATAAATACAATTGATTTTGACATTAAACTTTTCAAAAAATGTTAACCAATAATGGTGTTCACTTGTTACCATGCTATATAAATAATTACCAAACAGCACAGTCATGTTATTTCATGTCATATGGCATGGGCGTACTGAATAATTTTCAATTATACGCCCATATATTTCAGTGACCCTTTGACATGTGAAGGTATTTCATGTGTTAATCTCAACATGTTGATTTAATCATATTTTATTGCATGATCATACATTTACAAGATATATGATGAAAAAAATAAGAAACTAAAACGGTGCAATGTAACATTGTTTACGTTCATATAGAAAGGACATGCAAAGGGATTGGGCCACGGCTTTTTCCAATATGAGTTACAGACCTTCCCAAAAGCGTCACATCTCAACATGTCATATAGGGTGAGAGCAGTAGGGGTATCCCCTCCTGTAGGACAATTTTGAACACTACACGAATGGAATAACTATTTTTAAGCTCTACGAACGACAGAATTCAGTGAAATTGCATTGCATGAATATTCCCACATAGGCCCTTCGATTTTTATTCCTGATTTTGAAAATAACCACTTGCAATTTCGGGCCAGGACCCAAAACTAACTGTGTAAGCGCAGATGTACTATATAGAGTATGCTTAGGTTCGCCCTTGCATGTCAAATGCTACAAAATGGGAACATGGCGCTATACTGACTTATTACATGTGTGTATTGGTTCAGTGATGCAATTAGAGCTGTGAAGGTGTTTTTTTTTACAGTAGAACGAGATAATTGCTATCGACTGTATTATTTACCTTTTTCATTTAAGAATAATTAATTGATAATTGGAAAAACTTGAAACAATCCGAAATTTGTAATTATCTTACTTCTGCTAATTTTGCGTTAATTGTTTTCGCACTGAATTTATAAAGCTTATAGGACGATTTGGTAATTTAATTATCGACAACAGAAGTTAATCTTAATGAGTGTCAGAACTTTAATATTTTTAATCAATTCATTACCCTAAGTTTCTCTGACACTGGTCAAGCGAAAGGCCGAAACAGATCTCATCA
This sequence comes from Mya arenaria, assembly GCF_026914265.1. Lineage (NCBI taxonomy): Eukaryota > Metazoa > Mollusca > Bivalvia > Myida > Myidae > Mya > Mya arenaria. Next base: position 11,659,857 of record NC_069128.1, on the reverse strand, counting down.
CAACGATTGATTGCTTACTATCTTCATCAGAACACGTTTCAAGCATTGCCTTCATTTAGGTATCTATTTTGGTTTAGTCTTTTGATGGATTGAATTAGGCGAAGACTGACAGGAAGTGTTTTACTGTTTTATTATGTATTTAGGATCTATTAGCCTATGTCCGAAATGGGACCATAGTTAAAGTAAGATATATACATTGTTAAAACAAAGAGGCAAAAAATGTGATAATTCACCTTCCGAAGGAATATCAAAGCGACCAGATTTTTGCTTTATTTGAATAGCTAGAATCTCGTGAATCAGATGTGTCGTCTGTCAAAAGCGGCACTATTTATTAAGTAAAGTTCACCATCACCATTGCATTTGACCATTGCCAACGTGCATTTCAATTTCAAAGAATCTACACCTTGTCATTCGAGAGTTATTGATTGGAAACAAAAGTGCCCGTACGATTTGGTATATTTTCATTAAAGATCAAATTGTTTATCCATGTGTTAGTTTATTTAAATCATTTTGAAATCCGTAAAATTACATTTAAACGCTGTTAATCCGAACACCAATTATCCGAAAATATAGCTTTTTCGAAATTATTTGACGATCCCGATTTTTTCTCTCTAATTAATCGACGTTATAACTCGCGAACGCCGTCATTTCCTAATAAAATTAATCTTCGTTAATCCAAAATATCGTTAATTTGAATATAATCTGGGTCCCGACGACTTCGGATTAACGGTGTAGTATAAAGTGTATCCCCCTAATCAAATAACTCACTTCGTGATATATGATAAACGCAGTGTCTAGACAGTTCAGTTCGAGTTTAATAACAAGAGAAATATAAGCCTGGAATATGCTTGAAGATGTATAAAGAAGACGTATGATTCACGTGTCTCATTAAAACATAAGCGTGGCTATAATAATGCTTATTATTGCCTACCTATGCAAAAACACGTAATTCTCGGATTTGTAACGTCAAAAAATTTTGCCAGAAAATGCATCAATATAAATTTCTTGGTTTTCGTTGCCGACGTCAAAAGGCCGCTTAAGCTCATCATCGTCTGCAATCTTATTATCAATAAGTCTACAATTCTTACTTAAACATAACATCATCATCAATGTCAAGTGTACGTGCAAATAAGGGAAATAAAAACGAATAAATTCTATCAAGCACCCCCTATGTTAGATGAGTCACGTGATGTGACGCAATACTTTTTATTTATTTTAGTATACATTTTATGTAAGCATAATTATGATAGTCCAATGTCTTTTTTTTCAATAAGCATTTACCAAACAAACATATAGCTTCAAAACAAAACAGAATAACCCTTAAAATATATCATATTGAAGGAACTTCTTGACGTATGCAGTGAATAAAAATTACTGCAAGTAATGACGTCAGTAAACATCATCGCACACCCTTTATGCTGAGATGTACAAAAATGCGTTTTCCAATGTCCTTTTTTTACAATAGAGTAATTTAAGGTATGTTCAAAAAAATATCGACGATCTGTGTCCGGTTCGGATATAAAAATCCTACCCTCTAGCATCGCTGCTTAGCCGGTAACTCGGCGAACTTTCGTTACCTGGCATCGCAGATGCCCTCGATTCGGATTTTTTAATCAGGGCCGCAAACATATGACATATTTTATTGATTTATTTAAACTCATATGCGCATTCTATAAACTAGTCACCATTTAATAACGATGATCTTCTCGTGCATACTATACATTAAACTTACATCAGACCAGAATAGAAAATCCAACAATCCAAATGTAAATCAAGTACATTTTTAAACCCAGGCAAATGAATTACGTATTTGGTTTTGAATGTCAATATCCATGAAAACGTTTTCTGCGTTTCCTATGCAATTTTAATTTCCCATTGCCGTCCTTCTTTGCTGTAGTAACCGGTTATATCTATATAGTGGACATATTTATCTGAATATATATGGACAATACGGTTTGTGTATGTGATATTTTCGTAAGTTATTGGAAATTAAATGCTTTAATAATCAGTCTTATCAGAAAATTGTGTACTTTAACTTCATTTGATAATAAAATCAGTATTGCGCTTGCGTGTGTGAATTAAACTACTAACCGATGGAAATTCAGTGACTAATGGATTCGCCAGAGTTGCATGAACTGTTACCAAAGAAACATTTGAAACGCGCATCGAGGTCAAGGTCAAGTCATAGCATCTATGGCAACAGATGGTAAGATGCATGATTAGTTCACCTTTTCTTTTAAAGACACACTCTATAGGAAGATGATTGTTTATGCATTATCAGTTATGTTTAACTCATGTAACTTTAATGATAAAAAAACATGATTCAGATACAGATAAAAATTAACTAATAAGTGATATTTTGGTGCTTTTTTAAATGTGATTGTGTGGCCAAGTAGCTATTAATTAAAAAGACCTCATTTATAAACGTTGATGTTTTGATTTGTACAAAAATCATACCCTTTTTCTTATTTTTATCATTAAGGCCAACTGAGTTAAAAATGAAAATGCATTTTTTTTTTAAATGGCATCAACCTATAGTGTGTGCCTTTTAGTTTGTTTGATAAATACAGCCAAAATAAATAGGTGTTCATTTTTGATACCCATAATAACATTTCGATTGCTAGTGGGATTTTAAGTGTCTCATCGCTTTGCACGGCAGTAAAAGTCTAGTCAATTTTCTTCAAAGAATGTCCTTGGGAGAACGAATATGCACAGACATTAAACCCATATACTTGACCTGTGCAATATTTCTAGTGTCTGAAATATCAAAGATATCAACAATTCCAAAGGCGAAAATTAGTTGTTTTCAAGGTCGAGGTCAAGGTCACTAATTATTTTTTTTTTTTAATATTTATTTTTTATTTCACTTACAATAATAATACGAATTAAATGCATTAAATATGTTAATATTAATCAATAATCAATAATCGATCAAGGAGGCAATTAAGTGATTGAATTGAATCAAATTGAGTTTTAATATTTATGCGAAAAGCTACAGAAACAAGCTCAGTAGCAAACAATTTAAACATGAACCCGGTTTAATGGCACTGAGTAAACGCCAAAAAACATAGAACATAAAATCACAAACAAGAAACATGGAAGAACAGCACAAAACTCCACAACCAGCACAGTGCATAAATACTATTTATGAAAACTAGGTATGTTTATCAAGAATTTTTAGGTACTGCCTTGGAACGATCAGAAAATGTAAAATTACTGGGGGTTTAAACCAGTTTAGGTGCACAAACCTCACTATTATCCCAACAATCCTAAATAAAGATAAATCGCAAAAGATAAATCTTATTAAAGTATGCATTAACTTGAGGAAACTTAAAAATAAAACAAATAATAATAAACTTATAGGTAAAACCCAAGTACTTCAATTATAAGAGATCCCAACTCTATCTGCAGACGGAGGAATACAATTCAGAGCACCTAATGCAAAAACTTTTCAAAGATACGATGCAGTTATTGTTTGAAACAATGAACATCACACACAGTCTGCCTTATAAAATAAAAGTCAATCTGTTTACTTTATTTTGATTAGTTAAATGTTCAGCCGTAGTCTTAAACAGTTTTGAAGTCACATTGACTCATAGATAAGGTCATTGTTATAAATTAAATTGCTTTTGACATTAAATTTTCATAACCAAGTTAACCAAAACTGGCGTTCACTCGTTACAATGCTATAAGAATAATTACTGTACAACACCGGTATTTAATTTCCTGTCAAATGGCATGGACGTACCGAATTATGTTCAGTTATACGCTAATTCATTTCAGTGACCCATCGACATGTGAATCTTTTTTGTGTGTTTCTCAACATGTTGATTTAATCATAATTTATTGCATGAAGACACATTAACACAATATATGTCGTACACACAGGTAAGAAACAGAAATATTGCAATATAACAAAGCTTACGTTCATATAGAAAGGAAATGCAAAGGGACGGGGCCTCGAGTTTTCCCATCAAGAGTTTCGGCCCTTTCCAAAAAAAGCCACATCTCAAAATTATATAGGAGTTTTAGAACGTTTAAGGTGTCAAGTCCTGCAGAACAATTATGAGGTTACAATTATGAAAAAACTACTTTTAAGCACTATGAACGCCATAATTCAGTCAAATTACGATGCATGAATATACACCTACTCCCGTTGGCCTTCCATTTTTATCACTGATTTTGAAAATTAAGTTCTTGAAATTTCGGCCCCTGAACAAAAATAAACTGTGTAAGCGCAAGCGTATTGGATTGATTTATATATATATATATATATATATATATGTTTAGGTACGCCCCTGCATGTCAAAGGATACAAAATGAAAAGTTGTCGCATTACTGACTTACGAGCTATGGGCTCTATCGTTCCAATGATAAAATTAGAGCTGCCATGTATTTTGCAGTAAAACGATATAATTGTTATCGACTGTATTATTTACCTTTTACATTTAAAACTAATTTATATGATAATTGGAAAAAACTTGAAACAATCCGAAATATGTAATTATCTTACTTCTGCTCATTTTGCGATAATTGTTTTCGCACTGAATATAAAGAGCTTATAGGACGATTTGGTAATTTATTGATCGACAACAGAAGTAAATCAATGTAAGTTTCAGAACTTTGATATTTTGAATCAATTCATTACCCCAAGCTCCTCTGACACTGGTCAAGCGAAAGGCCAAAACAATTTTCATCATAACGATTGATTGCTTACTATCTTCATCGGAACACGTTTCAAGCATTGCCTTCATTTAGGTATCTATTTTGGTTTTGTTTCCTTGATGGATTGAATTGGGCGAAGACTGACAGAAAGTGTTTTATTATGCATTTAGGATCAATTAACTGATGTCCGAAATGATACCATAGTTTTAAGAAAAATGTATACATGTTTTAAACACAGAGGCGAGACGAGGAAAATTCTTCCTCGGGACGAGAATTAAAACGACCAGATTTTTGTTTAATTTGAAAAGTACTCGAAACCCTTAAATCGCCTGTGGGGACCGGCCATATAAATTTAGGTATTGTCACCATGACCATGACATTTGACCCTGGCCGTAACATTTGACCCTGTTTTTTGACCATGGCTATGGTATTTGACAGTGGTATTTGACCATGGCCATGGTATTTGACCTTGACATTTGACCATGACCATGGTATTTGACCTTGACATTTGATCATGGCCATGGTATTTGAACTTGACATTTGACAATGACCATGGTATTTGACCTTGACATTTGATTATGGCCATGGTATTTGGCCTTGACATTTGATCATGGCATGGTATTTGACCTTGATATTTGATCATGGCCATGGTATTTGACCTTGATATTTGACCCTGATATTTAGCCTGATCAATTCTCATTTCAAGTTTAAAGAGTCGTTCGAAACTTATTGATTGGAAACAAAAGTCCGGTAAGTTTTGACACCTTCAACTTACTCATTCCAACATCAGGGGCCATTTACTGACAATGGCAATTGTACATACCAAGTTTGAAGAGTTTGTTTATTTTAATTTATCAAAGTCTGCCCGCGCCCTTTGACTGCATTATGCCTTGACCCCTAGTGACGCCAGCATGACCTAAATTGTGCTTAAATGCCATAAGTGACATGAGATAAAAGTGACAACAAATCTAGACATTGGAAGACATGAAGAAACACAGTGAGATACAAGAGATTCGGGTGCGCTACCCTAGCTCTTTGCGAAAATACTTCTTTGTACTTAAACGTGCACCGATACACGGGATACAACTTTCCTGGGTTGAACCAGTACTGAGTTCACAATTTTGCAGTACTACCATTTAGCAATTACGAGCGTTAGACAAGGGCGCAACTGGTACCATATTCTAACGTTTTTCGGTATGCGGCCGAAGTTTGAGCACCCGACCTTCCGCAATGGAAGGGAACGTTTTACGACTGAGCTATCGGGGCGGTGTTTGAGGAAGTTACGCATAATTGTTTAAATATTGTAAATCGAAAACTATTTTGTTACATGTACGCGGACGACGCCATCTAGAGGGCAGGCAGTAAGAGAAGAGGGTGAGATAGAGTGTGGAAGCTATAATAAAAAGAAATGAAAGAATAGAGGCAGTAATAGACAAGATCAAGCGTAAACATGAGTAAAGAATGAGGTAGAGAAAGTAAAGGGAAACGTAGAAGGGTAGAGTGATGGATGAATATTCAACGAGAGTGCGTGGAGGAAACTGGAGACATGATATAACTACTGAACAGATAAAGGGAAAGCGAGAAGAACAGTTAAAAGGGAGTAAATGAGACTAGACACCAGATGGTCCCGAAATCGGCAAACCCAGTATTTCCTCAAAACAAGCCTAGAATTGTCAATATGAGCTAGTAGGTGGCCGAGAATACATCACTTAACATGATAGAAAAATATTTTGTCGCTGTGTTAGCTGAGTCTACACGTTTAAAATTATCGCATAGTGGTTTCCCAGGTTAAAGTGTGTATAGTGTGCATGTGAAAGTCACGTAATTAGTACATGTAAATATAGCGACGCTATTTTTAAATTTACTGGTATTTAGGTGGTAGACAAACCCAGTTAATTTCGAAATGAAAAAATACGCAAAAACTGCGAAAGATACACGCGTCGTAAGCGATGTGATACATAGATAAGTAGGATTCAATGCTTTGAACACAACGATATCAATTTTATGTCAGTTTTTGACAACTTTCTTTTTTTCTTGTGCTTTTATCATCTAGTGTCTAGTCCCTTAACAAAAACGTAGGAAGATAAATGGATAGGATGAACATTAAACGAGATCTAGTCGAGGAAATCAGAGACATGATATAAATACTAGACAGAGAAAAGGGGGTTTGAGTGAGTACGAGACAGTATAGAGAGGTTAACACTAGTTAGAATGACCGTTCAGAGAGTGATAAAAGAGCCAGGCAAACGGGTTCAGCACTAGTAGTATCGAAAAATCTATAGGATATGTGCGACCATTACACATGTACTATGAAGGTTCCGTGAAAAATTGAGAAAGACAGAAGAGAGGGCAAATCGCGTAACATGCACGTCCACACGTATGACCTGTGGTTCTGTGAGCCAAGCTCGCATACGGAACTTCTGTGCCATTTTTTAATCCAAAAGCAACATCGTATGTATGCCGGTACATCAATAGAAGTAGTTAATAAAATATAAATAATAATAGTATTATCTAATTGTAGTGTATCTAGCATTCGGAACTCCTAGGCCATTTTCCATCGAAAACGACCTCGGATGTATGCCGGTACACCAGCAGAAGTAGTTCGTAAGAAAATAGAAAAATAATTCATTAATTGTAGTGTTTTAACGTATATTGTGTATAACTTAAGTCTTATTTGATTGCCGTTGAAGTGTTACAATAGTTATTGCATAAATAATCATGATTCCTAAGAGCAAAGTCATGAAGTTTAACTGCTAAATTGAAATTACTACGCGATCTACTTGAAGCGTAGTTATATGTTTAGATTTCTGACATTGTAAACCGCCCATATACATCTGAGGATTGTTAACGATGGAAAACAATAGCAACAACAATACAAATAATAACTAAAGCAATAACAAAAACAATAATTATATAACTGCGACGTTTTATCATTTTGCCTTTATATTCAAAACAAAAGTTGCATACAACAATATTGAAACTGTTTGAGACGTTAAACTGATTATTCACCCATATTAAAAAAAATGTAAGAAATCATATGACGCCCATGTCGAGTATTCATTGGAAAAGAAGTCATAAATATGACAGCATGAACTGGGTTAAAGCGAAATTATTATGTTCGCCACTTTGTCGAATTCCGCTAAGAACATTTTCGCTTCGACCGTTCGGAAATACAATTGCGAGTGTTTAACCTTCATAGGCTATACCGAAATCAATGTAAATATGACGACAAAACCTTCTAGAAATCACTGACAAAACGTCAATAACATAAAAAAGGAATAAACGACCATACGCTCTATAACAATGGAGTGACTGCACCGTTCACTCAATTTCCTCAGTCATAAAACCATGCCGTCCGAGGAAACACCCAATATGGGGATCTAATCAAATCATTCACTGAAAAAAAGCCCGCGTGTGAACCAAGATTGTCGGTTGTTGCAGAAGGCGTATTAAGAGAGGTATGTTCGTCTGCTAGCTTGATGTGTCTTCATATGGGAGTTTTGAGCTCATATGTTTTCTTTAGGGTCTTATAAGAAGAAGTTTAGGATATTCCAATGGATAATGTAAGCATGCATTTGTTTAGACGAGTTTATTGAACATGGATACCTTCCAATAGGTGAAGAAAGTTTAATTGTGCGTTTCATGTTTACTTGCGTTTCAATGCTAACTTAGTAAATGCTGTTGTGGAGTTACTGACAGTTCAAAAACACTCATATTTACTGGGTAAATATGCTGAAACAGTAAATATGAATATTTTTTTGTGTGCGTTATCTGGAACTTGAACATGTTTCAGTATTAGTGCAGGACAGTGTCTGATGTGACATCGGATGATTTATAACCATTTTGATTCTTGTCTTGTGGAGTGTTGTTGCTAAGATACTTCACGTGATATTTCAAACGAGTGTTTCACGTGACCTACCACGCACCTGTCTTGTTATTACTATGGCATTCGGAACTCCTCGGCATATGCTTGAACCCGAATTAACCTTTAATGATATACAAGAACATTACGACTGACACATTTGTCTTGTGTCTTTTGATATCGAGATTAAGAACGTTGGCACGTGAATTGTGAAGCGTACCGGCGTTGCTATGGATACGATAATACACGTGACGTCATAATGGGGTAATTATATATGAAAGTGAGTAAATTATGTACATGAAAAATAACAGTTAACAAAAGGTGGACGGACACTTCTGAATTTTTAAATGCTATATCATCTTCATGTAAAGTAATGTGTACGTGATATACTGTTCAGGATTTGGGTTGAAAGTCCATTTAATAATAAGAAAGTACCAAGAATATTCATAAGTTTATATTACAGATCAAACGAAAGAACTACATGTTACATTCATGTATTTGGAAAAATTTATTATATTTATGATTTATATGAATGATGTAATTAGCAGGGTATGAACGCTGTAGGGCCAGTTGAAGTGTGTGGTGTGCGAAGGTCTCCATGCGTACTTAACCAGCCCAACTGAGTTCATATCCCCGATAATAACATCAATTACGAAATTCATTACTGATATTTACAAAAAAAAGTTCATTATTTCTTTCCATTGTTAATAAAATGCTAAATTGAATTTAAGAAATCTTTACAGTAAATCTTTCAAGATAAACATTTTTTTAAATTAAATTGTATGCGATGATTCGCGATCCGATCTTATTCGAAGATGTTGCGTTCACCGTTCATTTAAGGAATAGAAGCTGAAGTGTAAATCTGTATTTTTTTGTATTTCTGCAAATAAATATCTTATTGATAACTGACATTTTAACAAACTTCATGAATTTCCAGTGCGTCACCATTAAAATCAGTATACGGTCTTAAATATATGAAAACCTTCAGCATTTAATCAAATGATAATATAAACATTTAGTAAAATCATTAAAAAGTTAACTCTTTAAACATAATTATTATAAACATATATTGGTATACCCTTCAGAAAGCAAACGATTTGAACTAACCTAAATGTTTATTAAGCAAAACCCTTCCATGCATTTTGCTGTAATACAAAATCTCTATCATTTTATTCTGATAATTAGCAGACCTCTGATGTTGAACACTGACAGACAAGTGGTTTCCATAAGAATGACTAGCCTTCAAGAGGCTTACTCGAGGAAATTAATTGATACTTCTTGGTATTGAAGAGGAATATGAGCTAAATGGTGAATTCCAAACATAATTAGAGACCCTTCTATAAATCTTAGCCCCTCAGTCAATTGCGACCCAATATTATATATCGTTTTCTTTTATCAACAATTTATTTTTACTTTCCAAATAGAGAATTCAGCATTATCTTTAACGTGTCCAAATATGTTCAGAGTTATTTGGGTGGAATTCAATATTGGTCTAAATTGGATTTAAAATGTTCATTCTTACGAGCCGAATGTATAAAAAGCATTATTACATGTTACCATAAGGCAAATAATTGTCAATTCATTGTCTGTAAACTCAAACTTATCTCTGAATAACCTTTTATAGTGTATATATTATGCAAGCATATTATGAAACTTAAAATTATATGCCATTTTATCTTAAATAATGTTGGTAAGCTGTAAAGTAAAATACTTGTTATACTGCATAAATTCATGCCTTTTATACACTGCCATTGCCATAAACATTTAAAGGGACTCGTTCATTGTTTGTGAAATGCACTTTTTACGAAAAGGGGTCTTTTATTACGTAATATAGTGTGGCAAATCATTAAGAGTGTTAAAACTGCACGCAAGATATTGACAGCTAGGACTATTCAACAAATGTTCATATTTGCTCAAATAGTGTCTTTGAATACCACAATTCGCCAAAGGACTGTTGCGTGATTGGTTGATCACATTAGCACGTGGTGTTACCGATGTATTCGATAAAGGTTAATAAATCTATCAGATGTGGTATCAGTCCTTGCAGGCTTCGGTTATCTATTTATTTTCTTGACTACACTGGCGTGGCTTCGCTCTACACTAAACTAGAATGTATTTTTTTTATAATTTAGTTGTATTTTTCTATCTATGATGTCGCTATCAGAGAGCAATAAGAGTTTCAGATGTTTTTCTGGGAGGTTAATAATTGGTTCAAAATCTTGAGCAAGTCCATTCAACATGTTTTGTTTGTTTAATGTTTTAACTAAACGGAGTTGAGTCGAATACCAGCATGATGGTCTCTGCAATGTAATCAACCGACGTATCCCAAATATGGCTGCCTAATGTATAAACTGTTCCATATCGGTACGATAATTAGCCGTTTGTTTCATTAGGTCTTAATTATCGAAGACTTAAATGTGTCTGTGAATGTCAGGGAATACAGATTTTATGTTCTAATGTGCTCTTTGATCTAAAAACTCGTGTCAATTTTCTTGTATGTTTTCTAAGGCCAAAAAAAAAAATGGTTTGGTTAGGGTTACATTCTTTTCAAAAACAGGTAGGGAAGGTAGGCTTTTAAAAAAAAATATTAGGCTTTATATAAGAACTTCCATCTGTTTATTATGATGTTAAAGTAATATTCTGAATAAAGCTTTAAAGGTTTTGCACTATCTATAAAATTGAATACAGACTTAAATATAGGAATACTTCTTTTTCATGTTTTACCTACTGACTTTAAAAACGGTAGGGTTGGCGCCTATTTCGTAGGTTGGGTCGGGTTACCTGAACCAAATGTATCTGTATTTAGGCCTAAGGAAACCTTTATAATAAATTGTTTTAACAAGTTAAATTCTCTTTACTTTTTAGCTATGTTATGTTAGTTTTGAATCATATGCATTATCTTCTAAACGTGATTATTTTGATAAATTCACGTTTATAATCATAAGACTGGCTTTATTTTCTGAATTTAAAAGTGTTAATGGAAAATGCCAATGGGATATCATTAATTTTCAAATTTACAGAACATTTGTATCGATAAATCAGCAGTCAGCCTATTTCGATTTTAACCAGGGCTGGTATTCAATATTGTTCTAATTATATATAAGAACGATGTAGCTAATCGGATGCATGTGTTTAATAATTGACCAATAGAGTGAATGAAGTCAATGATGTACCACCATAAGATTAACTTAAGTTGAATATTAAATACCGTCCCAGAGCCCGTTTCAAAAGCGACTGTAAGGCGTTTGATGGTTCATTTCCTGGCGTAAACTGCTTTTCAATAAAAGTATCGTTCGACTAATTATCGTATAGATTCTGTCTGAAACGTCATGAGTGTTATGGTGTCATCGATAATGCTTTGATAGATATTTAGTACTAATAATAACACGAATAATAGTTATATGACATGAAGTAAAATAGTATTTATTAAGAATGGGCGGAGTGAGCGTAGCGAACGAGGCTTTCTTATTCATTTAGATATTACTTTAGGTCATCTTACTGACTTGCAAAACAACCCCATTGGCCGACACATTGTCAAGGCACAATCTGAAATCAGGGTGTGAGTTTCGGATGAATGGAAGTAGGCGGACCATTAAACAAAAGGGAAAGTTGATTATTTTAATGATTAAGCCTAGTACTTAATGATTGCCTAAATGAATATAAGGTTGTATGCAAATAAACATAAGAGGTCTAATTTGATTATTCGATGCTGTTTTATCATTGTAAAAAGCATTTTGTTTACATTTGTCACGAAATTGTTTATTTCAATATCCTATAAAAAAACAAGTAAACGACTTTCTTTAAACATGTTTCGGGTTCAAAAACAGTTTCCACCACAAAACAATAACAACGAAGCACCAGTTCGCCTTAGCCCTGACAACAACTAACATTCACGACTCGTTAAAGCTAATATGTCGGGAATGTTGTCACAATAAATTAGTATTTTAAACGTTTTTCAAGTAAGGTCAGACTGAAAGAAAGTAAATGTTTTAGTGCATAGTACTCAAATTTATGGCCCGATGGGATCATACATAAAGTTAACAACGTAATAAACGACATTGTTGTTAACTTTTAAAGGTGATATATATATAATGATGTGCTCATATATTTAAATGAAATAAGTACTGCCGAAATAGTTGTCTCAATTTTGGTAAGGGGTACGGCAGATCATACGTGTATTTGTGAAACTGCCAGAACAATACAGACTTGAAAATTAACAACGGTGAAGTTTACAACGTTGTAAACTTCTTTGTATTGGCTTTTAAATGTATTTGTTATACGTATTAGATTTTTATAGAAATATTGAAATAGTTAGAACAGAAATCAATCGAAAAATAAAACAATATTTCAGTTTTTAGTGGTTCACATTTCATTGTGTAAACTACCAAGTAACTTAGCCAGCCACTGTTTATATATACCGCTTCACCTTATTAAACTCAATAACGACTGACTAATGATTTATCAAAATTAATGTATCGGAAACTCTTGATAAAAACTACCTTCTTATTGGACAAAATATAATGTTAACCACTAATATAAGATAACAGAATGAATCACCCACGTAGTAAATAAATAACGTCATGTCTGCTATACACAATATTGTATCTGAAAAACCCCTTCATCGCTGGTGTCGCTATAAAACCAATAGATCACCAGGGATGACAGCTGATTTTCTTCAGAAATTTATCTTCTCAATGAGACTACTAGTAATCAATGAGCCGCATCGCGCGATTTTGGGCCTTCGGACATAATTATTACAAATGAAATAATCATAAATAAAAGATGCCAAAAATAATGATTTTTGCTATGTATATCAATTCCTTTCAAACTCCTTTCTTTTAAAGGTATGTCATTGGAGCATTATTTTCTTGACAATTTATGACCGTTGGGGTACTCATGTTTCCATAGCAACCATGGGCTTCCTCCCAACATATTTTGACTGCATTAATAGTCTGTGTATAAACGGCCAAATCTATTAAAGATACAAAAAATATTCATCATTTTCATCTTAAATTATGTTCTTTAAAGATATTGTGTTAAGAAAATAATTTAAATCATAAGCTAGTTGTAATATTGATAGGTTAATTATGCACGTCATTTGAATAATGTGTTTTCGTAACGACGTCATATGAATGACGTCAAATTTAGTATTCAAAATGCGCAATACAAGGTCTTACTTGTAAACACGTATCTCATGAAATTTAAGTGATATCGTCATGAAGTTTTCAGAATTTCTTTCTGAAATATTATTTAATTTAGATACCATAAAACATTATAATAGCAAGTATATGTCCGAAGGTCCAAAATCGCGCGATGCGGCTCCAATATCAATCCTGTTATGGCACCAACGTTTTTATTTCATTATGTTTTGTTTTATCATTCCGCCATCAGGGCTCAAATGTTCTCCACCAGATCACCAGACTCAAATACCATCTTCTTTATATTGTCGTTTATATCGATAATGGGATATCACGAACTGAAATATCACCAATTAAAAAGATATGATAACCTAACATATTATTACGTATATCTTTCGTTAAACCATGACGTATTTTAATGTATATTCAAATTATTTAGAGGAAAAGTGTATGTTTCAGTTTTAGATGTGCAATATTTTTCACCAAGTGAACGCCAAAAGTGATATTTCACGGGTAACTTTGCCATGAGTGAAAAAGTTACATTTGGTGCTCAAGAGATGATATTTACATTGCAGTCTTACATTGACACAAACAATTTTTCTTTTAAATTCATGATTAAAATTTAGCAAAAACAAAATTTATATGATATCTAATTTGAAAACTTGCGAAATTTTTAACCAAATGACGTCATACCGGAAACGAAATTATATGATTTAATTGCAATTTCTTTCCGGCATTGTTTCCCCAAAGGAAATGGGCAGACAAAATCGCAGACAATCGTCCAATATGTGAATAAGCAAGTGCGTACTAATAACGCTTTAAATAGCGTAGTATCTGAGATTATATTTAGTCTACTGACCTAGTCGCTGTTTAAATATACTGGTTCGCTTGATAAGAATCAATAACTACTGACTGCTGATTTACTTTGGTAAACGTATTGCGGAATTGGAAATTACTGCCGTCCCATTTAACAAATAAAATATAATTTCGAACACTAAAAACACTTTCTGTTAACGCACAATAAATGAACCGTAATCAAACTAGCAAATAACAAATGTAACTTAGTGTATACTGCATAGTGTTTCATTTGTATGGGTGTATTCATTTAATCTCGTATCAGAACGGTAACCAGTAGGCGGAGAAATATACCATGCAATAAGTTGCGTCCGGATAAATTACAACGATATTTCAATGTACGCACAATGCTTATCTAACGGCAATCTCGACAATACAGAAACTTCACCCTACATTTGTACTTTCAATTATACAAGACTTGCACTTCGCATTACTTCAGTAACTAGGAGAGTTAAGCGCGGTAATAAGTATATATTCTTGGTACGCTATTCAAACTTTTAAAACACAGAATGGTTCTGAAAATTAAGAGCTGAACTGCAAAATCAATGGGAAAAAATGAGCACAAAGAACTAAATTGGTAACGAAGACGTTCTATTAAATCACTTAAATATTCCTTTGAACTAAAAGTGTCCATTGATCAAAGTGAAAACTGCCAAATGTACATGTACTTTTAATGTACAATATAACACCTAATAACGCCTGACACCGGAAATGTGATACTGGATTGCTAAAAATAACCACCAACCAATGAAGAGACGCTCGTTTCCTATGACGACAGAGACCATGTCGGAAGAGCAGCCGATACCGCTCAAAACCGACCTATCAACGACATCTTTGTCGGCTGAAATGCCGACAATGAAATGCAAGAAAGCTGCACCACCAATTCCGACAGTCGAGGTCAAATTCAGTGAACCGAACGACGATATTGCGCCAATGGAGCCTCGTTCTCACCTCACAGTTCACGTACCGGAAAGGGAAACTCCTCGCCTACCTATTTTTAGAATCAGGGAACCCCGCACTGGTCCAGCTCTGAGACCTCGTGGCAGTAAGCGCAGCTCGATGACGTGGCCTGGATGTAGGTACGTGACATCATAGATAGGATATTGTATTGTCTATGTTGTAATACTAATATTTGCTTAAAACTAAAACCAGTAGGCCAGAAAACAAGATACAAGATCCGAGAAACTTTTTTCAAAGTCGGGTATATGTTAACAACGAGCATACGCTCAATGATATATTTTCCAACATATACTTTGCCATACTTTGTGACCGCGTAGCTATTAATTAATTACATTTTATGGGTTAATGTTGTTTTATATGTACCTAAATCATATGTTGTTTTCGGTTTTTAATATTTACTAAAGTTGATATTGTATGGTTGATGAGTTTTGTTTTATAATAAATTTTAAATTTTCGGAGACGGTGTTTTTAAGTTATAATACGTTTGCGTGTGTGTTTTTATATTGCTGCTGTTCAACTGTTCAGTGTGTTACTGTACTAAGCGTATCATAGCTTAGTGGGTATTTACAACAGTACTGCCCCAAAGTGTATTTACTCTTTTGACAACCGCCTGATTCCGCCGCTGAAAAAGGAGTTCCAACCAACTGACAAACAAAATACACATGGGAATGTTTACGTCATGAAAATGTTTTAAAATTTAATGAAAATGAACTTTTTTTAAATATATTGATTTGAATTTTAATATTGAAAAAAAAATACAAATAGAATGTATTCGTATGCGAAACTTGGAGTTTGCAAGTAGAATGTATTGGTACGCAGAACTGATAAATGAATGGCCAATAGTGGATAGTACAATGTATAAGATATGTACCCAAATAAAATTATAATGTTGATATTTCGTACAAATCATATCAAGATGTGTTTGTACATTTTAGCAATTGGTAAATGTACATAGGGCGGCCCCTCGCCAGTGGAATAGTTCATACCTGTGTTGTAAGCGATGTGATACATTGAAGTAAGTAAGATTAAATGCGTTGTACACAACGATGTAAATTTTAGTTATTAGTTTTTGACATTTTTTTATATTGCAATGGTATCATCTGGTGTCTTGTTCCTTTAAAATTATCTGGTGTCTAGTCCAGTTAAATATGATAATGATTGCACTCTCCTGGTGTCTTGAATATATATTATTTACGAAAAGCCGCAGACTAAAAACAAATACAAACATTTTCAAATGGTTTGAGAGATGCGTTCTCCTTGATTAGCTCAAATTGTGTTCACTATATTTATATTATGATTGGTATGAAACTTGGTAGACATGTTACAAGACGCAATACCAACATGTCCAGCAATACGTATTCCATAATATTAATTGCTTGTTCGACTTGTTCAGACCAGCTTTTGGCGTCCACTTCTTGTTAGGTAAACAACTTTTTTTTCAGAATCATCACCAAAGACTGACTGTAGATGATAAACAGTTTGACAAACAAAATTCATTTTGTATGCATTTTAGCACATCCTTTGGGACATTTAGTTTGTAAAGACTTATATAAGAAATATATCTTCACATGAACTACAGTTGTTTAGACTCAAATATTTAGAATAAAGCATTGTCTAATGGTCTTCAACCAAGCTTGTTCAAATGGTGATTACAGGGTCAGTTCCAAGTGCACGCCGCTTGTTTTATGAATAATCGTATTTAAGAAAAGAACATTAGAAGTGTTCGATTCATTAACTGCAATGGTTTAAGCCAAACTATTTGGTATACAGCATCATCTGTTGGTTCTCTTAGTAGTTTGTTCAAATGATGACACTTTGGTAAACACTGCCATCGCTCTTGCAGTCTCTTGTTATTTGAAACCCTTCATTATTTTATTGGGTAGGTGTTTCAGTATTAAATCTCACTATAGCACAAATTACTCAAAATAAGATCAGTTAAGAAATATGTGATTTTGAGCATGAACGTTTTGACGACTCTCCTATTACTTTTAAACCCACCGTGTGGTTGCATTGAGACTTCTTTGCGTTTCTTATGTGTGGTTATATTTATGCAAGAACCTTTCTGGTGACTCTTGTTAAGATTTCAAAATCCCTCCTTTTTGCAACATTGGAGCTACTATTTCTGTCTCGTGTGTGGTCATGAGTACGGAGTTTTCGGACGACCCTCGTATTACTTTTAAAATCCTCTGTCTGGTTGCATTGATTCTTCTCTGTGTGTGTTGTGTGTGGGTACTACTTGACACCGTACTAGAAGAGAACCGAAAATGGCAAAAGTCAGAAAAGAAATGATGAGCTGTGATCCGGCTTTTCAAAACTTGAACATAAATTCACTTTGCTTTTATAATGGATCAATCATCTCGAGTAATTTATAGGGAAAAAAAATACAAAAAAGTACACAACTTTTATAGTTTTTCGTAAATTAATGTCTTAAATAGAACCCCTTAGTCACGTTTATACCTGGAATTAATTCATGTTGATGCTAAAGAAAAAAGTGACGGATGTTCAGAACTGCAAAGAGATAATTCATATCTGTTGATAGTGAGATTTTGTCATTATCTTGTTATAACAAGGTAAAAAGCTGAGTGTTCAAATAATGTACATCCAACTTCGGACATTCCTTCAAAATTACGTTTTGACCACGCCCTCATATTTCCCTGAACATCAAAAGCATAACCAATCTCTACAGAGCCTAGAACTTAAAGAGATCGATCAGGATTTTTACTTGATTGTTTTCAATTACTACTTGACATGTTATACGCAAATGTTGACGGGTTTTATGTATATTTCCAATCACATTCCGTTGTAGTCAGGACTCAAATTCCCTGGCGAGTCTGATGCTACAATGTAATCGTCTTTAACGCTCTATCTTTGATAGTTTTAATGCCTTAGAGGAATCCTTGCTTAAACTAGAAAAACACAACATTTTTATTATTACTCCTGTCATCTTTAACGCTTAAAGGGACTTGCTCACGTTCTATAGGGTCAATGATCGTAAGAGGGAGAGGGCCGAATCTGATGCCGGCAAAACTCGTGGAATTCGGAACTCCTCGGGCATTTTCTACGAAAACAACCTCCGATTTATATGGACGGTTTACAATGTTCGAACTCGGAACACTTTAACTACGCAGTAAGTAAATCGCATGGTAATTTTAATTTAGCAGTTAATCTAGGTTATGTCTGCAATAATACACTTCACTGGTCATCAATTTAAACTTAGATCTACAAATACAAGCTAAAACACTACATTTGATTAATAATATTATTCCAAATTTTACAAACTACTTCTACTGATGTACCGGCATACATCTGAGGTTGTTTTCGTAGAAAATGGCCGAGGGATTCCGAATGACCTCGTGGCCAAATCCCTTTTGTTTGATTTTATAATGTCGGTTTAAATATTGTGTTAAACTTCACATAGATATTATCATTGTCAAATGTGTTCTCATGCAATAAAATTGTATTAATTAAATGATCGAAAATTATAGTCTCATGGGGAAAAAGTGTACAAAATGATTGGTTCTATTACAAAACATCATAAAAAATCATATTAAAGCATTAAAAATGCGACCGAAAAATATTTTATAATGGCCGAAACGCCTTAGTAAAAATATTGAAAATTAAATAATTTCAGGGTTAAAATAAATCAACATCTTTCTTTTCAAATTTGGATCTGCCGGTTCATATTTGGTCTGTGTTCGGTAAAGTCAAATACCAATTTCAATAATAAAAAGTAGAATAAAATAATTTGTTGCCGACATGAAAACTGCGAGGGAGTGTCCCTTTAAAGAGAACTGACAATAATATCATTTCAAAAATCAAGCCTCACTTCCGTAAGGATTCATCTTCTGAGTAAGACGTTTCAAATAAATTTATTTTCTATTAATTGAAAGCTTAGCATTTACCTAAGCGAAGCTCAGTCATATTCCATTATTGCACGTGCTTGATATAACGTGGATTGACTTTATTCTCTCTGACTGGATTTTTACATCAGTAAATGGATTTTTATATCATTGAAATAATAAAATTGGGACCTTAGTTACGCCAAATCAATCGTCGAATGTTGTTTATGAGAGGTTGCTAATGTATTGAATTGGATAATACAACCATGTGATATTTAATAGTGACGATATTGCCTCCCTTTATTTGTTAAATTGGATGGTTGGATGCAACCCAGCGTTGTGGCAAATTGCGAAAAAGGGATTTAAATGTATTAACGTGTTAATGAAGATGCAGGTTGAGGAAGGGAAGCTGAGTATATGCCTAAGATAAACAAAAAAACTGGCGATGTTTAAATGACTACATTGAAAGAGGTCACGTGGCCCCGTGGTCACGTGGTATACCTGTTCACATTTACTGAGTTCAATTAATGCTAACAGCTGCTCACGTTAGCTATCTGTTTTGTTTCCTGTTCCAGCGTAATATAGGTGTTAAAATTCACTGAGTTTAGATAAAACTTACATCGGCTCACTTGAGCTTACTCTTTCCCAGTTTCTTAGTGGTATAGGTGTCCACATGTACTGAGTTAATTTAAGGCTCACTGCCATTCACGTTAACTAACTGTTTTGTATCCCTGCTGCATCGTAAAGCATACACTGCAGGCGGGGAATCAACCATTAGCCGCAAACAACTTTTTAACCATAACTGAACTCCCGGCTGGGTTGGTTTTCAATGTTGGTATTAATTGGATCTACGAACGATGTAGCTAATCGGATTACTTGTTATCAATAACGGATCAATAGTGTAAGTGAAGTCAATGATGTTTGACCATAAGATTTACTTAAGTTGGATATTGAATACCACTCCGGGTTTCATATCTGCTTTCAGTTGTCTTCACATTAAGCTTATAAAATAGTATAAAGAAATTGTTATATTGATCAAGAGAAGTAACTTCCAATAAGGCTACCATTGTTGAAAGACATTTACCTAAATTATAAAAGTGTTCAGCACATCCAAAACCATTATATTGATCTCAGGAATCGCGGACTTAGTCAAAGGCCTTCAACCATTCATAACAATTATATAATGACTATTGTTTCGAAACCTACTTGTCAATTATTTTAGTATAAGCTCTGTTAAGACGCACTAAGTATGGGCTCAAACGATTGAATATAAACATGTTTTAACCACTTCTTTGGAAAGAGAGAACGTAATTTGATATATAACATAGTTTCAACCATTTAAATGTATTAACTGAAACTTCCGTCGTTCCAAATTCTATTTTTATTTTTAGGTTTGCTTTTATTGGTTCGAGAAAATATTGTTGCGTGGGAAAAGGAGACCGGTGTTTGAATGAGTTAAAACTTCGTTATCCCCAGTTAATTATTTTATTCAGTGACAGTTCCTAGGTTTTAAACCTAACGTTTATTCATAACGATATCTTAATATGAATGTCGTCTGCGCCACTTGTTTTGTGGCATTTTGTCACTCGTAATTAAAGCGTCTTAATGGCTTTTATCCAAATCGGAACACCCCTGCCATTATTCAACCGAGGAAATAATACAGGTCTTTAAAATAGTCTATGATGGCGACGCCCTTATTTAAAACATGTTTTATGTGTTTTTAACCGTCAAGGGACATTTTTATTGCTTTTAGGAGAAGTAGTGACATTATACCGGTCCTTAAAATACATTTTCAAGTTTCTCGAAAACATAATTAAGACACGAAAACAAATAATTCATTTTAGTGAACTGTTTACGTTATCGAATGTGTGTAATTAGCGTTATGATTATTGAGCTGATCGCTGGCGGCCTCATCAAAGTTCGTAAAATCTTGAAACCTATTTACGAGGTTTATCCCGAAGTTTACCGGAGATGGCCGAGTAATTACGATTGGCTTTGATACGCGTACCCTTTCAAGAAACGTTTCGACTGACGTATTTTGCATACAATCTCATCACTATTCATAGGCTTTGTGTCAAATATCTTTTGCACAAAACTGTAATTACTTTGTGAAGTATTCTTTATTATGGGAATGTGAGAAATCATACAAAAGCGACACCGTGAAAATGTCTCGTATATAAAGTTCAAACCTTATGTTTTCATTGTGCGTTACAAAATATCCTAAACTTCAAAAGTGTTTATTCAAAAACCGGTCCTTCTAACATGCGACGTGTTATTTTAATTCCAGAAGGCGCTAACGTTAAACTGTCTCTTCTTGAAAAATGGTAACTAAAGACACCAAACTCCCAATAACAGAGCTGTAATTATGTAAATAATTTCAACAAAAGAGAGCGGTCTGCGGGGATTTTTGGTGATTATTTTGGAAATTGATTGTGTAGGCAGGTGATTGGTAATTAAGAGAAGCTGATTCGAAAAGTTGTCAAAACGGATCAGTTGTGGCCCCGGCAGAGGAAAGTTACCCATAAACTGATTTACAATCTCGTCTGTTTCTTCTAAGGAAAACTAGGAAAAATTGCAGAAAAATAAGAAATATAGCAGAAAAAATAGGAGAAATTGCAGAAAAAAAAATTGCAGAAAAAAATAAGAGAAATTGCAGAAAAAATAGGAGAAATTGCAGAGTAATTGCAGAAAAAGTAGGAGAAATTGCAGAAAAATAGGAGAAATTGCAGAGTAATTGCAGAAAATAAGAGAAATTGCTGAAAAGTAGGAGAAATTGTAGAAAAATAGGAGAAATTGCAGTGCCTTTACGTTGTCATCAGTGACGTCGGCGTCGCTGTAGGCGTAGTTGACGTTGCAAATTGCAATTTGCTTCGTTGAAAATCTATATTTGGGCCATAACGGTAAGGCAAGTAAAGACTTTAACACAATTGTTCATGTTTAAACTGTATTGCCCCAAATCAAATTCGGTCAAATGGTTTATATAAAAAGGAGTAAAATATGTATTAATCACATTTATTCAAGACGCCTGACTTGAATGATTGACGCGCGACCATTGAAAATTAAATTCAGACTTTTCGACATACATTTCTTACAATTTGAAGTAACACATTTGACATTTCGGACAGTACAGAAATGCGAACCATTCACCAGATATCCCAACCTGTCGTTTACAATAAATGTGTGACAAGTTGTAGCTCTTAAACAATTTGACGGACCCTTTTGCTTGGCATTTATTTGATTGAAAAGAAGAAAGGAAACTCTGGCTTTGGAAAACTGTTGGTGACAAATTATGAGCTGGAAGATCTCTCTCCAAAAGACTTTATGAGTACACTTCAAACGTGGATGATTTTACAGCACTGTCGGTGATTTACATACAATGTTTTAAAACAATGCTTTATATCTCTGGGACATGACCGAGATCGCTGTGGTGTTTATGTGTGGGTTGATTTATGGATTTTATTATGAAAGAAGATTTATATTGTAATAAAAAAAACTTAAAAACGGGCTGTATCGTGTTTTTTTAATTAAAATTGAATTGACTTTAAATTTATTTTTGTGTCATACATATTGGTAAAAAATAGTGTCAACAACCCGGCAAACGGTTCCTAGGGAATCGAATGGATATTGAACGGAAAATAGTTTCATTACAAAAACTGGAAAAACAAATGATGACGAAAAATAAATTGCGTTGTATCAGATAATGAATCCAAATAGTTATTTTTTGTAAAAGAAACTGTTTGTGTTCCCTCAAGTACAAGTTTAAGCATGGCTTATTCAGTGTGTGTGTATCATGTGATAAACTGCGTCATAAATGCTACGTCGGAAGGCAATGCTTTGAATAAAGATTTTAAACAAAACATTAGTTTGCAAACAGGTTTGTCAAAGTGTTTAAGGAAACTAAACACCTAATCAAACTCCGGGGGAGAAAACGAAGGCGGGGCTCATTAAACGCCATAGACTGCCTTTTGTTTCATTTAAAATGGAGAAGAAAAGGAAAAGTTATCTTTGTTTAAAGTCTTCATTTAAAGCAATTTGTTGCTTTCCGATGTAGCATAAATGACGTAATATATCACGTGGTTAACACACGCTGTTATAACCACATGTGGTCATATTGATAATATTCGTGGTGAAATGTGTTCAATATTATTGTATAATTAACATCATTAGTAAGGCGGGTTCGATTTAATCACACCTTATTTTATGGTATGCGCAACCATTCGTCGTGATGGAAATGATACCTTATTGGTTTTTGTGCTGATTGGTTAGAATTTTGTTATAGTTAACAACGTTGTTAACGTCATAGTTCAATTAGTTGTTAACTTTTAAATCGTTGCTGCGGATACACTTGTGATCTGCTGCGTTTCTAACAAGATATAAGACAATGATTTTAGTTGTACTTGTTTATATTCAAATAAGTGAGTACGTCATCAAATAGTTCACGTTTAAAAGTTAACAACAATGTTGTTAATCACGTTGATAAGCTTGTAAAAGTTTTGACCTTAAGGCCCCACTTGTTTTTCGTTGGCTGTTCATAGCACTTCTACTATATTCGATTGCAATATGAACATTTGCTTCTTTGTTGTATATGCACTTAATTTAGAATTCAGTTGAATAAGTAGGCTCAAATGGGTTTAGTTTAAACGTGTTTAATTACAACAGTTGTGAAACGAGTGGTTAGAAGATATTATTATCAATCTCGTTATCACGATATTACGTGGCGATTTAGGGTTCTGTTGCGAGGGAAATCGTAGATCCCAGACATAGTTTTGGCGACCAAAAACTTGACATTGGTGTATGTTTCAACAATATTTACACCTCAACTTCCATTCCGGCAATTTCTAGTCCTTCGGACTCCACACACTTTGACCAGCCCAATTGCGTTCATACCCCGATAATGACATCAAGCCCGCAATGCATTCCTTAAATGAACTGGAGGCAAAACAACCAATTGTTTTATTTGTATAATTAGAGAAATGAAAGCGAAAAATAATAAATAAAAAAATGTACCATGCATTTCATGAAAACGAACATACACTATTGACCGATATGACGTTGTTGTTTACCCGCCTCGTCCATTAAGATCGGCATTTAATCATTAAGAACAGGTCTAACGAAACATACCTAGGCTTCAACCGCCGATTAAACATTTATTAATCAATTATTTTTATTAAGTGTGTTAATTAGAAGGTCGCTCCTATAGAGGCATTTCGCGCTTAACACTAAGAATAACTTTTCTGTAACAGTTAAGTCGCCCAGCCCAAACACTTTATATAAACACTAATTATAACTAAGATACGTAGTTTCTTTCATGAAGTTAATGATAAATCATTTTAAAACGTTATGGAATGTTCAGAACCCATTATTTCTACGTAGTTTCTCTATTAGCAAAATTATTGTCATCTCGTTTTAACCGATCGCGTTGTTTATGGTTGTTGTTAATGGGGAATGGAAAGGGATGGGAATGTCAGCAGTCATAATAATTACCTTCTATGTATATATACACCTGAGGCACGAGGAAAATAATATTCTAAAGAATAAACAGCGCATAGATACCTAGCTTTTAAAGAACAAGCAACAAGCATAAAACGTGTATAAATATACTTCATATATGTTCTGGAGAAATTCTTTTTTTTTATTTCCTTATTATCTAGATTTGTGTGATGTAGTTAGGAACATTTTTGGGGAAAAAAAGAAATGAATTGGTTTGACGGAAGTTTATCCCTCGAGTTTAAAGAATTAATTTATGGAATATTAAAGGTATAAAACAATGGATAAGACCGTATGTGGTTTTATATATGAGAAGCGAACCAGTCTTAATAATTTCTTTAGCTTTTTTATGTCATCCTAGTGAGGGATAAATCGTTTTGTGCCGGTTTGAAATTGAAGCCGTTTTTAGGTATATATGACAAAAATAAGCATTATAAACGAGATCGGAATTTGTATATAAAGAGTTTGTTTTCATATATCCGCGTATAAGGTGATCCAATTCATTTGAATTTCTATTGAGGTGAAGTTGGAGACAAAGGGCCTTTGACTAATAGAGCAAATTATATGGAACCATTATGTGAAGGAAGGACGGTGTACTTATACAAACATTTGATAGAAATCAGTGGATGAAAATGGAAAAATAAACCGGGAAATGTGTGAAGATCAATGACAGTTATTCTTAGTTTTCAATTTGAAACCAATAAAAGTCAAACGGCAACTCCTGGACTCTAACATCTGCAATAATTGTGGTCAACGCATGCGCATACCTTGGACTAGTGTTTTTGGATAATTGTGGGTAACTCCAAACTGTTTACTAAGTGATATTTTCTGGAAAAATTGAGTTCTTGGTTATATGAAGGTAAATCTGTTGCCGTGCCGTTTAGAGTACAACACGCGCACGACGAAAGTGCAGCAGAAGTGACATCAGAATGAGTGAAGGGCACTTAGCAAGTCTTTAAACTGGTAAGGAGTTCCACTGGTATCTAAAATACTTTCAAGTCCAGGGATTGACACACACAGTGAGTATCTATTGTTTAGAAATTGAGTTCACTAGATCGTTTAACTTGCCAGTCGTTAATACACTAGGTTACTATACGGCTTAAATGCCCTGTGTTTTCTAGATACATATACGGCTTATCAGATCTGAGTCCACTAGATACACATGCGGCTTGCCAGTTCTAAGCTCATTACATACACGTAAGGCCTGCAAGCTCTGAATTCACTAGATACATATACTGCCTGGCAGTTCTGAGTTGAATAGATATATATATACGGCTTGCCAGTTCTGAATTCACTAGATACACATACGGTGTTTCAGTTCTGAGTTCATTAAATACTTATACGGCTTGCCAGTTCTGAGTTCATTAGATACACATACGGTTAGCCAGTTCTGAGTTCACAAGATACACATACGGTGTGTCAGTTCTGAGTTCATCAAATACTTATTCGGCTTGCCAGTTCTGAGTTCATTAGATACACATACGGTTAGCCAGTTCTGAGTTCACAAGATACACATACGGTGTGTCAGTTCTGAGTTCATTAAATACTTATACGGCTTGCCAGTTCTGAGTTCACTAGATACACATACGGTGTGCCAGTTCTGAGTTCACTGTAAACACATACGGTGTGTCAGTTCTGAATTCATTAAATACATATACGGCTTGCCAGTTCTGAGTTCACTAGATACACATACGGTTTGCCAGTTCTGAATTCACTAGATACACATACGGCTTGCCAGTTCTGAGTTCACTAGAGCAATATACGGCTGGCGAGGGTTGAGTTTACTAGATACACATACGGTCTACAAGTTCTGAGTTTACTTGATACATATACGGTTTACCAGTTCTGAGTTCATTAAACACTTATACGGCTTGCATGTCCTGAGTTCACTAGATACAAATACGGATTGCCAGTTCTGAGTTCATTAAATACTTAAACGGCTTGACAGTCCTGAGTTCTCTAGATACACATACGGTTTACAAGTTCTGGGTTCATTAAATACTGATACGGATTGCCAGTTCTAAGTTCACTAGATACACATACGGCTTGCCAGTTCTGAGTTCACTAGATATACACACGGTTGGCCAGTTCTGAATCTACTAGATATATATACGGTTTACAAGTTCTGAATTCACTAGATAAACATACGGTTGGCGAGTTCTGATTTCACTAGATACACAAACGGCTTGCCAGTTCTGAGTTCACTAGAGAAATATATTGCTGGTGAAGGCTGTGTTTACTAGATACATATACAGCATGTCATACACTAACCACACATAAGTCTTGCAAGTTCTGAGTTCACCATATACATATACAGCTTGTCAGTTCTGAGTTCACTAGATACAGATACGGTGTGCCAGTTCTGAGTTCATTAAATACTGATACGGCTTGCCAGTTCTGAGTTCACTATATACACATACGGTTTGCCAGTTCTGAGTTCACTAGATACACATACGGCTTGCCAGTCCTGAGTTCACTAGATACACATACGGCTAGCCAGTCCTGAGTACACTAGATACACATACGGTTTGCCAGTTCTGAGTTTACTAGATACACATACGGATTGCCAGTTCTGAGTTCACTAGATACATACACGGCTTGCCAGTCCTGAGTTCACTAGATACACAGACGGATTGCCAGTTCTGAGTTCACTAGATACACATACGGCTTGCCAGTCCTGAGTTCACTAGATACACATACGGCTTGTCAGTCCTGAGTTCACTAGATACACATACGGATTGCCAGTTCTGAGTTCACTAGATACACATACGGATTGCCAGTTCTGAGTTCATTTAACACTTATACGGCTTGCCAGTCCTGAGTTCACTAGATACACATACGGTTTACAAGTTCTGAGTTCATTAAATACTTTTACGGATTGCCAGTTCTAAGTTCACTAGATATACATACGGCTTGCCAGTTCTGAGTTCATTAGATTTACACACGGTTTGCCAGTTCTTAATCTACTAGATACATATACGGTTTACAAGTTCTGAATTCACTAGATACACATACGGTTGGCGAGTTCTGATTTCACTAGATACACCTACGGTTGGCGAGTTCTCATTTCACTAGATACACATACGGTTTGCCAGTTCTGAGTTTATTAAATACACAAACAGCTTGCCAGTCCTGAGTTCACTAGAGAAATATATTGCTGGTGAAGGCTGTGTTTACTAGATACATATACAGGATGTCATACACTAACCACACATAAGTCTTGCAAGTTCTGAGTTCACCATATACATATACAGCTTGTCAGTTCTGAGTTCACTAGATACAGATACGGCTTGTCAGTTCTGAGTTCACTAGATACAGATACGGCTTGTCAGTTCTGAGTTCACTAGATACAGATACGGCTTGTCAGTTCTGAGTTCACTAGATACATATACGGCTTGTCAGTTCTGAGTTCACTAGATACAGATACGGCTTGTCAGTTCTGAGTTCACTAGATACAGATACGGCTTGTCAGTTCTGAGTTCACTAGATACAGATACGGCTTGTCAGTTCTGAGTTCACTAGATACAGATACGGCTTGCCAGTTCTAAGTTCACTTGATACACATATAACTTGCCAATTGCGAAAGTATGTAAACGTTTAGCAAGGAACCGAACTCGGTTATAAATATATATCAGTCCTTCTGACATTACTTAGCTAGTTCTTATAACACGAGCAAACTCAATCGAGAGAACATATGGTTCGACCACTGGATCTGATTATGTAAATAGTATAACGCTTGAATATCAGACGAAGTTACCATTAAGCATCGTATTGACTAATAATGACTAATAATTTCATCCCATTTCCTAGGATTCATTCACGAAAGGCAAAGTATCCGTAAAAAGACATATTCACGAAAGTTTACGCTCTGCATTACTCTACGCTCTAAATCCTCGAGCTGACTGACGCCTCTCTAAATTCCCCGAGCAGACTGAGGCCTCTCTAAATCCACGCCATGAGAGACCATCACAGGGGAAACTACCATACCAACAGGGGAGGTCACACTGGTCATTCATCCACTGCTCACCATCCTGGGGGAGATAACCATCTTTCAAGTATCTGGTACGTTCATTTAGTTCGGCTAAATCAATCGGAATTCCTCGGCCATTTTCCATCGAAAACAACTTCAGATGTATGCCGACACATCAGTAGAAGTAGTTCGTAAAAAATGATAATAGTATTGTAAAATAGTAGTGTTTTAACGTATATTTTGTATAACTAAGTTCAAATTGTATGCCATGAAGTGTATTGACTTCCAAGATTAAAGTCCTTTGATTTAACTGTTAAATTAAAATCACTACGCGATCGGCTTGCAGCGTAGTTAAATGTAAAGAATGCTGACATTTTAAACCGTCCATATACATTCGAAGTTGTTTTCTATGGAAAAAGCCGATGTGTTCCAAATGCGCTTAAATTTGTTATTTTTCCATGATTTACCCGAACGCATAATGCGTTAATTATGCACCCGAATGCTCAAGAGTTAAGTTCGGCTTTTTCCGTCAGATGACCGAAAGCGTAAGACACTGACATTGTATATTTTTTACCCGAGTTACCCGAAAAAAGGCTATTTCGGCCTTTTCCGTATTTGTAGTATGCAATATTCTTCGGTAATTTTCCGTAATTTACCCGAATACCTAAGTGGTCAGCCTCATTTGTTTTGCCGTATTTTACGAGAGTGGAGCTGATGAAATATAACTTTTGATCCACATTCCAAATAAAAAGAGAGGGGAATGGTCAAATCTTAAGCATTCTATCAAACTATAACTCAATTCAAAAGCTTGTTCTAGTAAAAAGGTCTCAGGAACAAAAAAAACATTTCTTGATATTGAACAACGGCTGTAGGTCTTCAAAGGTCTTGTCGAGTTAGTAATTAAATTGCGTCAAAAACATATTAGTATGTGTGTTTCATATCTTTTAAATATGAAGAAAATTATCAAAATATAAGACTTATATCAAACTATTACTCAAGCCAAGTCAAGTCAAACGTTTGTTTAAGAAAATTTAGGTCTCAGTCCCAATATACATTGTATGGTGTGTACGATGGTTGGCAGACCTTCAACAATGTGTCGTGTCAGGTCAATAAATGCGTCAAAAGCATATTAATATAATCTTATCTTTGAAATTTGAAGAATATCATCATGATATAAGAATGATATCAATATAATATTAGTCAATAACCAGACGCTAGACTTAGTCTTTCCTTATGGGAGGTTATTCCTCTACTACAGTTCCTCAATAGTTCTAGCAGTTATTGAAGCTTCGATCTCAATAAAGCGTTCATTCCTTTTGATGAATCAGGCAATGAATTGTTTTGTTAATTAGTTTTGAAGTTGGCACGTATTTTTGACATTGTATTGCGCTGAATATATTCATATTTATTATAGGAATTTTAGAAGTTATCACCTGATATTGTTCTGGATAACGTGTAATTCTCCCACCCCAAAATAGATCCAAATATTTGGCCAGGCTTGAAATCCTTTCTTTAACCCCAGATAAGCAGATTCAAATATTTGGTCATGCTCGAAATCCTTTTTGTCACACCCAAAATAAGTAGTTCCAAATAGTTGGCAATACTGAAATCCTTTTTCTCACACCCCAAATAAGTAGATCCAAATATTTGCCAATACTGGAATTTAAGTATCTTCCATGGCTGAGAGTGTAAGATAGGTTCATCCAAACCCGAGCGAAGTTTTTTTCGGAATCGAGGTGTACCGAGTTTCCGCAGAGCACCCAGTGCGAGGGTTGGGGTAACCTATGTTACATTTTTACTGGAACTATTTTGTGCTTAGTGAAAAAAGTAGTTCCATGCGGGTATTTTTCTATCTTTGCCCGTGGGCAAGATAAGAATATCCAGCATGGCATAAATATTATGAGCTTACTTTTCTGGGGTAGGAGAAACACGTTTCTTATAACTGTGTAAGAATACCTGTACATCAGTTTTAAATAAAAAGTCCCATTGGAAATCAAAAATATTCCACGAGCTTTCAAGTAAAAAAAAACAACAGTGTCGTCAAATCAGACTGAACATGCGTCTTGAATCTCTCAGAATATCTTAGTTCGGACATTTGACAAGTTATAGCATTTTGATTGAAAATCAAACCTCGATTTTTATTCAAAAGTTCAAAATTCATACTTTTGCATGGAAAATGTCTTATTAAAGACTTTTTCGTTCTGCCTACTAATTTGACTTTCAAAATCCAAATGGAATAGTAGCTCCTTTTTTAAAATGAATAATTATTTCTCCCAGAATTCCATTGCAGAAATTTAAATAGTTATGACAGAAGTCCAACTTAAACTTGTATTGATTTAGAGGTTACAATCGCTATTATTTTATTGTGGTCAACATTTTTTTTTGTCCAACGAGAAGGCAGTATGTTTCAATGTTTCCAAATAAATTTATTTCAGTAAATCAGCTGTCAGTTATTGATTTATATCATGTGAACCGATATTTATAAAAAGTGGCTGCCTTTTTAGTAGGTAGTATGCACAACCACTAAAAAGTTAAAGGATTGTTAGTATGTAGTTACTCAAAATAACTGGTTATGCGACTGTGCATACTAAACAACCTATGAGAATTATATTGTACTTTATAAGGCACAATTCTCGTACTAAAACTTCAAACAACCAAGAGTTATTTAGAGTTGTGTTTACTATTTCTTTAGTGTTAACTTACACAAAATACAAACGTTTTTTATAAGATAATTAAAGCTCGTGTAGACGGGAATAATAATATACTATTTAAAGCCGACCAGACTGAAGTTAATTTTATGAAAATACATCAT
This sequence comes from Mya arenaria, assembly GCF_026914265.1. NCBI lineage: Eukaryota > Metazoa > Mollusca > Bivalvia > Myida > Myidae > Mya > Mya arenaria. Next base: position 11,628,269 of record NC_069128.1, on the reverse strand, counting down.
TGACTTCATTCACTCTATTTGTCAGTTATTAATAGCAAGTAATCCGATTAGATACATCGTTCCTAAATTCAATTAAGACAAATATTGAACACCAGCCCAGGCCTCAACTTCTCGAACAATCTTAAGTCCCTAATAACATGACTAAGCTAAGCCCCCCTGTTTTAGTATAATTCGTGTGAAGTTCTCGTGTTTAAAACAAATGAGATATTCTACAGAAATCATATTTAACTCAACTACGACCAACTAATTTTGACATAAAAATCTACTTTCAGTGACTAATTTTCCTAAATGAAATAGGATACTTACTCTATTATGCTTAAAAATTGGGTAGAAATTGGGGCCAGATTAAATAAAAAAATGAAAGAAATTTCGCCTAGTCTACTTTGGAAAGGGCTTAAAGACTGTTTTATGACTATATTATACGGTTTATAAAACAAAGAGCCACTTCCACACAGGCGTATAGAATATCTGTCGAATAATAATGACAATAAATATGTTTCTTTTAGAGACAGAGTTATGACGTTTGTCATTGTTATCGTATAACTATTAATCGATTTGTTCGGAATATCTTTGTAGAAATAAGGCCAAACGTTAATATTACGATCATGAAACTAATTTTTGTTTCACTTACTTAAGAAGCTCGTTGCGTTACAATTAGTTTAAACATATTTTTACAACGATTGTGAAACGAGTTTTTACAACATTTTTTTTAATCAATCACTCTCGTTGGCACGATGTTACGCGAGAGTGTGGTCTTGTGTTGTGGGAGGAAACCGGAGTACCCGGAGAAAACCCACTTGTCCGGCTCGGTGACCACAAACGTTACATATACATTGTAAAGAAAAACATACAATTTCCAGTTTTGCATCAAATGAATATTTGTTTTGTCGTATCTTTTACAAATCTATATATTATTAATTAAAAGGACTAGACACCAGATGGTCCTAAAATCTGCAAAAACAGTATTTTCTCAAAACAAGCCAACTGTTAATTCAAGCTAGTATGTTGCCGATAATACACCATTTTGCATTATTTAAAGAATAAACGCAACAATCTTGTCGGCCAACACAAAGTCTCAGCTAATTTTATCCGTTTAAAAAAAGCGTTGACTGTTTTTTGTGGTGTTTTTTTTTCCAAAATCATTTCAAGGCACCTGATCGTTTCATACAGTATTAAACCTATCAAAAAGCGTTTAAGCCAAGTCTCTGTCATTTTCAGTAGTGTTTATTTCTTTCAAAAGTTTTCATTGATCATTTTTATCAACGATGTTAATCTGTCGGGCTCTGTGTCTACGTTGTTTCGCAGCAGTTTTCTGCTTCATTGCACTGTTCGACCTTTTGGAAAGCCATGATATTTGCATATTTAGCATGTGAAAGTCATATGATAAGAGATGGTAAAAACATTGACTCTTTTTTTTAAACTTACTTGGATTAACGGAGTAGACAGATCGAGTAGATTTTCGAATTGGAAAAATATGCAAAAGCTGTGAAAAATATATTGTGTCGTAAGCGATGTGTTACATCAGTAGCATTCAATGCGTTGTACACAATGATATCAACTTTATATACGTTTTGACAATTCTTTTTTTTCTTGAAATTGTATGCTCAAATGTCTAGTCCCCCTTAAAAGAATTTCGTTGATAGTGTTTTGCGCTGAAAAGTAAATACATTGGGAGTTGCATGGTGTATTTCAACAGAGGGTGTGCATTTTTAATCCATTGTTTCATTTACAGTTACACATTTAAATTTTAGAAATGAAATGTGGTTATCGATGTTAAGCATTCGTATGAATCAAGTCAAAATGTATTGTTATTTACCCGTATAAGTGTGTACATAAATTGTTTAAATTGTATCACTCGATTTCCTTCTACTTTTATTCTAACATATAGTTTTTATTTTGATATTATGTTTCAATTAAAATACAAAGTGTTTTACATGTCGGGATAAAATTTTCAGCATTCCCATAATGGGAGCTTACTCTATTATTAGAGATTTTGAAATCTTGCTTTCGAAAACAAAACTCATTCTTACAGAAACAGAAGCTTTTTTCTACGCTTTAAAAACGTATGTTTATTACCAAAAAAAATTATTGATTAAATATTTGAATCGATAAGTATCAATCATTTTTGTATTGATTTTGTAGGTATATGCTTTTGGATATCGCGTAAGTAAATGATATTGTAAATATAGTTTTGAAAGAGAAAAGCATGAATTGTCAATCTCCGCTCAGCGGTTATTTCCCTTTGCTTTAACAGTAATCACTGCCGTTACGCCACGCATATCACGTGATTATGAACAAAATCACGTGACCACATTCAAAATTTCAAAATACTTTAAAATCATCGTCGGATACCCCAGGAATACTGGTACGCTATTCGTCGCATGGAATGTAATGAAAGAAAGAACAGTAGTTGCCGACGATGCTTTTAGATATGACACATGCCGTATTTTAATGAATTAATCAAAAGAATACGACAATGAGATAAAAATAAACATAACTTTATTAGACCTGGAATAGCTGAAATCCAGCTATTTTCGAATGTGTTGGCAGAAGTTTTCGCTGCTTGGCAAGGGAGATTACTGCGTAGGAGATTGGTACACTATAAGAACGATGTTACGATATATCCTGACATGTAGAACATCTAGATTCCTAGAATCCCTTTTTGCATTAACTATGCTTTAAGATTATTTAAATAGTCCTTTTCTGGTTCTTCTGAGTTTCAAAGAAAATTCGATATGTCGTCATGGCCTTTGTGTCGTCATCGTCATGTTAAAACTTTAACCTGTGTCAAAACTTATAAACCGTTAAAGAATTCTTGAGTACTGTGTATGCTTTTTTTATTTGTGTGTTTTTCCTTAAAAATATTGAGGACCCCACACAATTATTCATTATCTGCCTTGTCTTCTTATTTGATATTTGTCTCAATCGTAAATATATTGATATTATCTGTAAGAGAGCGAGGTGAAAACATTGTTTGTATAATTAAACAAAATGTTAATGTTAATGTATTTTAAGTATAAAACAATGAATCAAGTTCATCATCGCTGAAATACATGGCCCCAATTTCTTGTATGTCTTAAGTCCATTTTAACAGGAAAAAGCTAAGCTCAATACTTTTGTTTTGGTATAACTGGTGAAACATACATTTTTTGCAGTGTTTAGACTTTAAAAATAGCTGATAATTATCTTAATTACGATTACCTATTTTTATTAAGTAAAGCCATGATTAATAAGTTAGAATTTGGCTTCATGAACTAATTCAGCAGGAAAAGATTAAATTAGTTTCCCCACATTATACAAACTGGTATAAGGCCGATAATGTTCAGAACTTTGTTTTACAACTTTGTTCGCCTCATCGTTGTATTTTTTAAATCAGTACTGCTCTACGAGTATGACTTTTATATGCACATTTGTGATCTGCATTATTTCTAACAAAATTTGAGACGACTGTAAATGGTTCATTTAACTTTATGAGCAAATCCTAAATTTGTTAAACGTTCAAAGTTGAGATTAAGAGTTTACATAAGTTTTTTTGTGATATTTTGGCTGTAAAGTGTTTTAAATTCAGGGCTGCTACCATTGCGCATCATTACATCAAATGTCTTAACCTCAGAAATATTGTTTATAGTCCGGTATAAAATGTTTAAGTAGTTTATGTGCATCGGGCCTTCAGGTTCTGAGAAATATTCCTGGAAAACGATGTGTATAATATGTGTGGCCTTTATTGACTTTTGGTAATGTTTTTCGCACGTTCTTGACGGACATTTTATGTATTTTGGCAGGAAAATTTATTGTGCTCGTACCTACTTAAGAAATAACATAAACTGGTCCTTAAGTCATACTCATATATTGTATATGGCGTGTAAATAGCTATTTTAAGTCGGAACCGACCAAATTTAGTAGTTTTCCTGAAGAAATTATTACTGTTTGCCAGAATGGGTCGGACTTTTGAAAGCAGGAAATGTGGTTTATTTTTGGGCTTGGAAAGCAACAGTGTTTTGTTTAATACGTAAAAATAAATAAATACATCACCGAAAATCAGACTTGTGTATATATAGAATGAATGATGTTTATAAAAGATAAATACAAATTTTGTAAGAAGTGTTGATAGTTTGAAAACGATAACGGCTGGGATTGATTTTTTTAAATAGAATAAGAAGAGCAGAAGACATTAAATGGATTTATGAATGTATTTAGTGCTTGGATATTTTAATTATGTAAAAAACATAGATGTAAACATCTAATTACTTAGTTTTCCCAAGTAATGAAATTTATATTTATTGTGCGTGAGGGAACGCCTACATATAATATGTTTGGAAATAGAATACGCGTGTACAAGTAAAGAATACGCGTTTAAGTTCCAAGTGAGTTTTAAATAAGTTAAGCCTATGTTTAAATCATATACTTTTTAGTGAACACATACATTCTGACAAGGGTAAAATACTTTTTGAGCAATGTCCATGATATGCATAATTATGGACTAAGTGTGTTATTATATACAGTGATACCTTTTGGAAAGCTATATTCGAGAGACGAATTATAAAGTGTTTGAAACATTTGGAAAGAGTGTGAATTGACTTTGTGACATGAAATACCATTATCTTTGGAAAACTTTAAAATATTGAGAATATACAATGTGACAAATTATATTTATGTTTAATGTTTACAAGTACTGAATAAGTTAAGGTTTAAAATTGAAGTTTGGAAAGTTTCTATTTGAGTGACAAATTATATATTCTTTGAAACATTTGGAAATAGTGTAAATTGATTTAGTGGCTAGTAATGCACTAATCTTTGGTAAACTTAAACATTTTTAGAAATTTAAATGTGACAAGTTATACTAATGTTAAAAGTTAATGACTTTTAACAGCTTTTGTTATGAAATTGTATTAACGAACAACGAGCGGTGGAATGGTTGTAAATGCGTTTTTGAGTGCGATTCCTCTACGGTCGGAGAATACTTCAGCGGATAAAAAAGTGATGACTTGTGACAAGGTGACTAATCATAGTCCTTGCTAAGTTTTGAAATTGTGTGAATGAGGAAAGTAACTGAAGAAGCGTTGTAAATGCGTTTGGGAGTGTTTCTTTTCTATGGTCGGAAGAAACTTAGACGGAGAGAAAGAGTAATGTAAGTATAAACTAATGTTTCTTATGTGTTCTGGTGTATTGTTTAAATCTTTAATGATGTCTATGAACTTATAATGCCACTTTTCGTTTCTTAAGTTAGGATGGTTTACACGGCCCGACTCCGTTCCTAGGATATATATATATATATATATATATATATATATATATATATATATATATATATATATATATATATATATATATATATATAACTGCCGGCTGATATGGAGTTCTGTTACATTAGCAAAGACTATTTTCCTTTGGTCATGACGTCGTCTACTCCCCTGCGTTTCAAGGCCATTAATCGTACCCATGTACTAAGAATTATTTACGGTGTGGCTTACACAACCTGATGTCTTACACGAGTATAACATTTTCCTTTGTGTTTATTATAGTGCATGCATTAAAAATTGTATTCCAAAGGAGCGATAACTTTCGGAACTTTTCCGGTCTTGATCGATTGTCGCCCTCTGATAGCTTATGAAACCATATTTCCGTCCATCAATCTTTTCTCTCTGAAAGCTTTTCCTATAACTGTTTCCGATGTTTATCGATTGGCGTCCTCTGGCTGCTTGTTTCTTGTTTCTGAGTTCTATCGATAGTCGCCTTCTGATAGATTGTGAAACGTTTTATGTTTTTTATCGATTGTCGCTCTCTGAAGGCTTGTGTTAACTGTTCCGTGTTTATAGATCGTTGTCCTACTAAAGCTTGTGAAACGTTTTCGGTGTTTATCGATGGTCGCCCTCTGATACCTTGTTAAACATGTTTCTTGTTTATTGATCGTCGCCCTCTGATAGCTTGTGAAATATATTCAGTGTTTATCGATCGTCGCCCTCTGACAGCTTATGTAACATGTTCAGTGTTTATCGATCGTCGCCCTCTGATAGCTTATGTAACATGTTCCGTGTTTATCGATCGTCGCCCTCTGATAGCTTGTGAAACATGTTCAGTGTTTAACGATCGTCGCCCTCTGATAGCTTGTGAAACATGTTCAGTGTTTAACGATCGTCGCCCTCTGACAGCTTATGTAATATGTTCAGTGTTTATCGAACGTCGCCCTCTGATAGCTTGTGAAACATGTTCAGTGTTTAACGATCGTCGCCCTCTGACAGCTTATGTTATATGTTCAGTGTTTATCGATCGTCGCCCTCTGATAGCTTATGAAACATGTTCAGTGTTTAACGATCGTCGCCCTCTGACAGCTTATGTAACATGTTCAGTGTTTATCGATCGTCGCCCTCTAAAAGCTTGTGAAACCTTTTCGATATTTATCGATTATAACTCTTTGATAAGTTGTAAAATGTTTTCTGTGTTTATCGATTTTCGCCCTTTAATAGCCTGTGAATTGTTATCGCCGTGGATCGATCTGCGCCCTTTGCTAGCTTGTGAAACGTCATAATGATTGGTTTGTATCCATCTTCGCCCTCTGAGACATCGTCTTTCTTAGGGGTTATGTTAATTATTTTTGAAGATTTTCTTCAAATATGGCAGTAATAAAGCTCTAACAAGGAAAGCAAAAACTTTAAGTCACCAATGAGTACAATCGTACACTTGGTTAATAAATCAATACGAAAAGTTCATACAAGTCAAGAAATATGCTTTACTGAATACTAGTAACACAATTAATCTGGTATAACAATTGCAAAGCAATCGAACCCCGTTGACTCGAATCGGGAATGTTTACCTTCAGTATAAAGAAGTCGGTCCTTTACAGTCGAACTCCGTCGGCTTAAACTCCAAGGGACCGGTGGTGATATCTCCAGCCAACGAGGAAATCGAGCCAAGCGAGTTTGAGAAAACGGAATTCGACTGTATAATGGAATTATGATCGATAAACCTGTGGTAACTCTTTTCTCAGGTCTAAACGACGTCGCACATTGAAATTGAAAATGTAACAAAACACTGTGGGCATTATAACCTTTACGCTATAATATAGTATGTCGTATCGAGCAGTGGTTGTTGTTTTGTATTGCATACAAATCACCACCGCCGACGACACCAATATGACAATACCTCAAGGTGTAAAAGTTTTTCATTTCAATGTTAATAAAATATATGGAAATTGCATGGCAAGTTTAAAACAACAATATATAAATTTATATTTACCCGAATCGTAAAGATATTGTACAGCCCCGAGATCCTAATGTTAAAAATTCTCACTTTGAAGAGTTTTGATAAATCAAAAAAAGTTATCCTTAAGATTATCAAGATAAACTATTATTATGTTAACAAATTTACTTTAAAAAATAATTCGGGTATATGAAAAAAGATAATTAAGCCTGTTATGCTGAATATAACATGTCTTGATATGCAAGACCCGTCCAGTTATACATTTACAGCAACAGCGAAAATACACTTTTTACGAGTTCATATCTGTATCATATTATTTTTAGCTTTTTGTTATAATCATACAGTTAAAACTAACAGCTGCCTCTATGTATTTACTATTCTTTTCATCAAATATTAGCCTGTCAGTGCATCACAGTTTATTATTATAGTAAACGATGTTTGCTTATTAAATATTTATTCAAACTCCAATAATTACATGAACTATGGCGACGGAGCGCTGTATGGCACAAAGTACTGGTCACTCAAAGATTCTGAAGTGCATGGTCGCATGATATGATTAAAAATGCATGTAGTTCTTTTATGGTTATTGATTATCGGTGGGTCATTCTGGCAAACATTTGTAAAATTTTAGTTACATGTTATACTAGGATGTCTGGTGGCTCGTAGTTTTAATGGTTACGCGAGAGAGTACCAGTAACTTTCTTTATCCCGGACCGTATGAATTTGGTTTTGTGTGAAATAAAATATATACATAAAAGTGATAAAAGTGCATGTTACTTTTAAAAAAGTAAAAGTACAATGTGAATTATACAGGAGTTTTAACCGATTTCATCTCGCGGATATTTTGGGTTAGAAATTGATTGAACGTTCCGACTAAAATCCGTTCGAATCTAGTGTTGTTGTTTTAATAATGATGTGAAAATAGCTGACAGATATAACTTAATATCGTGAAAGGCCAATCTGTTTTTGAACTTCAAAATCAAGACAAATGCATTTCGCTCTCATTAAACTCTATATCACGTTTACTTGAAATAGTTTTAAACATATTCTGGATTTAAACTTCAACGTTCGGGATTATAAGCCGTTGAAATGATGTTTGTGTGTAACAATAATTAATAGATTCTACCATTTCTGTCGTTATTAATAGGACATTTTGTTTACCATGAATAATTTATGAAAGCCGGAACCTAGGGATTGAATTAACCGACCTCAGACGGCTGGGTTTTACACCTTTGCAAATTAACTTCCAAATCCCGCGTTACCGGTAACCGTATTCTAAACTAAATATAGATTTTTTCGACAGCCTGACCAGTGACATATGGAACTCGCTGTACGTAGCAGGGGTTCTTCGGTGTAAAGTTTAAGAGCTTTTTCATTGACGTTTTCTGCCTGAAGAAAAGTGTTATAATACATACACGGCATCCGGTGCGATTCAAGGTCAAAGCTATAAACATTGCGCTGACCAATTTCTGACTAACTCGGGTTGATATAATATGTACGGATTCAAAGCCAATCAGATTCATTAATAAGTCATGCGCGTTCTTGATATCTGAATTACTTGAACAGGTGAAATAATTACTTTATATCTAAATATCTGTGGACACAAAGAAAATAAGCGTGAAGCTTCCCAAACATTGAATATTATATGAGCACATTGACCACGATGACCAAATATACATTTGTCACATATTGATGTACTGTAATCGAAAACGATTAAAACATTCAGTTTGGAACTTAAATTGTTCATGAATGAGTACAATCTTTGAAAACAATTTCATAAAAAAAAAAAATCGAGGAAATAATTTCGTTCATCCAGTAACACAGTGATTATCTATTCAAATTTGGATTGTCCACTTTCCTTTTGGATGAAATCTCGAATCATTGGATAGTCTATACTTACTTAAGTGGTGATATACATTATACAAACAATCGTGCTCTGTCGGCAAAGATAGAAAGTGTGAGGATAATTTACTCGTGGATATTTCTATGTCTACACCGGTGTACAATTTGGACAAAACTCCCGTTTGGACGTCACGTTGTGTGGTATAATGAGCATGCTTTATTTCCCATGGGCTCTTTGTCACCCAAATATCCCATTATCAAAGATAGTGTGTTGATATGAAATAAGTCTCCTGAACACTTAATATATCAGGGTGTTTTTTTTTCGTAATCGGTCCATAAATCGTAGCGTGAGTGCTGAGAACGCAACGTAAATTATTTATATTTTGGAATTGTAAACAATCTCTTACAATTCAGTTCAAAAACATATTGTCAATAGAACAACGCATGGACATATTGTTACTTTTAAGAGTAAATGAAACCAAGTGATAAGAGCAAGTGTTCATAAAAAGTGATGATAAAAAAGTACACAGGTATTTTAACGGCTTATAATAGGATCGTTTGCCATATTAAGTAAACTATTTTTGTTACAAAGTTTCATTTTTATCATTGTACCAGGAATGTTTTAATTACATGATAATACAACTGTAAAGAGTAAATAAAAAAGTGATCAACACAAATACTGTGCAAAGGATTGTTCCGGAAATCCGACCGGAAAATACGGGCCGGTGTTTATGTAATTTTCCCCTGCTCGGAATGCTCTTGTAGCGATCTAGATGGAATGAGTCGGCGTTATGGCGATGAACCTTTATTCAATACCATGTGAGTACCTTTGTTGTAATTTAAGCATATACATGTCTGGAAAATTATCGATTTTAAAACGGTCTTGCAGCATTTTTGTCAAAAGTTTTTGGAGTCTTTTTCATATAAAAACGAATGTGAGTTATTCAAAAGAACCTGTGACACAAGATGCACTTCAAGAACTGTGGAATTCAGTTCTATTTACAATTACAATAATCTATTACGTCATAGTGTTCGTTTACGTCATATTTTCAACAAGACCCCATTCGGAATTCGTAGGCCATTTTCAATCGAAAGCAAACTGGGATGTATGTCGGTACACCAGGTGAAGTAGTTTGTACATTTTTAGATATAAGCATTTATAAAGTGCATCGTTTTAACCCGTATTTTGTTTATCAAAGTTTAAATTGATTGCAAAGGAAGTGTTTTATTGCATAAATAATTCAGATTCCCAAGAGTAAAGACAATAAGTGTAACTGCTAAACTGAAATTACTACGCGATCTACTTGCAGCGTAGTTGGATGTTTAAATTTCTAACATTGTAAACGGTCCATATACATCCAAGGTTGTTTTCGATGGAAAATGGCAGAGGAGTTCCGAATGAGCTTGAGCATATAATAATATGTCTTTAGAATTAGCGTTTTTACAACGTTTGTGAAACAAACGGACAAGGATAAACAAAAAATGGCTCTTGAAGCATTTGTTTTCAATCAAAAGATTTTTCTCACAATAAAGGGGTGAATGTTAATTTAAAAAAACTTTGACACGAGATGCACTTCACAAACTAGGAGCCGCAGCTGTTTTTATAATTTAAGAAATTCTATGGCGTTCAAGACCATACATATCTAAATGCGTATTTTTTCACAAAACATGGCACCAATTCAATAGAAATGCTGGAATATTGCAATGTTTTTACTGGTATATAGCTGATGTTTCTAATAGATCTTAAATAAAAAACTTCATTGGTTAACTACTGGGCAAGGTCGATGCCATTTCAAGGTCAGAGTACAAATGGCCACCAAATCCAATATGGCAGCCACACAGCATTGAGTACTAATTATATAACCGCATAAGGATTTGTTCTGCTTTGAATGGGTTTAACGGTTGCCAAATGATATAATATTTGGAATGGAAGGCCTTATATGAGAAGTTCATTCACTCTGACTGGATTTCCGAAATAATGGTCCGTCTGGCGCTGTGTATTCTTCAGTGTGATTTATTGTCACAATTAAAATGATTGAGAAATGGACTGACTTAAGTATAGACACTCTGAGGTTTAGTTTAAACGCTATGTATTTCAATTTTACATACACACGGTATTTTAACAATAATACAAACTATGAGGTTTGACTTTGTATATGCTTGACTGAATTGTCAATCTCTGGAAGGTTATTTGTATAAGCCTTCCGTGGTTAAGAATGTTGATTGTATTTAAGTATAGACACTCTGAGGTTTGACTATGTATATGCTTGACTATAGACACAATATGAATTGTCAATCTCTGGAAGGTTATTTGTATAAGCCTTCCGTGGTTAAGAATGTTGATTGTACTTAAGTATAGACACTCTGAGGTTTGACTATGTATATGCTTGACTATAGACACAATATGAATTGTCAATTTCTGGAAGGTTATTTGTATAAGCCTTCCGTGGTTAAGAATGTTGATTGTACTTAAGTATAGACACTCTGAGGTTTGACTATGTATATGCTTGACTATAGACACAATATGAATTGTCAATCTCTGGAAGGTTATTTGTATAAGCCTTCCGTGGTTAAGAATGTTGATTGTACTTAAGTATAGACACTCTGAGGTTTGACTTTGTATATGCTTGACTATAGACACAATATGAATTGTCAATCTCTGGAAGGTTATTTGTATAAGCCTTCCGTGGTTAAGAATGTTGATTGTACTTAAGTATAGACACTCTGAGGTTTGACTTTGTATATGCTTGACTATAGACACAATATGAATTGTCAATCTCTGGAAGGTTATTTGTAGAAGTCTTCCATGGTTAAGAATGTTGATTGTACTTAAGTATAGACACTCTGAGGTTTGACTTTGTATATGCTTGACTATAGACACAATATGAATTGTCAATCTCTGGAAGGTTATTTGTATAAGCCTTCCGTGGTTAAGAATGTTGATTGTACTTAAGTATAGACACTCTGAGGTTTGACTTTGTATATGCTTGACTATAGACACAATATGAATTGTCAATTTCTGGAAGGTTATTTGTATAAGCCTTCCGTGGTTAAGAATGTTGATTGTACTTAAGTATAGACACTCTGAGATTTGACTTTGTATATGCTTGACTATAGACATAATATGAATTGTCAAACTCTGGAAGGTTATTTGTAGAACCCTTCCATGGTTAAGAATGGTGAATGTTGATTGTAATTATGCTGCTTTGGTGTTTGCATTTGTTTGAAACTGGGTTTGAAGGTAGAAGAGCCATTCCGTGGTACGTTTGACATTAGACAAATTTTATTGCATATAATACGGTAAAAAAGATGAGATATATTTAAAGCTGCACTCTCACAAAATGCTTGTTTTGACAACCTTTAAAAAGGTGTCTTGGAATGAGCAATTGTTTCCTTAAAACACTGTAATCCAATGATGTAAGACTGCTGACAAATAAGCAGATCGCAGTTTTCTTATTTACGTTTGAAACTTGATGTTCTATGGATAAAAGCGTTACTAACGCTTTAAGAAAAAGGAAAATTTCGGCAGTTAATCAAACAACTGAAATTTGTTTAATTGATAGTTTTTATGTGACTGATTTGAAAGCACTGATGCCAAAATGAGCTGATTATGGGACATTTTTTTTTAAAAAAGGTCAAAACTGTCAATTTTTGTGAGTGTAGCTTTAAAGCTGTTATGTGATTTTTTCATATAAAAATGAAGAAATAAGTCAACCCAACTCAGCTCAATATTCTTTTATTATATCACAGTTTACATTTAAGTAAAAGCAGGTGAAAACTAAATATAACTCATGTTAACACAGGTACAAAGAGGTGTTGAGTAATAAGCTGTCGATATCGGACTTATTTGCATATTGACAATGATTTTGAAATGCTTAATGTTATATTTTAATAGAATATATATTATAAAATGAGTTATCCTCAATTAATTGAGGAAATTCGCTTTTATACACCAAGTGAGCGAGTTTGCGCCTGGGGTATTGTTAAACGCATTTGTACGGTAATCGCGAACATTCACAGTTAAGATGAAGAATACTGTGTTGAAAAGAATTAATTAAGTCATAATAATGAAACTTATATTTCTAACGTATATGATATCAATATCTGTATTTAACATCACTCTTATTCACCCTGCGATATTATGTTTCAGTTGTTTCAGGAAAATTATAAGGATAATTATGTCTTTCAAATAAATTTCATACTGTCAACAAAACTTATAGCTGCATGTATTCAGGTGTGTTGCATTGATTAAAACATAAGACTCAAGAATGTGTTTACGGTTCATAAGCTCCAAAGTATCAGATGAAATAGGAGTGTGATAGCTTTAACTTAAATGTATTTGAAAGTTTAACCTTCCATTTTGATAGCATAGGCTTACTCCTTTGTATATATGTATATGTCGAATTGCTAACTCCATTGGAATGAATGAAACGATAACATTGGATTGTGTCCCTTCCAGAGGACAACTCAATTCTCAATAATTTCGCAATGTAGAGATCTATGAGTAATATAGCTGCCTTCAAAATGGATTATATTTTTTTGTTTACTGTTTAAGTACACTTGAGTAATGTTAATCAATAGAGACTATATTCGTTACAATACATGTTAAAGCTTCACTCTCACAGATTGACCGTTTTGACAACTGTTTTTATTTATGTGTCTTGGAATTACTTTTGTTAAATGTCTGGATACCAGTGATATAAGAAGGGTGATTAAAGACTAGATCGCATTTGTTTTATATTTACGGTCGTTTATGGCTAAAACCGGTTAATACTAACGCTTTATGAATTGGAATTTTCGGCAGTTTTACGAAATTTTCAGATCTTTTCTAGTGAGTTATCTTATATGACAGAATTGAAGACATTTATTCCCAAACAAACTGATTCTGAGACAAACAAATAACAAAAATGTAAAAAAATTCAATCTGTGAGAGTGCAGCTTTAATACTATTAACATATTCAGTGGTCGCTCTACATGAAAACCCAGCGTTCATTTACCTGTTTCATTAGAGTGGGATGATTCCTTGTTATTCAAAGTTACATGCTTTATATTATTTATTCATAAATGATATCCACATTTAGAAATTGTCATTGATGTTTCAAATCGGTTGTAACTAGCTAAATTCTGGGTCTGGGTTTTATAGGACATATTGGAATTAATACAAAACTTGATTTTGAAGTAGTGCCATCAAGGCCTGATTATTTAAGGTGTACATCCTGCGTATGATTTGCAAGGCTATAAAGTTCCCTCAGAATTCCAAGTAACGCCTTAAGTATGATTAAAGCAGTCTTGGTTATCCTTTAGTTAAAACTGACTTTGATAACGTTAAAAAACGTTATACTAACGTATGCTAAGTCACACTTGTTGATAAGATGGTGCGCGAGAGGTGGTGCTGGACCGCTCGCCCACAAACCTGATGCGTTGCAAACTCGATTCAAATACGTTGACTTAAAAGACAATATTTTGAGCATATATCAACATTTGTGAAGGGTTCATGAGCCGTCAGTGTCTTAGTTTTAACACTCCTATTGATTTGCCACACTTTATTTCGTCATCAAAATAAATTCTACAAAACATGATTCATTCTCTTTAAACTGAATTTTCGCAAACAACCAAACGGCAGTCCTATCATGTGCGTGTAGCAGAACGTATAAATAAACGTACAAGTCGTGTTTCGCAACCTTTTTAGGATCTCTTTAAGATCGAGGTCGGGGACTTTATTCATTTTTCAGGGCTCTGGTCGTATAGAGCGTTGGTATAATGACCTGCCTTTTGTTGTCTAGAATGATAACTGGTGTTGTATTGTTTACCATTGGCATTATTTGCCGTTCTGTAACCGTCTAACAACTACCGCCACCATAGTAACCGTCTAACAACTACCGCCACCATAGTAACCGTCTAACAACTACCGCCACCATAGTAACCGTCTAACAACTACCGCCACCATAGTAACCGTCTTGAAACCGATTGACGTTATCATCCTAAACCGCTATTTACCCATTGTAATTATTATTTGTACCAATTTAAATACGTGTTGACTATATAATTGGAAAAGTAGATACCAATACGTCCACGAACCTGTGTATAGGCGGAACTTAGACTTGTTATATCATCATCAAATAGTTAACTGACCTCATATCAACAGAGTGAAAATTGGAATGACACAATGATGGCATAACTATTATCACTCTGGTATTATCGGTTCACACCAAAACGAACAGAACACAAGTCCAGCGGAGAAAGCTAAACTGTGATATGTGACATTAAAATAGTTGTAGATAGGACCTTTTTCTTTTCTCACATCCAGCTGTTGATATAAATGTTATAGCAATAAAACCTCCAGATCGAAAAGTAATTCCCAATGTCCCTGGGCAACAAAATATGTCACTTCTTACAGAAACCAGCATTGTACGTAACGAAACTTCATAACTTCATTCTAGTAACTTGTTATAATTACCATAAACAAAAACAGAACGAACCGAAGACGTAAAGTCCAGAACATGCATAGTTCAAAGAAAAACGAAGCCGAACCCTCGAGGGAGGGGGTAAAGTCCTCGTTATAGTCTCTTTATTCTGTTAGTGCCATCTTAATCGCATTTCATGGGGGTGGTTTTGTGATGGCTAACCATGTTTCAGCAATGTTGTTTTTTGTTTAAATGTCAGTTGGTCAATATTTGATCTGATGGATGAGAAATTATACATGGTTAGTTTGGTACGTAATTTTACGTAGGAACCATGTGTACAGCTGGAATTATACGCCTACAAAAGTCTTAACGTGTGTGATGTAACGGTTAATATTTTGAAAATGAATAGGATAATACAGTTAGTGGTGTGGATGTCACTTTAAGTTTGCTGGACGCATGCTTAATTAGATTTCCAGAAAAAAGGTTGTTTCTTTTTCAAATTTGTAAGCAAACATCTACTTGACGAATTAAACTGACGTTGTTACTGTCGTCTGAAATAAATAAATTACAAGAGTTTTTTTATTTATATTTTTTCAAGAAGATATGCAATACATGTTATCTTTAATGTACGAAGTGAAAACTCATTTAATTAGAGCAAAATTTGCTTATTCCGTAGGTTTGTGTACCGGGCGTGACCTTGACATTGACATTGATAAAAAAAAAACGAGCAAACCGTTACAAATAGTTATTAAGTGTCATGATCTTGAGGTCAATGAATGGATTTTGCGTGTTATTATGTGAAAATGAACTATAGGCTTAGGTTTTGGAATTTTGTTTTAGGGTGCTAGTGGATGTAAAAAAAAATATTTTTCGACATCTACATAGTGAATTGATATTCCATCAAACTGTGTATACATATGTCTAAATGTGCACACGTGATTTTCTACAGACTGTTTGTTTATTGTTTGTGTTAAATAAACGTGTGTCACGCACTGTGAAATGTGAACCACGTGATTATCTATAGACTGGTTGTTGATTGTTTGTGTTAAATAAACTGTATGTGTTAAATAAACGTGTGTCTCAGTCACATTTGTAAAATGGAGCGACAGGGCAGTTTCATGAAGAAAATGTTACTGAATCCAACTGCTGCAGTAGAAGATGACTATCACTACGGGTAAGGTTTTATTCATGTTCCCATATCATCTTTGTTTAGAGTATATTATTAATATTGTTTTAGCCCAATGCATGTCATATACTAGAAGTCTAAGGCTAGCTTTGTTGGTCATTACGTCATTACAGAGACAATCCTCCAATAACGTCACAATAGGAACAATCCTCCCGTGACGTCACAATAATAACAATCAACCCATGACGTCACAACAGGGACAATCCTCCCATGACGTCACAAATCATCCCATGACCTCACATCAGGGAAAATCCTCCCATGACGTCACCATTGTGATCGTCTAATTAAAGCTCATTTGAATGTACGTTTGCGATAAACTTTTCTTTCTACACAAAACATACGTCAAACATACTAACCTACAATACCATAATTTACTCAACATTGCTTACCACATCTATTTGCAAACATCCATCAACCAACATATCATAACTTACCTTTCTGCAAAACATGCATCATATAATATGGCGTCACATACCTTTCTGAAAGAAATCAAACATATGAAATGGCGTCACATACCTTTCTGAAAGAAATCAAACATATAAAATGGCGTCACTTACCCATTCTCGGAAACATTCACGACATGAAGAAAATTTACCTATCTGAAAAACAGCCACCATACAGCATGGCCCAACTTACCTATGTGCAAAAACAGCTATCAGGAAAGTGGTGTTACTGAATTATCAGCCTTAATAACTGTTGTTCACCTCGCTTTTTTGAAGTTACGCTCTTACATCGAAATGTTCACCAATACACCAGGCTATAAGTAACTTACAGCCTTGTTTTAACCCTGGTCATTGCTCCTTAAACAATTGCCATAGAAGCTGCCTAGGAACCCAAGGGTCATTCGGCTAATCAAGAAATTGACCCCTTCCCTTCTATCGCAGATACTGGTAATTATTTTTGACACTTCTCTTGTACACTCGTGGGTATGTTCAGTATTTATTGGACATAGCTACCATATATAACTGTTGGTATGTAATTAGTGAACGGTTTTTTCCTCAATAAGTTTCCATGGAGAAAACTTAATGGACCTGCAATGACGTCACAACAATGGTCGGTGTTTGAATTTATGACTCGATCAGGGCTAAAGCTCTGTCCAGTAAATAAGGCCTAGACTTGTTAAACTCGAGTTTTAGTTTTTGTTGTATTATTCGCTTCTGGTTCCAAAACATATGATGCATATTGAGTTTAGATGGGAGGATGCTATTTTTGTTTTCAATTCTACTTTTCAAACCTGTTAATGTAGTTTAAAGGGACTAGACACCAGATGGTCCCAAAAGCGGCTAAACACTTTTATTCAAAATAAGCCTAGAATTGGCAATACGAGGCCGATAATACGCCACTTAAAATGATTAAAATAATATGTTGTCGCTGTCTCAGCTGAGTTACACGTTTAAAAAGGCTTAGATGTTTTCCTATTTGAAAGTATTTTTAGTTAGAAAAAAATACGCAAAAACTAAAAATAACAGGTGTCGTATGCGATGAGATACATCAGATAGATTCAATGCGTTGTACGGAACAATATCAATTTCATGTAAGTTTTGGACAATTTTCTCTTTTTTTCTTGCATCGTCTGGTGCCCAGTCCCTTTAATCTAGAGTATTTCTTCAAAACAAGCATATAATTGTTAAAACATGCTAGTAGTATGATGCCGATAATACGCCATTTAACATGATTAAAATAGCATTTTGTCGCTGTCTCAACTGAGTTTATCCCTTAAAACAGCTCTAATGTTTTCCATGTTGAAAGTATGTAAACTAATTGGAAAAAATACGCAAAAGATGCAAACGTTACATATGTCGTAAGCGATGTGATATAGTTTTTGACAATTTTTTGTTTTTTTCTTGCATCGTTTGGTGCAGTCACTTGAATATAAAACAAAATTGAACGGTTCGTAGTTTTGATAAGCCATTGTCATAAAATTATAAAAGAAAATGATTTGTAATTTTACTTGAACAGTGTTTGTCTCGTAAGCAAAAATCATTTAAGGTATACAAATAACAACGAAACAAGTTAAATTTTAGAAGTATTAGGAAAGAAAGGATGTTTTAGAAAAACCGTCCCGTATAAAATAAGCTAATTTTAGATACATGTGGTCATTCAACAATCAACATGTCACAAGTATTCCCTCCCAAGTCGATGAAAAAAGATCTCATCAATAAAGAACGCAATCCAATAAGACTGTCGATTATTTTAGGGGAAATAAAATTCCATGTTTCTTTTAATTAAGACCCCGAGTTCCAATGGACTGCACGCGATATTATAAATACGTATGGGAGATCCCGAGGGACGGTTCGAGGATATTGAATTTCTTCCCCTCCTTTCCTGATCGTCCTGAGGAATTGCAGGCCCCAGCCTGTAGCCGATAGACTGGTGCCCGGGGGGCGATTACTTCAGTCTGTTATTACATGATTAAGCTAAGCTCACTATTTTTGTCCTTCTAAAATTAGTGAAATATTTGCTTGTTCGGAAGTTTTTTTGTCTACTTATTGAAGGAATATGTCTGAGAATCGAGATAAAGTAAGTTTTTTTACAAAATCAGGTAAAAGTAAGAAGTTTTGCTAAACAAATAAAGCTACAAAAGTCTGTAAACAATTAGAAGTTTTGAAAAATCAGGGCCAAGATTTTAGCTCTTCTGTTTTTAGGAGAGTACAATGTCAAGGTAAAATCATGCCTTGGTGTTTTTGTCGGCGTAGTCGTTAATGCATTTGGAAAATATATTTCAAAATGAAATTTGTTTATTACAAAATAATCAAACACTTTTGATTGTTTGAAGAAGCAATGATGGCTTTGTTTTAAACTTGTATTGAATTCGGACCTGATTAATAATATATATCATGTGTTCCGGTCCGGATAGAAAAAAAGTCGACTCGTGGGCACGCTCGTATAAGATTTTTCGAACAGGACCTGAAACACACTTTTTCTTGCATGCCTAAAATAATGATTTTGTGAACAGAATGTACATTTCACCAATACTTTTTACATTTAACCAAAAGGCGCGTGCGACGTGGTTTGTTGATTAAATATCTGCATTTGTACAAGAAGTTAGCGAACTATAGCTAACGAATTTTAACTCCTTTTTTGAACGTGATTTATTTGTCGAATTATGCAGTTATTAACCTCAAGTTTACATTTTGTACCAAGGATAACATAATTATTTTGGTAATGTGCTTAAATAAGCCTTACAGCCTGTTTCCATAATATATCAATTAGAAGAACTGAATAATTAAAGCCCTAATTGTCACGATTCCACAAAATATCACTTGACATGTCCCGGTGTCTAAGTCAATTTCACTCTAATAAATTACCCTGAGTTGACTGCTTACAAATTAGCATCTTGTAGCTAATGGTCTACTTTCTGCAAAACACTATGCGTTGACTATATAAATTCACAGATTTCTGGGGTCTGGAAAATTATATCAGCATTTTTCACAATATCCATTATTTTCCCAGATTTTTTTTTAACATTGTTCTTAATTTTGCGAGCTCAGCGACCGTAGTTTTAAAATGTTTCTAGGGCGAACAAAAGCTTTTTGTTTCCGCTAACATCTCCAAAAAATAGATAATAGTAGGCATATTTTTTTTAATTTTGTTTGGAGAACCTGGATTCCGTACCAAACCGACCTATACCAGGGCGTATCACTATTGTAGAAAATTTAGAATATAAAATGGTCAAATTGTAGCATGTCCACTAAAAAAAATGCAGATTTTTAATAAAGTGACACTCTTATTCAAATCAGTACAAACACGTGTATAACAAACATACATTTTGAGTGATAAACCTTTAACTACTTACTAAATGATGCTTTTATGGAAAATTACTGATAACAAGTTAATAACCGTGCATTGAATAGCTAAAAAGGGAACAATTTAAAATAATTTGTAAATGCTAAAAGATTTATTGTGATCTACTTTTGTCTCATGAGGTAGGAAAACCGTGTTTTCTGAAACCATTCTTTCAAATTAGATACAGTATCCTTCATAAGAACCATTGTTTTCGACATTAATTAATCATTTTTATGTAATGATAAAACAATTGTAATAAATATGGTAAATCTTTTTGGGGAGTTATAGTGCATCTTTAAGGAAATTACGAATAAAATCCACACTACTGCAAAAAAGTGATTGGTCGGGAGGGAAAAAATTGGGGTCGGTCGGGTAAGCGAAAACAAAAAATACACCTGACTATAATGCACCACAGTAACATCATTGCAAATTGTATTGAAGACAAATAAGATAATTGTTATAGTAATAATAATGATATTAAGAATAAGAATAAGAATGACAACAATTATTGCATTGTCATACTTTTTCCAAATAAAGGTGAATAAATTCTATTACTTGTAGGCTAATACAATATGATAGTTAATCGAAGTTTAATGGTTGGGCGAGTGTGGTCGTGTGTTATAGGTGTCCGCCTCAGAGGTGGTTGGTTCGATCCCCACCAGGCACACTTTGTCATGGTCCCTCATAAAGGACTTCATCATTTTCTCAAATTTACATGTAGATAATACATACAGTAATAATGTATACAAAGGTCGTGTACCAATATAAATCATGAATAAGTAATAGAGATTTCTGTTTGGGGTATCAGTTGAGAAAAGGGGTAAGAAAGGATTTGGCCATGGGTTTTTACCTGTTTAAAGCCTCTTTGAAAAATATGGAATAAAAACCACAAAGAAAGGCGTGTTTTCTTCACACTTCGATTTGAAAATAAAATATTTTGCGAGAAGTATAACAAAGTTTATTTCATAATCACATTTCTCGTTCAATAACTTAAACAAACAAAATGTGACTTCGTTGTAATAGATTGTCGATGTATCAAACTCATACATGTTCTTGTTAGAAAGCATGTTATTTTGTAAAAAAAAACAACACCAAAATACCGGTACCTCCCAAACAAACGGACACAAGAGTGATTCAAATCAGCTATCAGCTGTCTTTACAACCGAACTAAAATTAATTTAGTATAATCTAACCTTTAGCAAAATAACTCTAACCTTGAAATAGAACATAGTCTCATTTCATGATTTACAATTGTATCAACTTTCTGTCAATAGTGGGCCCCTTTATTATTAATACGATGAACTAAAACCCGGCGACCAGTCTATGCGGTTAGTGTACCGGTCTCTGAGAATCAATTATCCGTTACAGGGAATTAAATGCAATAATTCCTCCATGCATTCGACTTTCAGCACTAGTTAAGGTAGATTATTGGGTAACAAGGAGTAAATCAAAGCTGTTTTCAGATTAAAATGCATGTTCCATATATAGCAGTTATGATGGCAGCGCTGTTGCTATAGTCACTTAATTCGCTCGTCTCATACCTGTTAGGAAATATCAATAAAACATTAGATAAGCCCCCCTTTTTATGAGAGATGTCTGCTTTTTATTCTGGAGCTATTGTGTAATCTTACATAATCGTTAAACCAATAAGTTGTGAGTTCAGCGATTGATACACTTAAGTTTTCTCTTTGGTTTATTTTAATAATGGTCATTTCTGAGAAACCTTATATGAATTTATCGTATGAAAATAAATCAGGAAACGAGATCTTTCTGAGACTCAAATACATTAGAGGTATGGGAAATGAAGTCTCAATTTGATCGAAATCGTTGATTAAATAGCTTTAAATTGAAACAAAAGTACAATATTACATTCTTAAAAGTTTCAAATACTCGGGCTTTAAGTAAGTTAAGTCTCATTATAGTTTGGTAACGCATTTGAATAGATAACGATACAATTACTACGCAGTCTATGGTTCACGTTCCCTCTTGAAGAGTTCATATTCGAAAGGCGGTTGACATTATATACACAAAAAAGACAACTTCAATTTCACGGGTCTAATAATCATCTCATATGATGAGATTCTAAATCGACGCTCTGAGACACTGTAGGGGCGGTGTACATTGGAACCAAACAAAGATGACACAAATTGAGCATGGTTGGATCACATTTAACCGAGCCTAACCCCTCTTGGGGAATTAAACCAACATCGCCTGAAGTATAAGCTTGAAAATCCACTTAAAGAACACTTGCACATTATGAATTGTTCTAAAAACATTTCGTGGTAGCCTCAATAAATGTGATCCAAAATTTCCTAAAAAAAAAAATAAAGCGCTCTCTCAAAATCCTCATGTCTTCTACATATAACGACATGTAGACTGACATTCTATGTTTTCTGGTTATTTATACAAGCGATTCAAATTCCACATATGAAGAAATTAATATTTTAGCTTCTCTCGTCTTTACTTCTTTCCTTCTACCAAAACGTTCTCCCTAAGGACTGTATGTCACAAGCACTTTGAATAAGCTTCCAATTGATTCGAATGACTTAAGCATCGTCCCAAAGGATGGCAGTGGCAATACGAAGTCTGAAAGCGATACTGTTCTAAGTTACACTGAAATAGAACGAGATAGAACCTTATTGCTTTCAATTCTCAAAATATATGTTATAGCATTGTGTACCCACATATATACAAAAGACGCAGGAGAGGTTTGGGATACATTGAGGGGCTGTAGAGAAGATTAATAGAGCAGGGAAATAGATAAAACGCGAAACAAACGCGCTCGGTCGCCTCTAATTTAGTGCTTGTAAGAAACAAAGTAGTTTTGTAATTGAATTGAACGCAAAGTTGTGAATGAAAATTGCTATTTTCGCCCAACGAGGTCGGTTTGTTGGAGACAATCAAGCTTTCTACGAGAACACGTGTGCAAACCTCTGCTTCAATTTGAACATTTACACGTTCCTTGGTCTCTTGATTAAGGTTTTCGCAAGCTTTGCTTATATGCGTTGTGTATTGTGTCTGTCGAGGTGGCATAGTCAATTTTGGACCAACTGTTTTGGAAGTAAATGTTTGGTTATATTCCTTGTTTTCGGACGTTTTTGGATGTAAACATTTGTTATTTGGGTTCATTCATAGCGACAATATATCGAAGATTGTCAGTGCAATTGATTTTATGTAGGATGCGGCTAAAGAATTGATTATGAAAATCATATATAGCCAAAAAACCGGCCGGAATATATAGCCTAAAATCGAGTTAGACAGGTATTTTGTATAGGGTTTATACCTATCCAACTGTATATATATATAACTTAAAATCCAGTTTGACGGGTATTTTGTATAAGTTATAAATACATAAACATTTGAATATATAATATAAATCCATTGAATATATAACCTAATAGCCAGTTTGACAGGTATTTTGTATAGCGTTTATACCTTTACAATTTCATATAAAACCTAAAATCCAGTGTGGCAGGTATTTTGTGCAGCGTTAATACCTTTACAATTTCATATAAAACCTAAAATCCAGTTTGACAGTTTTGTATTGGGTAAGGGTTAGCATTCGGGTAAGGGTTTTAATACTGATTGTGTGGAATATATTCAGATCGGAAACGCCAAGACAAACTATAAAGGAAAATAAAGGATAATGACATTACTTATGACTGACAATAATAGCGGAAACCAAATTGAATAATGAGATCAGTCATTTCCTACGATTCAAGGAGTTGACTCGCCAGATAAGGCAAAATATATGTCTTCCGTCACTGTTTGCAGTTTCTGTGTGGGGAAATAATGAGAAATGGCAACTGTCAATTACCGAATGAATCATATCAACACACGGCGGTGCCGGGAAGTGCAGAATGACATATATTTTTATCGGAAGGAGAAATGTATAACGACCAGGCAGGATGTGCTATAATATTGAATATTTAATATTCTTCTTCTTCTAATGTTTTTTATCACTACATAGCCAATTCCCATGACACAAACTGTAGCCTTTGATTAGTGTGGTATTTATACTTCAGAAATATTGGATTTAATGAGATTGGTTGATAAGAAGGAATACAAAAAAATAACAAAAGTTTTCATTCGTCTGTTTATGGAAAAGTATCAGTTGCAGCTCTAGCGAATGGAAACGTAATAAGAATTAATGAGACGGAGAAGGATAGTTCACAATGAGTAGGACTTATTGTAGTACTAGAAAGTTGTAAAATCGATGGTCACAGCAAACAAGCGCCACTGCCATCGCTCGGGTAGAGTTTCGAACAAAAACACCTTTTATTAGACAGTTCGATATATCGAGGAAAATTATGGTCGCATGCACAGGCTTGCTACATTGTGCAGAGCTGATTTATTGTAATTGCCTGGGTATACTAATGGATTTCCTATACACGGGCATTGCAAGGACTTGGGCGATTGCAAAGTTGTGATTGCCGAAGAAAAGTGTAAAGGAAACTGGATTGTGCTATTTTTAGAAACAATTTCAATCACCATTGTAAAAAAGTGAATTGGACATAACGTCGAGGATATGGTATTTTAATGGAATATTTTTTATTTTTATTTTTTTTGGTATCAGATGTGAATCGTGATAGGGGGAATATACTGTGTAGAGATATCCGTCAGGTCTGGACATTATTCTAGTGGGAAAGAGATTAATTAGCTTTTACTTTTTAATGTTAGTTAATACGAATTCCTTTTCGCTCGATTGTGGCGGAATCTGATAGCAAATAGAATCATGCACTCTCAAGTCCGTATTGAGACGCCATGAACATGTACACCCTGCTGGGATCGAACCCACAATCTCTTGTGTGAGAAGTGGACACATATTCCACTGAGCTAAAATCTTCGTCCGTCATGTTAATGTGTTATAAGGTATTAGCATATTTTTTTTAGATGTTATGTTACTTTTAAGGGTTTCATGTAATATCATAGTAAATTCAAGTCTCGTCAATACAAATACAAATGATCAATTTCAAGATAAAATTACTATAAAACATATTGCCACCTTTTTAAAAGATTATATAATTATTCATCATGAAATGGGCCATTTGTTCAAAACTTTGTAACAGTTAACAATGTTGTTATCGTCATAGTTGTTAATTTTCAATTAGATACTGCTCTGAAATTTTAATTAATACACTTTTGATCATCTGTTGTGTTTTTAACAATTTAGACTGCTGTTGAACATCTTTGAACAGATCACGTTTAAAAGATAAGAATAATGTTGGTTAACTTTAACAAACTTTAAAAAAAGGCCCAAATCATTATTTTATGATTACCTATTTCTCCATTGACGTGTTCATATATATATATATATATATATATATTATGTCAATAAAGTTTAACATGTTCACAAAAATAATTATGTGTAAATATAAAGTAAATCATTTATCATAGAAACTCTTATAAACTAAAATAAATGTTTTGAATAATTGTCTGTGACAGGCTATCAAATAGTAACTATTGGCAGCAAGATTCCAATTTATCGAAAAAAATTAATCTTAACATACATTTCATTTAGTCCTTTTTCTTCCTTACTAAGACTTTTATAAACCAAAATAGTGTTTCAATGCGATAACAAAAACACCCAGATCCGAACTGTTAAAAATGAAATTATTACTCAATAACTATAAGACAGTTTCATTTCCAAAACAGATACAACATTATTTTAAATATAATTCAAATGTGATTGACAATAACATTCACTACCTTATGAATTATCATCGTGGTTTCTTGGTATTCAGCATTAACACAATGCGAAAAATAGTTTAAAAGACAGTTTGATTTGAAAAATTAATACAAAACCATCCGAAACACATCATAGCGGTTTCTTATAAAACAACATGAGCACAATTATAAAAAAAAGTCATAAGTAATTTAAATCAAATACAAAGCCTTCTTCATCATAAGTTTTAAGAAATTGCCAAGAATTTCCACTTCTGAACAAATAGACCATAGCGGTTTCTTAGAAAACAACTTTAGCACAATGATAAAAAGTCATAAGTAATAAGAAATTTATACAAAGCTTTCTTCATCATAGGTTTTATGTGATTGCCAAGAATTTCAACTACCTTAGAAAAAGATCATAGCGGTTTCTTAGAAAACAACATTAGCACAATGATAAAAAGTCATAAAGTAATTTAAATATAATAAAAAGCCATCTTTAACACAAGTTTAAGTGGTTGCCAAGAATTTCCACTACTCTAGAAATAGATCATAGCGGTTTCTTAGAAAACATCATTAACACAATGATAAAAAGTCAAAAGTAATTTAAATCTAATACAAAGCCATCATCAACATAGGTTTTAAGTGATTGTCAGGAATGTTCACTACCTTAGAAATAGATCATAGCGGTTTCTTAGAAAACATCATTAGCACAATGATAAAAAGTGAAAAGTAATTTAAATCTAATACAAAGCCATAATCAACATAGGTTTTAAGTGATTGTCAGGAATGTTCACTACCTTAGAAATAGATCATAGCGGTTTCTTAGAAAACATCATTAGCACAATGATAAAAAGTGAAAAGTAATTTAAATCTAATACAAAGCCATAATCAACATAGGTTTTAAGTGATTGTCAGGAATGTTCACTACCTTAGAAATAGATCATAGCGGTTTCTTAGAAAACATCATTAGCACAATGATAAAAAGTGAAAAGTAATTTAAATCTAATACAAAGCCATAATCAACATAGGTTTTAAGTGATTGTCAGGAATGTTCACTACCTTAGAAATAGATCATAGCGGTTTCTTAGAAAACATCATTAGCACAATGATAAAAAGTGAAAAGTAATTTAAATCTAATACAAAGCCATAATCAACATAGGTTTTAAGTGATTGTCAGGAATGTTCACTACCTTAGAAATAGATCATAGCGGTTTCTTAGAAAACATCATTAGCACAATGATAAAAAGTGAAAAGTAATTTAAATCTAATACAAAGCCATAATCAACATAGGTTTTAAGTGATTGTCAGGAATGTTCACTACCTTAGAAATAGATCATAGCGGTTTCTTAGAAAACATCATTAGCACAATGATAAAAAGTGAAAAGTAATTTAAATCTAATACAAAGCCATAATCAACATAGGTTTTAAGTGATTGTCAGGAATGTTCACTACCTTAGAAATAGATCATAGCGGTTTCTTAGAAAACATCATTAGCACAATGATAAAAAGTGAAAAGTAATTTAAATCTAATACAAAGCCATAATCAACATAGGTTTTAAGTGATTGTCAGGAATGTTCACTACCTTAGAAATAGATCATAGCGGTTTCTTAGAAAACATCATTAGCACAATGATAAAAAGTCAAAAGTAATTTAAATCTAATACAAAGCCATCATCAACATAGGTTTTAAGTGATTGTCAGGAATGTTCACTACCTTAGAAATAGATCATAGCGGTTTCTTAGAAAGGTTTAGGTGTCATTGTGTTAAACACTGGCAGAAAACGAGTCTGGTATAGCCTTTCTATCGATTTCATAATGCTCCCTTTCAAATTATCTGGGTAAAATATGGCTACTACAGAAACTTTAAATTAGAAAAATCTCATGTTACAAGAAAAGCGTTTGTGAAAATGAAGCTTTCAATATTAAGATCTTTCATGGTGAAAATTGGCAATATGTTAAAGATGACTTTTTAAGGGCACTATTAGATTCGATGCAAAAATATCTAACTGAAGTCACGACGTGGTTAATGTTACTAAGGCCCAAAAAATAATTCTTTGTTTTTACTCGCATCTCCTAAAATAAAGGGTAGGTAGGTAGGTAGGCATAACTTTTTTTTGAAGGGAACCGGGAATCTGTACTTAACCGACCTAAATCAGTGTATATCACTATTGTAGAAAATTAAAAATATACAATGGTCATACTTGAATTTCAGTTCACTAAATAATTGCAAGTGTTTTAGGACTTTTCGAAAAAAAATCCACATTACGGTAAAAAGTTTTATAATCGGGAAGAAAATATAGGGTCGGTCGTGCTAGTGGAAACTAAAATAAAATACGGCTTACCAATAAGTTGAATTCGGTCATTGTAATCTGGTTTATAATGTTGGTGGCATTTATGGAAATAGATCATTTAATAACATAAAACACAGCACGCTCTTTCCCACCGGCATCCAATGCAGGATATATATCATGATTTCTTCCATTTTATCAGTGAATAAATTGATAATATTGGATATCATTTATGCCTTTACCCAAAAGGCCAATTATATCTTGGTTAAATCCACACAGTGTCTAAATAAGGCTAGCATACTGCAGGCAGATCCATTGGCAGAGAGGAAAGTGCAGGTTATCTGAATGGATACGTTTGCCTATTTCAGATCGGATTGTAAAGAAACTAGCAGTAATTAAGTCGTTTTCTGTAATCAATATCAGCTTATTTTTGGAAAGATTTCTGACGGAATCTAAACACAGTCTGTTCGGTTCGGGGTTTTCTTACTTTTCATGGCGTATTGCCGTTTGTATTAAAGGTCAGAGAAAGAGGAATTATCGCAAGTGAAGACGTCTTAATTGGATGTAATTTAACTAGAAACGTCTGACTGATATCCGAAGAATGGTGTTCTTTAATTTGGGACAAAAGTAGAGACAGAGAAAATTGTTATAATTTCTTGGATACTTTTTCGACATACTTCAGACATTTTTATGTGTGCATAGCGTACAATTACGTTTTCAAAAGTTGGATATGGTATTAATAGAATATATTTATGCACAACTGTGAAAACATGCTCTTGGCTGACGGAAAAACACACATACACGATGTTTTGGATTTCATACTTAACCGAATTTATTGATATATAACTGTGATCTTTTTTGGTCTGTTGAATCAGATGAAAAACTTTGTGCGTACTGGTTTCATGAATTAGTTTTTTTACTTGAAGTAAACTAACGAGCTTTGAATCTGGATTTACTATGCGCGTATCAGAGAGGCGGATAACCGCATAAGTTAAATTGGCGACTTTAATTGCATCAGAGGAGATGCTGTTTATTTAGAGTTCGACATAACACGCCTATAAATAGATACCGGATGCAATATGATGCTATTTTAAGACCTGTTGCAATAAAATCAAAAGGCGTCTATAAATAGATACCGGACTGTACCCAGCTATTTTAAGACCTGTTGCAACCCCCAGGATTGAATGAAATTTACTCCTAAGTGGAAGAACAGCAACAAAAGACTCAGGGTGAGGACGGGAGAAGCCATGCATGAATATTCTAAGTAAGTAAACATTTAATTAATTTAAATATTCGAAGTAAGTAAGCGTTTATATGATTTTCATATCTCAAGTAAAAACACATTGAATTAAGTTTGACATCTACAGTTAGTATACACTGAATAATGTTTGGCATTGGAAATACGTACAAATATCAGTTTGATAATTCTAGAAAGTAAAATCTCCAATTTCCTTTATCATTATTTCCAAAATAAATAAATCCTTATACTTATTATAATTATTTTAAGTTATACATTGCAATCAAAACTTTAACTCTAATTAAATAAGATATTACAAAACAGTAAAAATGTTATTCCAAAAAATAGATATACTGATTAAAGATAGATGAAGTTGAGAAAAAAATCAAGTGAAGTTTTAAATAGCAAAATCTTAAAGAAAAACTCTTGAAACTCGTTAATTAATGTAAAATCACTGACTTTTTTAGAGTTCAATGTTCTTAACATCAAAATAAAATATTGTATATGTTTAATGTTTTCATAATATGGTTTGGTATTTAATATTACTGGCTATTTTGATTTTGAAACGATTTGCAAACTCGGTTTTGTATGTCTTGCAACGAATGTTGAAACAACAATGTATATAATTATATTCATGACTGAAGCATATTTTATTAAAGCCAAATACTTTTGAAAATGACGTAACATCTTCATTTTTTCATTTAATGTTTTAACGTGATCTTTCAATATTTTTTTTTAATTATTTAGAAAATTTGAACCAAACATTGATTTCGATTATATTTTAAAGTTTTGGACATGCCATTTTGATAAAGAATAAAACTACAAAATATCACAGTTATCATTTAAGACACGCAACAATTTTACAGACTACAAAGACTATTAAAACTTCTTTTTTAGTACATGTCGGTATACCAGTCTTGGGTTCAAACTAGTTTCATACATAAATGTGTCTTCTGCATGCAAAAATGACCTCAGTTTTACTTTCTTTGACGTCAGTTTCACCCTCTTCACGAGGTGTTAAATGTGTGACGTCGTATATACTGGACATCTAGGCATTGAAATGTTTGTCAATATCATAAACAGCGTCCCCATAATGAAATAGCGTAATTTACTATTTAAAATTTACAACTAGTGTTATAACAATTGTCAAATGAATAAGGTTGGAAATGTGCGCGTCATTAAGATACTGTTACGTATTTATCGCTGTGACTCAGCATATTGGTATATTTCATATCAATAAAATACCACATTCGCCAACGCTCAGTATTTTTTAATCAACTTCAGAGAACTTCATCTCATAAATTCCATATTGAATGACAACTCAAGTCAAGAAATCCTCTGTATAAACAATGGTTTCATAAAAAAAATATAAATATCAATTATCCAATGGTTAAAATGCACAGATCTGAGTAAAACCATGAATATTGTTTGGTCGAAGGCTATTTATAGGAAAATGGCGACCACAGTGATTTAATGTTATAAAACAGACCTATTCAATCAATTCCCCAATGGGTAACCAAGTAACAGTTCCCCTCTTTGTACCATCGTTAACCTGTAAATGTTCTAATAATTGTATTAGTGTTAATTGAGGCTCCGCCATTTCTCAGACAATTGTTGTACCGTTAATTGCTTTGATTTCGCAACTGAATTATTTTGCAAATATTCGTGGTTTCATGGCGTCGTGAAATTAAACATCACTAGAAAGTATAATGATGAAAATCATACTGTGCATATGGAAGCATGAAGAAATAAAATCAATTAAAATTACCATTGCCAGAGAACTTAAAAGCAGTTGATTTTTATTATATGACAATATAATGAATTAAATAAACAAACTCCAGTGGGGCAAACGTTTCAAAATTTATCTAACGTTTATATTAATGGGAATTTCGGTTCGATTAAAAATCATGTCCCTTTTGGCTCTTAGATACAATTATAGCCC
The DNA here is from genome assembly GCF_026914265.1 of Mya arenaria. Lineage (NCBI taxonomy): Eukaryota > Metazoa > Mollusca > Bivalvia > Myida > Myidae > Mya > Mya arenaria. The sequence goes on along the minus strand of NC_069128.1, from coordinate 11,596,720 downwards.
TGGGTCTGTACTCCCCAATACCTCGAGTCTGAGTATCACTTTTTCTTGCAAAATGAAGTCGTTCTTTTTAAACAATGAACACTATTTTTGCACAATTTCAACGTTTTTTTGAAATCATCCTACCAACGTACGTACGACGATTTCGCGTCAGATCAAGAATGTTGATAACCAAGGGAGTGTCAAAATAGAATTAAACTTTCAACGTTGAAATTGAAACTAACGTTCACTTATACTTCTATCCAGCTATGTGTTACAAAATAATGTTCATAAAAAACAAGAATAACGTATTGAAAAATCAATTGTATCCAAGCAGTAAACGTATCGAACGACTCGCTAGTTGATAGGATGACCTCATTTACACTATTCTTGCTATGAACGTATTGTACGACTCGCTCGTTGATAGGGTGACCTCATTGACACTTTCCTTGATATGAACGTATCTTACGACTCGCTCGTTGATAGGGTGACCTCATTGACACTTTCCTTGATATGAACGTATCTTACGACTCGCTAGTTGATAGGGTGACCTCATTGACATTATCCTTGCTATGAACGTATCGTACGCCTCGCTCTTTGATAGGATGACCTCATTGACACTTTCCTTGCTTTAAACGTATCGTACGACTCGCTCGTTGATAGGATGACCTCATTGACACTATCCTTGAAATGACCGTATCGAACGACTCGCCCGTTGATAGGATGACCTCATTGACACTATATTTGCTATGAACGTATCGTACGACTCGCTCGTTGATAGGATGACCTCATTGACACCTGCAAAGAACGTATCGTTCGACTCGCTTTTTGAAGACATATTTCTAAGTAGTAACTGTGACCTATAACTATGATCCGATTGTTCAGAAATTTGTTAAAGTTAAAAGCGTTGTTAACGGAATCGTTGTTGCTTTAAAATGTACATTGTTTCATGATGTGTTCATACATATAACAAGTTTAGCTGAAACAATTGTCTTCCATCTTGTTTAATATATTGCGGATCACAAGTATACACATTTGACTTCCAGCGCAGTGCAAATTTTAAAGTTAACAACGTTTGACGTAAACAACGTTGTTCATTTAAACAAAGTTCATAAAATTGGCCAAATACCTATTTATTATATTTTGAAAAGTTGGTCAAGATAACGTTTATCTGGATTTGGCAATAATTCGTTCCATTTAATTTGTGACGTTGATTTTAAAATTAACGAACATTCTTGGTAGTATGATATTTTTTTTCAAACGCTCGCTGTTGGAAACACCCAATAATGTGTGTTATAATAAGAGACCTCAAAAGCTGGAACTCAAGCCTTAGTTTTGCTTTCCATTTGTTTTAAATCAAAACTTCTGACATTTAATTTCCATTTTTCTACGATATAATGAGAAAATGAGAGATTAATGCGTATTGGTGAAATGATTCTTTTTCTCACAGAGCTGTTGTGTTATTGAATGAATTGCCAAAATGGAGGTTTATGGGAACGTAAAAAAAAACAGTCGTGTTTTCAATTTTGAATGGACCTTGACTTTCGTAATTAAGATCACGGTGAAACAACTATGTCAATTATATACGGGAATTTAATATATTCAACCGTTTTTATTGCGTTAATGTTAAATGTTTTGAAGTATTTTCTGTCGATTATGTTGTTAATGCGTTGACTTCGATCAAACGTTTAGCTTGACAGAAACATCCAAATTAAAAAAAAAGAAAATAAAAGGAAAGAAAGAAGAAAAAAATATAATTATTTTAACTATATATGTCAAAATTGTAAACAAAATATTTTTTAATCTATAATGCATGTTTTCAAAAGAGTGCTAAATCATCCCTTTGGGTCTATTTCAGGGGCATCCTTTGAGGGAGTTCCTTGGGAATTATGTTTCTGTAAGTTAAATTTGTTGTTTTGTTTGAAAAAAAATACTTTATAAAATCTAATACTTTAGGTCGGGGTGGTATTCAATATGTGATTCAAATCAATTTAACGGTCAAGAATCATTGCCTCATTCCACTATATAGGTCATTTATTTATATCGCGCAATCCGATTAGCTACACCGTTCATAGATCAAATTAAAATGAGTATTGAATACCACCTTTGGTACCTCATTACGGAACTAAAGATCACTAAGAGTAGACATGACTCCCGGTTATCTATTTACTTAGTGAATGACAAAAAGTATCTTCTTATCTGAACATTTTGTACAAATGCGCAAGGACTTTTGAATTTTAGTTGGTATTGTGAACGTTAGGAACGTTATTTGAATAGCATTTAGTCCTTTGTACAAATGAACAAGGTCTTTGAACTGTGTTTAGCGGGTGGTTAAATTAATAAGCAGGAAATTTTGAATACTATTGATTGTTTTGTACAGTTGAACATGGTGTTTTAAATTGTATTGATTGTTTGGTTCAGATGAACAAGGACATTTAAATACTATTGATTGTTTGGTTCAGATGAACAAGGACATTTGAATACTATTGATTGTTTGGTTCAGATGAACAAGGACATTTAAATACTATTGATTGTTTGGTTCAGATGAACAAGGACATTTGAATACTATTGATTGTTTGGTTCAGATGAACAAGGACATTTGAATATTATTGATTGTTTGGTTCAGATGAACAAGGACATTTGAATACTATTGTTGTTTGGTTCAGATGAACAAGGACATTTAAATACTATTGTTGTTTGGTTCAGATGAACAAGGACATTTAAATACTATTGATTGTTTGGTTCAGATGAACAAGGACATTTAAATACTATTGATTGTTTGGTTCAGATGAACAAGGACATTTAAATACTATTGATTGTTTGGTTCAGGTGAACAAGGACATTTGAATACTATTGATTGTTTTGTACAGTTAAACAAGGACATTTGAATTGAATTGAGAATTTGATTCAGATGAGCAGGGATATTTGAATAGTATTAAACATTAGGTTTGGATGAACAATGGCATTTGTTTGGTATTGAGCGATTGGTTCAGATGAACAGACACATTTGAAAAGTATTGACAACTTCGTACAGTTGATCGAGGAACTTTGAATACAATGTAGTTTTTAGCATTCGGTGCGGATGATGTACTAGTAAGACTTTTGAGTATTATTGATCAATTGGTTCAGATGAACAGGGACATTTGAACTTTGAATACAATGTAGTTTTAGCTTTCGGTGCGGATGATCTAGGACTTTTGAGTTTTATTGAGCAATTGGTTCAAATGGCGACATAGTAGTGAGCACTTTGCATAGATTAGCTTGGACATTCGAATATTATTTAGAATATTTGGCTGTTCATTTTTAGAAAGCTTAATGACATCTTGTGTGGAAAGTTTGATTGCATAAATTTATGATTTTGTTAATTAGACTGAAATGTGGATTGTATGCAGGATACTTGAGTAAAAGTCGCTGTATCTAAGACATTGTAAGCTTCCTGATGGAACTCTTGTTTTCATACATGGAATATTTTGTCATGTAAGTCGATGTTGACAAGGTATCAGAAATATCGTAAGAAACTCTCTGGTTCGGCAAAGAAAAACCAGAACCTAGAAGTAAATTAAAATTGGTGAACGCACTTTAAAGGCGCATACTGCTAGATCATTCGTAAGTAATCACAATTACAAAAGTGATGATTATAGCTTTAAGATGGCCCATTAACTTGTATTTTACCTGGGGTTCATTACACGGCGGGCTTTCATTGGAGACACAACACTTTTGTTATACGTTGAAAATGTTCCAACGTGTCTTCCGTTGTAAGAAAATGGTGTGGAATGATTTTCGAACACCTTGCAAGTCATGTGATCGTTTCACACACTTAACTGTCAATAAACGTTTTAGCAACTCGCTGTCATTTTCAGCAGAGTAAACATCTTTCAACAGTTTCCATCGATCAAACTTATCACCGAAGTTAATCGGTCGGGCTCTGTGTCTACGTTGTTTGGCAGAAGTAAGTCCCTTCCATGCAATGTCCGTTTTTCCAGCAGGAAGCCATTTATTGTGTATATTTAGCATGTAAATGTCACATCATGAGTACAAATAAATATGCCAACGCTATTTTTAAACTTATTGAAATTGATTTGGTGAACAACCCAAGTAAATTATGAATTGGAAAAAAATGTTAAAACCAGTTAAACCAAAAAGGGAAACTCTTAAAAAAGGATATAAAATCAGAAGCTATTCCGGTGGAATGGTCCTTTAACAGTAGAAACAAATTCATTCTCTTCTTTCGCCATGATGTCTGGTAAATTTTGTTTTCAGCTCCTTTGGGACATTCGACTTTAGATCTCAATATACCAAGCCGTTTCTCTCTTTAAAATGAATTAGAAATAATTGCTTTTTGTTTGAGGAGACACTATTGTCATATTTTATTTCAAGTTGATAATTCGTTCCCCCCAATGTGTCGGCGTTTTCTTTATATGCCGTATTTAAATATCTGTCCAGTTTCGGAATATTTGTTTTATGCCGACAAGAATAGACATATTTAACATACTTGGTGTGATTATAGAAAATTGTAAAATTTAAGATGATGGCTAAAATCTATATGAGTTCATACAAAGCACTGAAGTACACTTAGTTGAAGATTATAACTAAAATCTATATAGACTATACAAGTCACGTAACAGCATGAAATTGTAGGTTAAGACTCAAATCTATATGATTCTATACAAGACATGGCACAACACGAAATTGAAGATTATAATTAAAATATAAACAAGACTTTACAAGTCCCGGAACAACATGCTTTTAAAACTATATGTAGTCAACAGACCTGAAACTTAAAGGGGCTAGACCTCAGATGATATACTTGCAAGAGAAAATGAAAATTGTCATAAACATACATACATTGATATCCGTGTGTAAGACGCCTTGAATTTCACTTACTGATGTCTCTCATCGCTAACCGACACATGACTCTTTTGCAGTTTTTGCGTATTTTTTTCAACTCGAGATAAAAAAAATAATGGATTTGTCTACCACGTTAATACCAGTTAATTAAAAAAGTCGCTGTATGTATCTGGACCAATCATGTGCCTTTAAAATACTTCATATACACTCCATAAACTGGGAAACCATAACGCTCTCTTTTTAAACGTGTAAACTCAGCTGAGACAGTGACAAAATATTCGTTTAATCATGTTAAGTGATTTTTTATTGGCCTCATACTAGCTCGAATTGACAATACTAGAGCTGTTTAGAGGAAATACTGTATTTACAGATTTTGGGACCATCTAGTGTCTAAACCCTTTAATGGAGCGATCAGAGAACTAGTTTATTTGCGGGTCGGATTAATATGACTTTACCATTGTTTCTTGTATAACTGACGACCGAAGTACTTTAATTCAAGGAACTATTTCACCATGATCTCTTTATTATTCTCGATTAACAGATACCCTCATTGACGGACGATTTATACATTTGGTATCGAGTTCATTCTATATTTGGTTAAATTTAGTTCCGTTATTTACAGGAATAATTCCCGATTAAATACCTTATCGATTGTAAGGGCTATTCAATGAAAACAAATACCTGTTTACATACTGTATGTACACAGCGGCCAAGTTTTTGTTTCTTCTCGTGGCTGTTTACAAAGTAACAAAATAGTCAAACAAAGACTGTTGGAATGGTTTACGGGTTATTATATTTTACTCCGAGGTATTGATCTCCTCAGGTCTGCCCGGGTCTTTTCAATTATGTTCCATACCTGGAGTTTTTTATTGCGACGTGTCGATGTTATGAAGACTGCTGAGTGTCAGGAACTCGCTGTAATGGGACGTGAACGTCACTTAGATTTACGCCCTTTATAATATATAGAATTTGTATGCAGAATTGAATTAAATGCAAGCACAAATATACATGAATCTTTATTTTGTGTTTTTTTATTATGAAGTAAATAAAAAATATCAATTTTAGCGGTGTCTGGAACTCCTTGTAATTTGAAAGTCACTTAGATTTACGCCCTTTATAATATATAGAATTTGAATGCAGAATTGAATTAAATGCAAGCACAAATATACATGAATCTTTATTTTGTGTTTTTTTATTATGAAGTAAATAAAAAATATCAATTTTAGCGGTGTCTGGAACTCCTTGTAATTTGAAAGTCACTTAGATTTACGCCCTTTATAATATATAGAATTTGTATGCAGAATTGAATTAAATGCAAGCACAAATATACATGAATCTTTATTTTGTGTTTTTTTATTATGAAGTAAATAAAAAATATCAATTTTAGCGGTGTCTGGAACTCCTTGTAATTTGAAAGTCACTTACGCCCTATATGATATATATATTTGTATACAGAATTAAATAGAATGCACGCATATTAAATATATTAATGGATCTTTATTTCTTTCATTTTTCAGCGAAATAAATGATGTTTTTAAAACAGTCTTTATAACGTTTTGTTTAAAACGCAAATAAGGCGCAAACATCCAGCAAAACATCAACCAGGTTGAGTGTTTGCACACGTAATATTTTACCAAAATCCTTACATTGTGAATAGTGCCAGTTCATTGTTTCAGTGCGCATAGAATAACTCATAACTCGTTATAAAATAAACACAAAAAAATCTGTACACGTTGAATAACGCCAGTTAATTGTTTCTGCGCGCATCGCCGGTATCTTGTATTGCACCGCAGCTCATAGTTCATTAGTGATTTTGTTGGTTTAATTCATAATGAGTTTTAGGCATTCTATGCGCGCTGAAAAAAAGAACTGGTATTATATACCGTGTAAGGTTTGTGCTTGTTTATTTCATAATAAACATGAGGTATTATATGCGCGCAGAAACAATGTAAAGACATTATTTACAGTGTACGTATTTTGTTTGTTTATTCTACCATGAGACAAGTCAGGTCGTATTAGGTATTCTGCTATATGCGCGCAGAAACAATGTAAATGCATTATTCACAGTGTAAAAATGTTGTTTCGTTATTTTATGATGATTCAAGTCGGGTCAAATTAATTATGTGCATATGATGTATTCTATGTTGACAGGCCCGCAGTCATGGCAATTGTTATTCTAGAAAATTATATTCGTACTTCATTATAAGAGAACGTGGAATTGTCCCATATGGGTTATTATGTTTGAATCGTTACATATTTACGTTGCTGGATATGTTCTCCTTTCATCAGATGGAATTCGCCTTAGAGTTGTTTTTATTAATATGCCAGTTATTCAATATTTGCATATCTGAATTAACAATATTTGACTTTTTATTAAGCAAACTTCATCATTCCTACAGGGGTTGTTCAATTAATCGCTTCTATGGTCATTGGAATATGTAATTATAATGACTCAAAAGTAGTTCAAAACATGTGATGTATATTCCTTGATGTATGGACGATGGATATACAGTCGGAACTCGCTATGTCGAAGTCGTTGGGACCACGGGAAATACCTCGAGATAACGATTATTCGATTTAACTTATGTTCAAAAAGGGTATAACTCAAGATCAAGAAAAGTTGATAAAACCGAAGTTTAAAGTGAATAAATTGACCAAAAACATTTAGAACAAGTTCGATATAACCATGACATCGAGATAACAGTGTTCGACATAGCGAGTTGCGACTGTACATGAAAGATGTTTGCCGGTGATATAAGCGGACAAAGTTCACCCAGGTACAATATACCCGTTTATATACATTTCTTGGAATTCAACAATCAATATAATATGTATAAATGTATTTTTGTTTGTTTTTGTTTATGCAAAACAGACTAGAATGTTCTTGATTCGTTGAACAGGGTTGGTATTTAATATGCAACTAAAGTTGTTTTTAGGGTCATACATCTTTGACTTTATTCACTATATTGGTCAGTGATTCATATCAATTCATCCGATTAGCTCATCGTTCTTAGATCCAATTAAGACCATTATTGAATACCAGCCCAGACCTATAGCATAACAGAAAAGACAGTTTGTTCGACTTAATGAAGTGCACAGTGTCGTTATACACATAGTTTTAATATATAAATTTAAAATACTGGAAAGTTGTAAGGAAACAATTGACAGCTCTCCCTTCGTAATGGGTGTAATATATAAATTTACCATACTGGAAAGTTGTAAGGAAACAATTAACAGCTCTCCCTTCGTAATGGGTGTGTGAGAAAAGAAACTGAATCCAGCATTCTTTTTCGAAAGACGTTATCTATCAATTATTAAAATGGACTTTCGCGGAGTCAATACGTCAATTCAAGGTATATCAGTTAACCGTGACATTAGATCAATCAAGCATATTGTACATTAAATATTAACACATACTTGAAAACGATTCACTTTCAATTATCGTAAGTGAAGCGCTTCTCTGTGACAGCGTGCTGATTCTTTGTAATATGAGAACCGATGCGTGCTGTGGTTGTCAGTGCTTAATGAAGAAAAAGGAATACTTTTTTTAATGAATGCTTTTGAAAATTTGAAGCATTTTGTGACGTTGTTTTGCCGAAATTAATGAAATACATTATTAATGATGAAAATGACGAAATTGTTTGTTTGTATATGGTTAATGAAAAAAGGGAGTACTTTTTTAAAATAAAAGCGTTTAAATATTTGAAACATTTTGTGGCGTTGTTTCGCCTAAAAGCTGTTATACAAATGAATGAAATATATACAAGTAAAGAAATTGTTTGTTTGTATATAATGGTTAAAGAAGAAAGAGGAATATTTCTTTAAATAAAAGCATTTGAATATTTGAAACATTTTGTGACGTTGTTTTGCCTAAAAGCTACCATACAAATAATATATATATATATACTAGTAAAGACTGTTGACGACCGCTGATTTACTAAATAAATGTATTGGCAAATTTGAAGAATATTGCATTCTCATTAAACAAAATATCATGTCGACCACTAAATTAAATTAAATTAAACAAAAACGACAACAACCTTCCATTGGTTCTACAAGAGAGACGAGTTCATTTACAAAGAAATGATAAGACCTTTTTCACCGACTGATAGTTGAGCTTTTTGGGTCCTGAATTATTAATGCTTTAATTAAGTTTCCCGTTCTAGACGTCGGGAAGTTGCAAACACTATGATATAGGCCTGTCGCCTTCACCAAAACAATGACTTACTAGCTAATGGTCATTTCTCTGTCGTTTGTAGGTCAAAGCCGTCAGTACATATAAGCAGTGTACTTGATGTTTCAAGATTCAACACATTTATTCAGTAATTTGAAAACAAGAGTGTTTCTCATTACACGATCAAAATATTAATTCAATTATACATGCATGTATATACAACGATAACACAATAGGTTTGAATGTGAGACAAGAAAAATACAAGATGGTCACTATTTATAATCAGTATATTTAACATTAAGTTTTATTAAATATTATTCAACATTAACATTAAGGATGGACATACAAACGTTAAGTAAAATATTATTTATATTCATATATAAACATAAGAGAGACATTTCATATGGCAAACATGTATATTCACGGTAAACACATAATGTATGAAGAAAGAGATATATATTATAAATTATGAAAAGTTTAGTCTAAAAAACGTACAAAAATCAAAATTAGTTTTAGGTTGATGACAATGATCAAGTGGCTAGCAGATGAAATGTGTTCATAAACTCATCAAGCATAGTTATCTATCTGACCAGTATACAGTTTCGTCGGCCAACAACAAGTAGTTTGTTTTATCTTACCCGACCGAAATTTTCTTCAGCCTTTTCGATGGTCATATTTTTCTCTCCAGTTTTCGTTACAGAATTAAGAAGAAAACAAGGAGATAAAAAGGAAAAAAGTAAACACTTCAAAATAAAGATCTCTTAATGTTGTGGTCGGGTGTGATTAAACAGAATGCTTGTGGACGTTGCCTAACCAAGTTTATATTGATTTTATAACATTACGGCAAAAAAGAAACTAATAATTTTTCTCGTGATTCTTTTTTTTATTCAAACGTATACGAAAAGCACTTCATATAGCTATACGTGGAAAATATTTCTCGTGATTCTTTACCATTACGGTGTACTGATTTATTCATTTAATTAAATTTCGCCAGAAAACGTTAACTTGAGAAGTAATGAGCATATCATTAGGCGTCATAGGCGTCTGATTTATACGTCAAATTCCCGCGTTCACCTCGAGAGCAGAAGCGATAATGTTTTAACTGATATTCAATAAATAAGGCGATAGAATCTTTTCGCTTTTAGCCTCGAGATTTAAGAGTCTCTTCAGGGCTAGCGTCTGCACAACACTTTCAGTAAGATCAAATAAAAACATGGAATTACATTTCGATTTATTGCAGCGAAATAGAATTGAGATGTTTAAGGTTTTCGACCCATAACAGGAGTTGCATAACTGTTTCAATTTGGTTTTGTAAGGTTTCTGACCATTCAACATATCACGCACCAACAGTCAAGAAACCTTTTTGTAACATTCGTAACCTATTCAGCGCAAACGTACATGTCGTTCTACTATGTAATAGTTTTCTGGGGAGTCCCAAGTTAGCATCACTAATTTTGTAAGGTTGTGGAAAGCTTTGAAAGGTAGTACATGCACTTAACTAAGTCTTAATAATTGTGAAGCAGTTGGATCATATTTAGTAATGATTACAATAATGAATCAAACTGTTGTGATGCAACTTTAAAGCTGCACCCTCACAGATGGGCCGTTTTGACAACTGTTAAGTTTTGATCTTAGAATTACTCATTGTTTACGTTAATGACTGAATAGCCATGATTTAAGAATTTCAGGACCAAATGACACCATTTACAGCAAAATAAAAACTACAGATTTAAAGGTTTTGATGAAGCGCATTGCGTGCAAAACATATTTGTTAAGACAATGAAATCATTTCTATGGACTCAACAATACTTGTTTATGGAAATACAAATTATTCTTCTCAAATTTCAGCGCTCCTGCTGCAATATATTGCTTGGTTTAAACAACATTAATTGTATATAAGTACATTTAGCAAAGACATAATTACATACAATGTACATGATTACGAATGATTGAGGAGAATTATATTGCTTAATAATACGGGTCGATTCACCATCGTGTTCAACGTGTTCATGTCATTTTTAAACGACGAATATTAGATGTTCAAGTATAGTTCTGTTCTGTTCTTATCTGTTCTGTTTATTTTTTCAACGATAAACACTATATGTTCAATTTCAGTTCAGTTCTGTTCTGTTCCGTTATATGAACTGTTCAATGCGTCTGTAAATCAACATGCGAATCGTATCGCAACAATTGTTCCCTAGTGCTCAAATCTTCCCTTGTCTGCGATTGTAACCCAAGCACCAGTTGTAACCGTTCAAACATTGTGCACGGTATCGATTTCAAAACAATATAACAACCTGTATATGCTATTGATGTGTTTGACATACGATCATCTTTATTCGGAATAAAAGAGTTTCTGCGATGATAGCTCTGTTGAGACTATAACCATGGTTTCTGGTTAATGTATGCGAGAATGCAGCGGAAATCCAGTTTGTTTTGTATTGTTTACGTCGCTGTGAACAAATGAACAATTACTCCTCATATATGAAACTCAATGTTTTAAGGCTGATTGAAAAGTTGTTTCAGATCTTTTGTCTATTTTGCATTGGCATGAGTCAAAGAGATTGGCTTTACTTCACATTTCGTTTAAACTTATTTATTTAACAATGATTGTGAAACAAGTTATTACAACATTATATCAATCACTCTCGTTGGCACGATTTTACGCGAGAGTGTGGTCTTGTGTTGTGGGGGAAACCGGAGAACCCGGAGAAACCCTACTTGTCCGGCTTGGTGACCACAAACCAAACTCATTACTTCTAATGTGACTTATCAGCAAACAATCTCTCAATTGAGTGAAAGCCTATCACTCAAAACCATTTTAACCATCTTTAATATGGATAAGTGTGTAAGAGTATTATTTTGCAAGGCAGATATTTCCAAGTGAACATGTCGCTTATGTCAATGTAAGTGAACACACAATTTATGTCAATTTAAGTCAGCATTTCTGTTTTTTCAATGTAAGTCAACCTGTCACTTGTGCCTATTTAAGTCAACTTTTATGTAATTAAGTCAACATGCCAGTAATGTCAATGTTAGTCAACAATGAAGTCAACATGCTACTTTTGTTAATGTAAGTCAACATGACTGGTATGTCAATGTAATTCGACTTGCCAGTTATGTCAATGCAAGTCAACATGCCAGTTATGCCATAGGAATGATCTGCTAATCCCACTCTGCTAGGAATCGTTGCCCAAGCTTAGCTGTTACCACGCATAATATTGACTTAAAGAAATAAATATGATTACGCGTGACGTTATTGATATAATGACATACGGTGGAAATATTTATAAGAAATAAATGAGTTTCTGCGCAAATAGTCCTTTTGAAAATATAACCATGGTTTCTGATTAGTATATTGGAGGAGACCTCGATGAATAGAAGGAAATTGTAGCTAGTAGCAAATTTACATTGTCAACTCAGCTTTGAACATTTCACATAATCTCTGATATAAAACGTTTAACATTAGGATTCCGATACACATACATGTGGATTGTGGATGCCTGGTTCCATGTCCTGGTTCCATGTTCTCCTGGTTCCATGTTCTCCTGATTCCATGTCCTCCTGGTTCCATGTTCTCCTGGTTCCATGTCCTCCTGGTTCCATGTTCTCCTGGTTCCATGTCCTCCTGGTTCCATGTTCTCCTGGTTCCATGTTCTCCTGGTTCCATGTTCTCCTGGTTCCATGTTCTCGTAACGTCTTAAACATAACAGTCTTAAGTATCTTATTACAAACAGCCAAAATACTTACTGAAATTTGACTTTTCATATAGACATACCATGTGATGTTACCAATCTATTGTTAAAAAGTCAAAACATCCATCCCTGTCTTATAGGTCCTTGTGGCCGAGTGGTTAAGTCTCCGTTTTTGTATTTTTTTCATGCCTTTACCGGCGCGAGTTCGCAACAAACTTAAACCCAAATATTCTTTTTATATTTCAATTGTATTTTTTCTGCCATTTCGATACCATGGAGTAAAATAATGATGAAATAAGTGTTTTCAGATGCATTCCCTCGAAAGCTAATTTTTGGTCCAAGAACATGAGCGAGTCCCTTTAATATATTTTTATCACAATGGTTGTAAAATAAAAAAAAAATGTTTAAAGTAAACGAAAGACAAAACCAATATGCGAGGAATATACTTCATGGCACCGACTATTGTTCAGCGAGTCAAGAAACTTAAGAATATCAATTTGACATATTCCCATTGGAATCCTTACGGATAATTGGCTTTTTTCTCGAAATGAAGCTTATTTTTCGTTAAGTGTCCTATTTCTAAAGTAACTTAATACCTTTTTTACATTAACCTCATTTAAACTTTACGCCCACGACGCAACAGGGACATTCGTGTAACCTAAATGTCTACAGTAATTTACTTTTATAATTACTTTATTGTACGGTCGAACCCCGTTGGCTCGAACTCGCTTGGCTCGATTTCCTCGTTGGCTAAAACTGGATGTAAATGACCGATTTGTTTCGAATGGATGTAACAATTCCAGCTTGGCTGTTTTTTTTCCGAGGGTCGAGTTATATTAGCCGGTCCCTTGGAGTTCGAGATAACGGGGTTGGACTATAAATGGCCATTATAGGAGAGATTCGTAACTGATGTTGCTAAAACCTATAGCCCAATCCCCTTACTAATTTGGCATTTCAATGTTAATCCGAATATTGTGTTAAACCATTGTTTTTCCATGCAATAATCTATAAGAAAGTCGAACCCCGTTGCCTCGAACTGCCTTTGACCGGCGAAAATACCTCAAGCCTCGGGAAATTCAAACCGAACTTGGCTCGCTTTCCCTGTTGGCTCGAACCAGATGAAAATGACCGATTTTTCCTTAAGTAGGTAATAGTTCCCGCTTGGCTCGAACTTCCCGAGGCTCGAGGTTTTTTTGCCGCTTCCTGGAAGATCCAGCCAACGAGGTTCAACTGTACCTAAAATTATTATTGTATTGTTTGTTTTTGTCATTGAAATTTTACGCTATAACAGTTAAACTATTACATTTTTATATTTTACACTTTTTATACAATAAAAAATGCTGAATTGCGGTCTGTTAAAGCTGCATTATCACAGATTGAACGTTTTTCCAACTTGTTTATTTTTTGCCTTGGAACGAGCATTTTCTGCAAACCAGTGATAAATGACTTCTGACAAAACATCAGATAGCAGATTTTCATATTTCCGTTCCAAAATCGATGTTTTATCCGTTAGCAACGGTTTAAGCCATTAAACGTTAATTTTGGAATGGAAATATGGAACTCTGCGATCTGATCTTTTGTCAGCAGTCTTTTATCACTGGTTTTCAGATATGTACGCAAAAATTGGTTGATTCAAAGACAAAAAATAAAAAAGGTGGAAAAACGGTAAATCTGTGAGAGTGCAGCTTTAACTGAAATAAGTTACTGAAAACTCGCACAATACAATATTGCAAAATATAGAACCACAAGCCCATATGATATTGATGAGGGACAAAATTATCAAACGCCAACTGACAATCAAGTAAACAAAACAACGGTCACAAATCAAATTATTGCATTGAATGCATTAAGTGTCATCAATATTAATACAGTTTCTATGAATTGAACGTGCATGGAAAATACTATATATATCACCGTTAAGCGGTAGAACGCAGTTTATCTCATGTACACAATAGTGACAGCTAGTTATGAGCAATAAGCAAGGAATATATCATTTGAAGGATGGAGTGTGAGGAGGCGTAGCCTCTGGGAACAACTTTGGACGTGTGCCGCATTCCACAGAACTGAAAAATATAATTATGGTTTTTAATTTGATTCCAAGTTTTTATTGTAAGGCACTAACAGTAGTTAGTTTGAAATACGTGATAACTAGCATTTAGATTTACTACATAACAGGCCAGACAGACAGAAATATTTATTACGACGTGTACATAGTACATTGTCTACACACATAAACGTATATCATGAAATAAACATTCAGCAAAACTATGATGATATGTATATATAAATAAATATAGTAAACATTCACGTGTCGCGTAAATAAAAAAAACAGCACAGGGTGAGGAATCACGTGACTTCAAAAGCTAAAACGTACATCGAGCCCCAATATCACGAAAATACTTGAAACTCAAATCTCAAACTCAGTCTCAACACATTTCACCACATAGCATCAAAATTTATTAAAACTCATATATGTTTTTTACAGTTTTATAAGCGCATTCTATCATAGAATATGCTGATAAAAGCCTTTGGTCGAATTCCCAGCGAAATATATTCTACATCCAAAAATGTAATAAATAAAATACTCAAGTATATTTTTTTGCTCTAGAATTAGTTTTCTTTGAAATATTGAAAACATCTTTTTATCAACATATTCTATGAGGAAATACGTTTTCAAAAATTATAAAACATACAATATTTTGAAGAATATTATGCTTTTATATGGTGAAATAAGTTGAGACTGAGTTTGTGATTTGACTTAAGTATTTTCGTGATATTGGGGCCGGATAAGTAAGGTCTGTACATGCGGAGGATCCATGGTAATCGCTGGTAATGAACAATCTTTAATTGCTAAATTGGTTAATTAATTCATTCATACTTTAGTGTTCAGGGGTGGTATTCAATATACAACTTAAGTCAATGTTATGGTCATACTTTATATACTCTATTGGTCAGTTTTTGATAAAAAGTCATCCGATTAGCTACATCGTTCTTAGATCCAATTAAGATCAATATTAAATTATTTAGAATTGCATTGACAACCATTAAGCATATCAGAACCGTCAAATAATCAACTATTATTGAATCGATTTAATTAAGCGAGTTATATATGTGCACTGGCAAATAAAAAGGCATTGGCGGGTTTTTTCCCGCTAAACACTAAAAGGTTGGTATTTATTTTTAGTCTTCTCAAGAATAGGTCGACGCCGGGCTGCGTCCAGCATACCAATTTAATTGTTAAGAAGGTCAAAAAGAAAAAAGCTAACTATTACTTAGATGCATCTTTTGTTTCCAGGAGATGTATCTTCCAGAATATATAAGACAAACATCTGTCAACTTCTTCTCCCTGATTTACCATCTCCATTATCCATTTTCCCTTCCGCTATCACAAAACATGCTTCAGCGCATCCCGGGGGGAAAGAAAATTGAATAATACACAAAAATTTCCGGTTTAAGAGCTACTGTATCAACATGTATCAAGAAGTTATATATTATTTATTTATACTTATAGCACTTAGAGCCTAATGCAACCCGCCTACTTAGCTTAAATGTTGCTGACATAACTGAAAGACCAGGCCGATTTCATATTAGTGTCTTAGTCGTAACTTCAATCTTAAATCTGTGGAAACATCACAAATGGCCACAAATTGATTTCATTCCCTATGCTGTGTTTATCATTAGAAATGGCTAAAATTCTGATAACATATATATTCTATAGTCAATCCACCAATTTGTACGGGAAATAACACTGATTTCTAGAGATTCAAGGCAACCAACATCATATATGTTGTTTAATGTTTAGTTCACAAGTGGAGTTTTCTCACCATATGTGATGCTGTGGGTCGTGAAGCCCTAGAAAACAGTGTTATCTTGCATGCAAATTGGTCAATAGAATATACATAAAATATATAGGAAATGTATTTAGTGGTATGTAACCTTAACCGGTTCGGCAGCCGGGCTAATGCCTAGTTAATGGTTAAGTTAAGCATAATAAACAATAAATTTTAGTCAGAACCTCCATTGTTTGCTTCAAAAGCCGTCCCAATTCGATAATATTTCTACAAAGCTGGACACAGTTAAGCCTATTTCGGAACTCCTCGGCCATTTTTATCGAAAACAACCTCGGATGTATATGGACGGGTTTAATACAGTGTCAGAAATCGGTACACTTTAACTACGCTGCAAGTAGATCACGTAGTATTTTCAATTTAGCAGTTAAACTTAATGACTTTTCTCTTGGGAATCTTAATTATGTTTGCCATAATACACTTCACTGGCAATCAATTTAAACTTAGATCTTCAAATGCAAGCTAAAGCACTACATTTAATTGATAATATAATTCAATATTTCACGAACTACTTCTACTGATGAACCGGCATACATCCCAGGTTGTTTTCGAGAAAAATGTCAAAGGAGTTCCGAATTAGTTCAGCCAGAGCCTGAAATTAGGAACAGAAGGGACGTTCATCATAGATGACATACATAGCTTATAGAGATATATTGTCATTTGTAAGCGCTGGTTCGTGAACGACAAAATAAATGGGAATGTTGTTGAACGTGTAATTACCAGCCCCTAAGGTGGGATAGTAATTGGTGGTTGATGGAACAGCGGCGTCCTTCAGTGGAGATCTTATGACTCAAAATAAATAGCTTTTGGTACTAAGCAACCTGTGAATTATATTGTTTACTGGGTGTGTATAATCGCCGCTTCGTCCTTGGAATAATATTATCATTTAGAATACAACCTACATTTCAAGTCAATGAAATTGCAGATGGTACTAGACTTAATCATTAAGAAAAGGTCTGAAGTAATTTCTTATTGATTAAGAAGGGCTCCTTCTTTAGGATCACTCTGCCCTTTCTTGTTCGTTAAGAATTTACTTCATGTCATATAACTATTAAATAGTACTAGCAAATAAGATAGAACGCAAAGGACTGACCTTTGCAAATTTTATCAAAGAAAAACATTTATACTAGACTTAAGCATTCAGAAAGGGCTGAAGTAATTTCTTAATCATTAAGAAGGACTCGTTCAGTACGATCATTCCGCCCTTTCTTGTTCACTAAGAATTAACTTCATGCCATATAACTATTAAATAGTAAATAAAATAAAACGCAAATGACTGACCTTTGCAAATTTTATCAAAGAACAAAAATATACTAGACTTAATCATTCATAAAGGGTTGAAGTCATTTCTTAATGATTAAAAAGGGCTCGTTCGCTGCGATCACTCCGCCCTTTCTTGTTCGTTAAGAATTTACTTCATGTCATATAACTATTAAATAGTACTAGTGTTTAAAAAAGAACGCAATGGACTGACCTTTGCCAATTTTATCAAAGAAAAAATAATAGCTTTTGGTAAGCAACTTAATTATTATATTGTATACTGAGTGTGTGTAAAATAAGAGCGAGATCGGTGCTTGGCCTTGGAATAATATTATCATATAATGCTAGTAAATAAAATAGAAAATGAAGGACTAATCTTTGCCAATTTTATCTAAGAAAAATAGCTTTTCATATATATAATAAGAACAATAAACAATGATAACAAATGATTAAAGAACAATAATAGCTTTTGGCAAGCAACCTGTGTATTATATTGTTAACAGAGTTTCTATAAATAGTGCGGGATCGGTGTCCTTGAAATAAATCTTCATATAAAGAACTTGTATTTTAAGATAGACGATATGGTACTGAGCCTATGTCCGTGTGTACTTAATCTTAGAAAAAAAGATTATATTTTGTAAAGCTACCAGTATGTTATTTTTTTGACTGAGTGTATATAATTATGGCGGGTTTGGCGCAGTGTCCTTGCAATAATAATAACATAGAAAGTACATATGTACTAGTAAATAAAATAGGAAACAGAGTTTAGATGTACCTACGAACTAGACTTTGTCTGCTTTATTATAGAAAATTTAACAAATTTTGCTAAGGAACCTATATTTTTACTGCGTTTCAAAGATTATGGCGGCTTCGGCACTGTGTCTTTGGAACAATAATGTCATAGAAATAATTAGTTAAGAAAATACAAGATATTACTTGTGCCTAAGAATTGGACTTGGTCTGCGTTATTTAAGACATTGCTATAGCTTTTGTGTGAATCTGATTTTTACGGAGTTTGAACAATCATGGAGGGTTCGGCGCAGTGTCCTCGGGTATAAATAACACAGAAAGAGCAATTAAATGAAATAGAACACAGGGAAAGTCGTATATAAGACCTTGCCTTTGTTTGCTTTAAAGCTGCACTCTCACAGATTGAACGTTTTGACACCTTTTTTTATTTTTTGTCTTGGAACGAGTCAATTTTTGCGAAAATCTATGGAAACGAGTTATATAAGACTGCTGACAAAAAATTAGATCGCAGATTTTTATATTTAAGTTCAAAAATCGATGCTTTATGCATTTTTCTTAAACCGTTAGTAACATTAGTTTTCGAACGGAAATATGTTGATCTACGATCTGATTTTTTGTCAGCAATCTTATATCATTGGTTTGCAGATATGTACGCAAACATTTTCTTTTTCCAAAACAAAAAATAAAAAAGTTGTAAAAATGGTAAATCGGTGAGAGTGCAGCTTTAGCTTATATTATTTTCTATATTTTTTCTGTTGTATACAATGAGAAATATTTTAATGCGACCAATGTTAACTGAAAAAGGTTTCATAAAAATCGCTCTGTACAGAATCATTGTGTGTATATTACGTGATAAATTGCTTTAATAAAGACTTGAAACAAAGATAACTTTACTATTTCTTCACATTTTGCTTCGAATAATGACTTACAACAATGGCAACGTTTCATTTTCTTTATGATTTTAGATGAAAGAAAGGGCAGTTTATGCCGCTGAAAGAGCCCCGCCTTTGTAGTATTCCCGTTGTTAGATTAGGAGATTAGTTTCCT
The DNA here is from genome assembly GCF_026914265.1 of Mya arenaria. NCBI lineage: Eukaryota > Metazoa > Mollusca > Bivalvia > Myida > Myidae > Mya > Mya arenaria. The sequence continues at coordinate 11,577,122 of NC_069128.1, read as the reverse complement.
CAAACACTTCAACAAACATGTCTCCAAAATAATGTTTTGACAGTGCTCCATCAGGCGGCTGTTTTGTGAAAAGGTTTGTCGAAGTGTTTTAAGAAACTAAACTCTATATCAGACCCTAGTAAAATAGTGAATATATAGTAAAGTTATTTTAGTTAAAAGTATTCATTGGAGCAAAATAATGTCTTCCTACTTTGCATTGATGACGTAATTTATCACATGGTATACACACACGGAGTATATGCACTACGATAAAGCAGGGATACAAAACGAAAAAGATTGCTTACGTGAGCGACTAAACCTTTACAGAATGCATGGCAGGCTTTGACATGTCCTTAACATTTTTATGTCTGAAAAGGTTGTTTTAATTACTTGTTGCTCGCCCTACGCAGGTTACGTCAACATTTCTTCTAAGTATTGTCTCCTTTTCAGCATTCAATTGATTATCTTTAAGCTAATATTGGCCTTAAATGCAATATGTCATAGGCGTTACCTCGGATGAATGATATTGCTGGTTTTAACCACAAAACAATATTGTCTTAAACAATGTTTCAGTAAATATTTTCCTTAAACATACTGAGTCAAACTCTTTCATGGAACGTGCAATTTTTCTCCTAACATTTCCTAATTATTTTAAACGATATTTTGTTTGCTCAGGGAAATAGTATTGTCAAAGACCTGTGTGGCTTTTTTGTATGACCCAGCTTGGATGTATATAGGGGCCTTGGTATTTGTAAGAGTCGCTTTTGTTGTCTACATGTGTACATGCGTATGTAAGCTGGTCCCCATTCGGCACTCCTCGGCCATTTCCCATCGAAAACAACCTCGGATGTATGCCGGTACATCAGTAAAAGTAGTTCGTATTTTTTTCAATAATAGTATTTATCAATTGTAGTGTTTTAACATGTATGTTGTATATTTAAGTTTAAATTGATTGCTATTGAAGTAAGTTAATACATAATTAAGATCCACAAGAGTAAAGTCATTAAGTTTAACTGTTAAATTGCTACGACATCTTCTTGCGAATAGTTAAAATGTACATTCTTTTTTGTAGGAAAAACTTATTTTTATTTTGTTATATGAACTATTATTCTTATTCTTATCTCTAAACAACGGAATAATTATTTCTTATTAACAAAACATAATACTTTTTTGAAAAAGTATTCCGTTGAGACGAAATAATGGAAAAATATTCCGATAAAAATAAATGATATAGATATAACGGATATGTCACGTGTTGTTTGAATTCCAGTCTGCAAAATAACCATTCGTTCTTCTGTAGACAAAAGCGCTCAGAACCAGTCACTAATTTTAATGTGCATCGATTATTCATTCAATATTATTCTACTGCAGAACTTTACTTTCAATAACAGCAATAAATTTTGACGCTTCATTCGATATTTCAACTATGGTATTTATCTTAACTCTCTGTGAATCCATATTGTTTTTCTGCACGTAATTACACGTATAAGTTAGCGGAACTGTCAATGACAGGGTTTAGCCCAAGGGTGACATCAGGATAGCAGAAGGTCTTCCGTAAACAACTAAAACCAATTGTCGGCTTACAAGGAATCTAGGGGCGTTTTTGTTGATAATATACTAGTTTTGGGTTTAACATCGGTTTCACGAACTGTGTATTCGTTGTAACAGTTTCAAAATAAATAAAAGATTGTTTTACGAAAACCTAAAATTGTTTTTGAAACTATCGAAACCCCCTCCGGTTCGTTCCATCCGAAAACTAGTTCACTTATAAAAAAACATGGCGGGCAGTGATTTAACACCTGTGTTGAAACACCATTTAGTTAAAACAATCTAACGCCCATTTGCGGTATCATTGTTTCGAAGAATTTCAGAAGAAATAGCTATATGCAGAAACTCCACCATAGGGTTGAAACTCTACACAAAAACATGCATTTGTTACTTTAAATAAGTTTTCAAACGGCTGAAACCCATGAAACCAAAACTGAAATTTTGCCATTAACAAAATAACCATAATCAACAAAGTTTTAAGAGTTCTAGCCATCAGTATCTTAGTTTGAACACTCCGGTAGGATTTGCCATACTGTATTTCGTCATATATTTTACATAAACATGGGCGAATCTATATCTCCAATTACTAGGAATAACCCTATATTTCTGATTGTATACCGGTAACCTTTAATGTTTTAACAAACGGAATGGGTTCAAAATGTTCTAGTTAAAATAATCTAAAATCATAGAAAAATACATTTTGTTCAAAGTTCACAACCGCCTTTTAAGTTAAAATGCATGTGTGTTTAACAAATTGACTGGATTGAAAACTATTGACACTCACTTAATCTGCACTTGGTTAACATGTTAGTGTCTATTGTTCGGCTTTTGTGCCAATTCGTGACACTTAGCGTCGTGTGTACCAAATCGGTTCTGCAAATTGCGTGCTCTGGGATCATTGGGAAGTTACAGAACCTTGGGCTGTTTTTAATGAACAGTTTTAGATTTAACTTAAAACTTAACCGTTTTAACAACTTTATTTTTTCTGTCATGAATTTTTTGCCTAAATATCTAAAACCCAGTTGTATAAGAATGCTGATAAAATTTGTGTTTTAATGTGTATTTGTTTATCTAAGTTTCATTTGATTTGCCAGTGAAGTGTACTTTTGCAAACATAATTAAGATTGCCAAGAGTTAAGTCATTAAGTTTAACTGCTAAATTGAAATTAGTACGCGATCTACTTTCAGCGTAGTTATAGCGTGAAGATTTCTGACATTGTAAACCGTCCATATACATCCGAGGTTTTTTCGACAGAAAAAAAGGCCGAGGAGTTCCGAATCATCTGCTTCGTATACAAGTGCCAGTAAAAAGTAATTCTGTGTTTTCTTGTACAGAGCGTGTATACCACGTGATAGATTACGTCATAAATGCTACATCGGAAGGCAATATTTTGCATCGAATGAAGACTTGAAACAAAGATTACTTTTCTTCTTCTTCACCACTTTAAATGAATCAAATGGCAGTCTTTGCCGCTTAAAGAGCACCGCCTTCGTTTTATTACCGGAGTTTGATTAGGTGATTAGTTTCCTCAAATACATCGACATACCTGTTTCCAAAATAATGTTTTTACAGTGTCCCATTATGCAGCTGTTTTGTGAAAAGTTGTGTCAAAGAGTTTTAAGGAACTAAACTCTCAATTTATCTCAAGAAAAAGGCCGAAGGCGGGGCTCTGTAATTACGTGGCGTAGACTGTGTTTATGTTTCATTCAAAATGGTAAAGAAATAGTAACGTTATCTTTTATTTCCAGAAGAAATTTATTTTCCTTCATATTTCTTTCAACAAAAGAATTAGAACAATATTCGTATCACGATCACTTTGGGAAGCCATTCTGCTTATCAGCAATGTTTACAGGTATGACGTCACCATTGCGTCATATGTACTTCCGTTGTGTGGAAAATTCTCAATAAAAAATAATGTTTTTATGACTAATAGACATGTTTACATGCTCAATACACTGTAAATAAAAAATATCATTATTCCTAAAACTTTTATACCTTGAGTATCTATTATTGATTTATCATTTAGAATAGAGATTTAAGCATAAACTGCTGCCCTATAGTTGAAAGGTCATTTTGGAAGAACTGTCATGGCGGGCTGTGCAATTTTTGTTTTTCAAGTGGAGAGATTTTTCTTAGGAATAACTTGACCCCCCTTTTTAATTGGCTTGTACTTGAAGAATATATATGTTTATCATAGTCTGCATTCGCTCGAAATGCCTTTAAATGTTGTCTAAAAATAATCATTTCACATTGAATTATAGAGGAAATGACAATGGTGGTGTGTAACCTACATCTGACCCATCCGAGCCTCGTTCCGGGCACATCATGTTTTATTTATGATGTTGATATTAAGGACGGCCATCTGAAATTCATCTATATTGGAAGCAAAATTTTGCCTTCAAGCGAAGCATTTATGACGTAATACATCAGGTGGTATACACACTGTAGTAACAGTATCCCTCAATACAACTGGAGAAGCACCAGGTGTAGCTCTCGTTTTAATTGGTCGTTATTATCATTTTTCGTGTCAAAACTCGGCCGTATATGGAACATGTTGCGTCTGCATTTGTAATCATACACCTCAGCCTGTGACATATTGTGCTTATATTGAGCTGACGCCATACCGCTGTAGCTTTCTTTAGATGTGTGTATATTACAACATTTTTGCATCGTTGACTAGAAAGATGATACGCCCTTAAACAATGGTTTCTGTAATATTTACTCAACTAATGTATCGTTTTCTGTTGATCAAAGTAATATTACTCTTGGCATGGATGTTTGTTTTGTATTCTTACGGAATGAGAGATATAGGGAGTATGGTTACGTTGAACATTTGCATTTCCAAGATAAAATCAGTGCAGAAATATAGATCAAAGAATTGTTTACATTGTACACAATATTTTTTTGCACACCGGACAGGCATTTCCGGTGAATTTTCTATGCTGGCTCCCGCAAAGCCAGATGAGTCACGCGTAACAAACATGGCACTTTTTTATTACTTTTATAATAGAGTGCATGAACATAACTTATGCCAATTTAATAGAGTGTAACTGTATTTATCTGTTTGCAATCGTTATTTTTACAATCATACCAATTCCAAACGAAGTAAATCATCTTAAAACACGCCTTTTTCGAGGAACTATTTTAATTCAAAAAAGTAAAAAAAAAAAACGTCACATGAGTTTTTTGGTAAAATGTACAAACGCGCGTAATCTTTATAATTTTTTAAACAAATATGAAAGTCAATATATTTTTATGCAAGAATATGGTCAGCCATGTGTTACATTACGTCCCTAAGGCACGGTGCGTGGTTGATTACTCGGCAAGTTTCGCAGCCGGTTTCGGCACCTACCTTCGGGCCTCCGGAATTTCACGGCCATTTCGATGGAAAATGGCCGAGGAGTTCCGAATGACCTTCGGGTTGCATTTTTCGATGCGGACCGGAACACATGATATATATCATAAGTCGTCATAAAAAATATATAAATATCATAACTACGTAACTGCGTGTCTATTCACGTAAAAATCAACTGCTTTAAAAAATTCTTCATTAATATTTTATTTAATAAAATACATATGAGGACTTGAGTGTCGTTTGGGCCCTTATCTTGTGAATTTAAACAGGGATTATAATTTTGGGCGGGGGAGGGCGGTAATGGCATTATTGATTGATACTTCATCAAAGGTAATAGAAGGAGCAAATCATTTACACGTGGCATTCCGTGTTTATGAATCACCAATATTTATCAAGTCATCCCAAATGACCAGAAAACAGATAACAACACTGTGGGCTAAATTCGGGGCGAGTTTTACGGCTGTCAGATATCACTTAACGTTTACTCGAGAAAACGATACATACATGAAGGATGAATGAATTTTGGTAGCATGAAATACATTCATAGTATCACGGTGAGAAATCACGTGACTTCAACGGGGTTCTCATATGGCGCGCACAACGTTTCATCGTTCTACAAAATTTTGTCAACTTGAAATTTTGGACAAGGATTGCATCATTAAATACAAGCAAATCTTATATATCACACGTTTGAAAGCAAAATAGCTTAGTCTTTTAAAGGCTCAGAAATAATTTCACATCTTTTCTGTAAAAAAATATTTAGAAATTAATGTCACTTACTCGTTTGTTTACATCTGTTTTGACCGGTGGTGACCCATGTGAGAACCCCGCTGAAGTCACGTGATTCCTCACCCTGAGTATGCTTGTCCGAATTCTAGCTTTTATTGAGACTGTTCAGTGGCAGCAATACAATTTTTACAAGCCCATAAATGGTGTTGGGGGACGTGGAACACAAGAACCCACTGTTATTTTGCGTGCAAATCACTAAAGAAATAGATAGGAATTTTATTTAGTGGTCTGGGAGACAGACCAATCCAAGAACGAAAATAAATAGCAAGAAAACTATGGACCGCGCAATATGTGGAGGGGTGGAACGGAAAAGAAGTTCTCTTATTTCTAAAATGATTCCATGATTCTATCTTGCGACAGTCAACAGTAGCAACATGCTTGTGGCATTCAACAATTTTGAAGACAATAATTAATATGCCCGACCCAGCAGAGGGAACACTTGACTTATTCTGTGGAATTAAGGTTGGTTAATATACGAAATTCTGGTTTAAATGCCATTGAAATCCGTGTGCTTTTCTGCCATTAAAATTGCTGTGTTGTCTGATCGTTTAAGCATGAACTCCCACCATTTCTGTATAGATGATAATTTAATACACATTTAAACCGCGAACATTTGCATGTGCCGTTTTTGTTTATTGTTTGTTTGGCCAACTATTAAACAAGATCGCAGTTGTTGGCTGTTGGGTGCGTTGCATTATTTGAATTAAGTAATCAAATTAAAAAAGCCAACATTGGAAACCAGCTTATCAATCGATTCTGTTGTCCGTTAGTTAAGTTAATACTAGATTATTTTTGCTCAATTGTTACAAAGGCAATTAAACGCTGATATGAATTACTCTCAAGTCCGTTCCCTGGGAAAACACCAGTTTTCTAACGTCAATTTTAGAGAAAATGATAAAGTACACCTGTTGGGAATCGAACTCACTACCTCTTGGGTGAACGGCGGTCAGTACATTATGCATTAAGACAGCCTCAGAAAAAATATCGACTGATTTACTGTTTTTAATGCTTTCACGACTTTTAAAACGGTCATTTAGTTCTCACTTGTACAAACCCACACAGCGCCGTGGATATAACGCCGTCGTTCGTCTGTTGGTTTTCAGTCAACTTAATAAGTATTAAAGTCAGGGTTATTAAAGACCTTTGTATACATGAGCATGAACTATTTACAGTCGAACCCCGTTAGCTCGAACTCGCTTGGGTCGATTTTCTCTTTGGCTCGAACTGGATGTAAAGGACCAATTTCGGCCAACTCCAGGTTCCTGCTTAGCTCGATTTACCTAAGGCTCGAGGTATTTTCGCCGGTCCCTGGGAGTTCGAGCCAACGGGGTTCGAATGAATCAAATTTCATTCGATTATCTTGTTTTTTTCTGTCCGGGGTTCAAGGTCTTGTGCACTGACGAAGACCTCAACGCCAAGGCTTAAAACTACATCGACGTTTTTTCTTTAAAAAAACAGACGAACTGTAAATCCATGTAGTTCAACGCAAATTACATGACGAACTTGGGAAACTAAAAAAGTTTCCCCAACATTTCCTTTTAGTGAATCAGATAAAATATACAACTGCACAGTTTAACCTTTCCATTGTATCGATATCCCTTCTGTAAACCCAGCGCCTATGAGATTTTTTTATAAAGATTACGATACTCGGGGGGACCAGAAGCATAATCAATCTAATTCTGGCCAATTACCGCAATCAAGTCAATTAAAGCGGGCCGGGCGAACGACCAACGCTGAATTACGTAATGGCTCTCCTGTGAAAAGATAGGGGAAACTTTTGTGCAAAATCAGTGCCCCGGGTCCCGCAAATTATTGTTCATACAACAAAACGATTGGTAGATAAGAACATTGACGTTGAATTCGAGCGCAAGTTTCATCGAAATTGGGCCAATGTGCGTTTAATGTGGGTTATATAAAAAAGAACATTCTGAGGATGTTGACTTCTATTTTCAATACAATCTTGTACTCAATGATGGAAGAAAACTTGCAAATTATTTGTGATTTTTTTATTTGAAATTGTCAGTTTAAACTTTAAAGTTATGTATTTTACAACGATTGTGAAACGAGTTATTACAACAGTATATTAATCACTCTCGTTGGCACGATTTTACGCAAGAATGTGTTGTGGGGGAAACCGGAGTACCCGAAGGAGACCCACTTGTCCGGCTTGATGACCACACACCAAACTCACATACGCCCGAGCAGGAATTCAAATCCAGGTCGCCTAGGTGAGGAGCGAGTTCGTGACTGGACAATTGTCAGTCATTAATTTACATTATGAAGCTTTATAAATACAAACCCTGATGATACAGCAGGATGTCACCTGCCTATAGTGGGGGCAATATTGTAGCAGGGCCCCACAAATACCGGATTGGAGGTGGGGGTGTGAGGGTGAGGCGGCTTTATCACTTACAGAGGGCTATAACTAAGCCTTTAAGCGATACGGTATTGTGCGAATAACGTGAACCCAAATCACTTCAAGCTTTCTTGACTGAGCCGGTAAAAACTGTGGACTTCGATATGGACAAAAACTCAATAGTGTGACATATTGTAGTATTTTACCTTGATTAAATCCACAGTTATATCAGCTATCTTAAACCAGAATTCCGCGAATCGAACGCCAACATTCGCATTTTTTCCTCATTCTAACAATAATAAATTCAACCCAGAGATATGGGCCCACTTTTCGTACGAAAATCTTGAACGGTGTTTGAGTAATGATCAAGTGTTTGCTTGACGCCGACGCCACAATTGACGAAAAACAACGTCACCAAGATTATAACAATACCTCGAGTTTTTTCTTAAAAATTTAAGGCGCAAAAAATGTCCCCCGCACTACAAGGACGCACCTTGAATGACTATGAGAGTTGGACATTTTCCTGTCATTACATCACCGATTGCGAAACCTCCACCCCCAGTTTTCCTGTTTATACTGTTGACTCAGCAATCTCAGCAAGCTGAATACTCACTGACTCAGCTTCTTTTTCCCAGCGTTAATCAATAACATCAAAGACATTATCAGTACCGAACTTGAAGGTTATGTTTTTAATAGACTGTAACTTTCTTTTGTATTTCTTTTATAAATCGTGTCCCATACAAGTTAGAAATCTAAATAACATATAAGGTAATTATTGATAGTCATTTGCACATTATCAGTACCAAACTTGGAGGTTATGTTTTTAATAGACAGTAGCTTTCTTTTGTTGGTTTTTTTATAAATCATTTCCCCTACACCTACAGGGGCGTAGCTAGGGTCTAAAAAGCTTGTAGGCCCAATAATTCTATGTGAATTTGTGGACTTTTATATGCATATTACACACACTCAATTATACATTACAATTGCAATGATTACAATAAAACCAAAAAAAAACCCTGTACGTAGTTTAAAACAAAGAGCACCAAAATTGATTTCGTTAAAATAAAGCAGGCTTTTCAGTTGTTCAAAGTGTTTGAGTAGTTTTTGCTGCATTTTTGAGTTATTCAATTTTTCAAAGTTGTAGGCCCGGGCCTTCAAGGCCTATATGTAGCTACGCCACTGACCTAAGAATTCTGAATACTAAATAAGGTAATTCTTGATAGTCATTTTTATATAAAAAGGCGGTACTGTTGATCATTCGGAACTCTTCGGCCATTTTCAATCGAAAACAACTTCGTATGTATGCAGGTACACAAGTAAAAGTAGTTTGTAAACGCTTAAATAATACTATTAATTTAGTGTAGTGATGTAACCTATACTTTGTATTACTAAGTTTAATTTGATTGCCTTTGAAGTGAATTATTGTTTAAATAATTAATTTTGCGTGCCATTAAGTTTAACAGCTAAATTGAAATTACTTTGCAAACTACGTACAGCGTAGTTAAATGTAAAGAGTTCTGACATTGTAAACCGTCCATACATCCGAGGTTGTTTTCGATGGAAAATGACCGAGTTGTTCCGAATGTACTATTTATGAGAGCTATTGTATAAGGAGTTCTATGGACAATAATTTTCTGAATTTATGTATTTACAAATTGTTGAAGAACGCAAACACAATATATTTCCGACAAGTGCACTCAATAAACTTGAATTGCTTAATTGGTAGTTAAACATGTTTATATTAGTCATCGCTATTGATAACAAACAATTTTGTATTACTTTGGTGAGGTCCACAATGCATAGCTGGTGTGCTGCGTTGTATTGTTAATGTCCATTAGTGTTCAAAATTATATGTTGTCAAATGGGATGGAAGTAAGTTTCAAGTCTGCCGTACACTTACTTTGGTAATTAGCAGTCAGCTGTTATTGATTTTAATAAGGGGAAAGGGTATAATAAAACCAGAGGCTCGGTCAGTCAGCTTGTCCCAGAATCTGCGATACTAGTATTCCATGCCAATTCATTTGGTAATTGTTAAATATGTTATTGTTAAAATTGATAAATATTAATAACTGTAGCCATTACTTCAAGGTGGACGTATTTCTAGAACTCCAAACTATTGGTCACTGTATGTAATTTTGAATGCACCTGTATACTAAACACTTATATATTTTTGACTAGTCGTTGGGCTTTTATCAATTCAATTCAATTCAATTCAAACACATTCTATCCACTAATTCTATTTAGCATTGCAAATATCGGGAATAAAAACAGTTCTATAGTAGCATGTCCTATACAATGTCTATAAATAAATACACTGTTTATATTATACGTTGCACAGATACGCAGTTGAGTATGGAAAAGTCAGTCCTTATGAACATTATGGACTATTGTGCAAACAATACTATATGGTACGATTCGGTTCGATACAATACAAATACGATACGATATGATACGATAGGATACGATACAATAATGATAGGATACGATACAATTAGATAATGATACGATACGATGCGATACAATACGATACGATACAATAATGATACGATACGATACAATTAGATAATGATACGATACGATACAAAAACGATAAGGTACGATTCGATACGATAAATGTATCGCGTAAAAATATAATATGTTCAAAACATACAAACATACAATATTGTATATGAGAACAAACAGTGTTTGAAAAACGTCAGTGTATTATTTACACAATTTCGAAAATTAAATGTCATTTAAGCGTATCGTGAACTTAGCAAACTAGAAAGTAGTTAAGTACAGGTTGGAAATTGCCTTTGAAGAAATTGTAACAATGTTCTTTAAACTGTGAACTGGGTTTCCAAATCAACGGGTCTGTCTGTTTAATATCGATGATGTAATTAAGCAATCGATTTAGGCTAGGTATAAGCCGGATTCCCCGCATGTCAGTCTGTGCTTCAAGACATGTCGTACCAATACGATCCGTCCCAATAAGAATTCGTACCATATGCGTATACAATACAAAATTCTAAATTAATACTTGTTTCATTATACATGTAGTTTTAAAAGCATATACGAAAAACTTGTGTTTCACTAAGTCATTAAGTAAACTTTAACTATAACGTGTCCGGCAATAACACTTCAAGCCCGTAAAGGCAGCGTCTTAGTTCATATTTTCAGTATAAATGATCGGAGACGTGTTGACAATATTGACAATAATCAATATTTGAGTTTTATATTAGTTGACTAAATCTGCCTTTATTAACCCTCCAATATCCATCATTAGCTTTAGGAAGGATGCTTCTACTAGATACCATCATCAGTGCTTCAGCAAGAATTTCAAAAGGGCTGGGTGCTAGGTCAGAAAGGACACATTTGATGCGTTTTCAATGAGCCTTAATAGGGCACTTGCAAGGACCAATGTTCAATTCTAGTTATATTTGTGTCGTTATTACTCTAAATGCTAATATTTTGTTATGAATACCTTAGCTGTTATCTCTACTTTGGTGTCAAAATAATGAATTATACTCAATTCTGAAATTCTACGCTGTCCAAGGAAAGGGCACAACAGGGTGTAGTAAAAGGCAGCTGGGTGCCGGATATGGACAGCACAGTGCCCCACCCTGCTATTTAAGCCTAGCTGGAGCAATATCATATATTTGAGGCGACCTCTCCATTTGTAGTTCGACTTCGTAGTGGTACGAGTTTGCATTGGTACGAACTCTCCTGTTTCAAGTCATTGTACCGAGACAATAAAAACAACTAGGAGAAAAAAATCTTAGAAGCATTGATTGCAAATAAAGATACATTAATCTCTGTGTCAGGTTACGGTTTAATGAAAGTTTGTTTTTAACGTTTTCTGTAGCATTTGATTTTAATTACTGACATCCAGCGCTCGATGAAATTGAACGTAAAATCGTGTTGTTGATGCTTATTTGACACGACATATTTTCTTGACATTGTCAATGGAGTTTGTATTAATTGCATGTAAATAACAATGAACTGATATTATCGACAGCAGCCGGTAATGCCAATCGATGTATATGGTACTTGATTCCGCAACGGTGATCTTTTGAAATCGCAAAGCGCATTAAAGGTCGGAACGTAGAAGCCTATGTATGCTTCATTCGAAACTCCTCGGCCATTTTTATCGAAAACAGTTACCTCTGGTCCCAATTTCTCGAAACTTCTTAAGTCCCTTATAACAGGATTAAGCTAAACTCACTATTTTTGTTTTTCAATAATTTGTATAATATTTACTTCTTTAAGAGTTTTTTATACTTTAGATAGGAATTATCTGTTTGTTAATTTCATTCAGCCATTTTTCATTAATCAAAATTTAATTTAAGTAAGTATTTTGGCTAATTGAAATAAGCTACTTAAGCTTGTTAAGCTTAAGAAGTTTCGAGAAATTTGGGGTCGGATGTATTTGGACGGTTTACATACTCAAAAAGCCATACGTATAAGTCCGCTGCAAATAGATTGCGTAGTAATTTTATTTAGCAGTTAAACTTTATTACTTATCTCTTGGGAATCTTAATTATGTTTGCAATAATACACTTCACTGGTGTTCAATTTAAACTGAGATCAATAATTAAAACTCTAAAACACTTCATTTGATAATGATATAATTCAAAAATTGACGAACTACTTCAACTAATAGACAGGCATACATCCGTGGCTGTTTTCAATAAAAAAAATGGATGAGGAGTTTCGAATGTGTATGCTTGTGATAGGTCGTAGACAATAACAATAGAACAGAACAGAACATAATGTAAATGTTAATTTGACTTAATCAAGTATACCTCATCGTTATAAACACAACACAACTCGTGCACGCATTATAACGTTTATGATCGTAAACTCATTTCACTTGAAGCTGTTGTAGTTCAATTTCGTATTTATTTATTTTTATTTCAAATGAAATACGATGATAAATTGCCTGTAATTAAAGACCCAACATTTTGTGTTTAATAGTTGTATTTACACATTCTTTCTTACTAAATAAACGTTTCCAATGATACCAAAATAAAATGGGATTAGCAGGCACCAGAGATCCAACTTTCACATAACTGTACATCGGATGAACCTTATACTAAATGCTACTAGTTTTATTCACATATTTGTAGTTGTGTAGTTTCGTCTGTTTTCTTGCATTCCCTGTGTGTGTCAGAGTTCAGTTTCGGCCGCTGGCCGAGGTAGTCAGCTTCATTGTCTGAAGATCGTCTAGCTTGAACTCTTTACTTATTTGGTGTTTGTTGGTGCATTCGTCAGAATCGATCTACGTAAAATTGATGAACAGAACATTTGGAAAAATCCTTTATTGTCATTTGCCCCACACAAAAATGGAAAACACCAAGCATATGCTACCTTTTACTACTGACATAAGTTTAACATGTACGCCTTGGTGGTAAAATAGACTGACTGAAACAGGGTGAACATTCAGGACCATTGTCTTTTACAGGCTTATAATTCGAGGGGTGAAAGCGAAAAGGTTCTATCTGCTTCTTTATTTTATGTCAGTTAGAACCTTTTCGCATTCACCCCTCGAATTATTATCATTTTTTTTTCTGTCAAAAAAGTTATTTAAGAATTTACGTCCCTTTCATGTTTGTTTACATCGGTTTTGACCCGTGGTGACCATTGTGAAAACCCCGTTGAAGTTACGTGATTCCTTACCCTGTGAAATATACTCTATACAACTATTTGGGTGTATTTTTCGGAATCGATCTAAGTAAAATTTGTAAGCAGAAAACCTGTAAAGTCCTCCATTGCCACTGGAGCACAGAAAAATGCAAAGACCAAATTTATCTTTGAGACATCAATTCTGGGTAGTAGAGGAGATACAATTAACCAATCAATTAGCGATAACAAAGAGAAGAATCAATCGTCTCGGCTATTGTATGAAGATATGAAGTGATTGACTGGTGTTACGTGTCCACTTTCATTGTTTCCACTTGGTTTCTTGTTGATGGTTATACGTGTATACGTGGTGTTTGGACGTTTGTGTCAATAGTTCAATATCGTTTGGACCCTTGACCTTGGCCTTTATACTGGGTTTATATTTCAGTATTTTGTACTGGGCATGTCACTGCAATAAGTATTGTATTATTGGAATGACGGAAACTCTAAATTGCAATGAACGTTAAGAAGTAGCGTGTAGAAAACCTAGATCGTCTTCACCACTCGCTGCTTATGTGTGAAATTGTCAACTCAACTCAACTTCCTCGAACGGTCGGGAAGTCTGTTATCCAACCAAATGGCTATATAATAATAATAATAATAGACCAACGAACTTTGTTATCATCTTATGAATAAATGTCATTCTCTAATATCCACGTTAGGTTTTTGTTTGATTTGTTTTCTTGTTGTCATACTTGGCAAGTGCCTTATTTCGGACTGTTTCGAAAATTCGGATACTTGATAAACTTGAAGTAATTTCCCAACATAATTTTATGTAAACGTATCTGTAAAACAAAATTATCATTAAAAGCATGTTCATATTTCAAAATTGATTCATCTAAATTAGCGATAAATGCGTAATTTAAAGGCATTTGAGTCGTTCTAGTTGATGAATCAATAAACAAAATACTTGCATGCCTACGGGGGCGGGGGGGGGGGGTCTGCAAACATAATAAAGATTCCCAAGAGTTAAGTCATTAAGTTTATTGTTAAAATGAAATAACTACGCGATCTGCTTGCGTAGTTTAAGTGTACACATTTCTGACAGTGTCAACCGTCCATATACATTCGAGGTTGTTTGCGATAGAACATGGCTGAGGAGAATTGAAATAACTACGCGATCTACTTGCAGCGTATTTAAAGTGTACACATTTCTGACAGTGTAAACCGTCCATATACATTCGAGGTTGTTTGCGATAGGAAATGGCCGAGGACTTCCGAATGACTCTTATAGATGAGTTCGATTTTAGATTGACTGCTCCTCATTGCGGACAACTATTTTTCAATAAATCCACGTAATATCCGCCTCGTACGAGCGATGTATGTCGGTCATTAAGTTGTAATAAGTTGGCCCGTTGTCTTCATCCACAATATATCACCTCCCAGTCAATTCATCGAAGTAGAGGAGATAAAATTAAACAATCAATTAGCGATAAATAAGAGAAGAATCAATCTTCTCTGGTATCGTATGAGGAGGTGGTGTGATTGATTGGTGTAATATGTCTTTAAAACTTTTATTCCCACTCTTTTCGATCTGATTTGTTTTTGTTTACACACTTTTTTTTCATTTCGCATGAGGAAACTTAATAATGATAGTGTTCCAGTCACAGACTTGATTGTAAAACAATACCGGTTTCCATTAAATAAAACAGGCCACTCGTTTTTCCTCTTTCTAGCATGGACTACCGAATAATTCTGATTAGATTTCGGCGTAGACATACTTAACCCGTATGCGATCATCCTGCTCTTGCTGTTGTAGCATTGGCATTTTTTGATGCTGAAAACCCCCCACTTATGTCCGGATAAAAAATGTCCGAAATATCCATCCGCAAAATATAGCGGGGAATTGACCTTACCATTGGGTCCCTTGGTGCGGGGGCATTTGGCGGGGTTTTTACCATCTGTTCGTCCCCGTAAGGCGGGGATTTTACCCGGGGTTGGCTGGACCGAAAGTCAAAGTACCCGCTATTCCCCGGACCTGGGGGGGGGGGGCGTGGTTACAATTGACTGGTGCATAAGTCAAGTTGTAAAATTAAATGCTGACACAGTAACATTTCAGGGAAGAATGTGTCTGGAAAAGCTCTATTTCGTAACATGCTTCTAGTTTGTTGACTCTTAATAGAATTTTAAGTGACATTTAAAATCCAATTATCATGAAAGAGTAAATTAAAACCCTTGCACGCCATACATAATGGACGATTGTGTGAGGTATTCGGTACTCAATTAGACGTTGTAAACAAAAAAAATTGTTTCAACTAACCCGACCGAACCTTTTTCCCCATGGCCCTTTTGTTTTTGCAGAAGTGTATTTTTTCCCGTAAATTCCAAAAAGATGTGCATTTTTGGAGTGAACATGATTGAATTTAACGGTTTAATGTTTGAAATAGTCTGCAGCAGTGATGTACTCTGATAAAGGTCGGTTTGGTACAACATCCCCCCCCCCAAAAAAAAAACAAAGAATAAAAAAATAATAGTAATGACCATCCACCTTCCTGATTTTTTAGATGTGAGCTCCCTCTTTGGACTAGTATAACTTATTTTGTTTACAAATCAAACGATTCTTAAAAAGCTTCGATTCATAAACTACATTTGAAGCGCAAGTAGTCGTACTCAAACAGAACAAAAAGTGCATAACTAATACATGCCGTTGTCATGGACATCGTATCTTGCATATCTTTTGTATCAATTCATGTAATATTGAAAAGAAATGTCGCCACATAGTCAAAAGATTTATTTACAGTGCTCTGGCTAAAATTCCCCAAATATCGGTTGTGTGTGCTAATATTGCCAATATGACAGGTCAGTCGAACAGCTTGTTTGCAGAACAAAAAACAGCAGACGAAAAATTGTCTGCAAATTCCTAAGTTGTCGTCTGCTTGTCCCAGCGTATGGCATTGTCCCATATTTGCCTTTAATTATTGGCTGTTTAATTGATTAAGGAACTCGGTATTACACAATATTCCCGTTGTCTTAATTGAATAGACTGATAGCTAGGATTAGAATCTCTATTTCGGAGGCAATTAATGGTTCAATGACCATGTTTGAAATAACAAAATATATTACAAAGACGTTAGAAAAGAACACAACAGTTTTCCAATTTCAGGTATTAAGCTATATACAATTTGTGTGCACAAATTTTACTTCATAAAACGATTGGCAACCAAATTGGATAAGAGTTACTAGCGGTGCAATGTGTGTGTGGTAACACCGTAAGGTTATGTTAAAAAAACATATGTATTATAAAATGTATATCATTACTTAATTTTGAGAATAATTCAAGGATAGGGTCATTAATTAGGTATATGAAGGAGTGACCGTGTATTTATATATAATCAGTAAATGTTCAAACTTGGTCAAAATGTCCAAATTGATAAAATATCGATCGCTTAAATATGATAAATATGCGTGACATGGGGTAAAAATCTAGGTCACTAGGTCACTAGGTCAAATCTTAAAAAATCTTTGGAATACACTGAAGACATTTGGTCCAATATCTATGAAACTTAAAGAGAATGTGTTTCTTGATGAACTCAAGGATTAATTTGAAACTAGGTCACGCGGTGTCAAAAACCTGGTCACTAGTCAAATCTTAGAAAAAAATCCTAGGAACATACTGTAGGTAATATGTCTGATCCCATATCTATAAGACTTAATCAGAATGTTTCCCTTGATAAAATCAATGACTAGTTTGAAACTTGTCACGTGAGGTCCGAAAAAAGGTCACTAGGTCAAATCTTTCAAAAAGCAAGTCCGAAACCAAATATTGTTTGGGAGGGGTCAAATACATTGACATCGTCATTTTTTCAGTATAAAATGCCTTAAAATAATTATTCCTTTAATACCTTAAAACGTCAGTTTATTATCCGTATGATACCTTAAAATGTATATTAACCCTCCATATAATACCTTCGATACATGCTTTAGAAGCAGCCTCCTATTTAAATGCCTGACGGGATATTGAGCCATCCTCTTCATTACTATCCTTTGATTATTTGAAACCAGTATGCTCACTTCAAACGTTGTCTATGATCTGTTTTAAAACGGTAGACCTAATATGCCATGGGAAAAACATGCACATCTACCATAGGAACATTGCGCGCTTAATGAAAAATGTGTGCACTTTTGATGTACAAGCAGAACCTATTGAAATATTGAAATTCTCACACGAGCGTTTCCCAATTAAATGCCTCAGGAAACAATGATTCATTCAGAATTGCAGTGTCACGCTGGCTCCACGCATGCCTCCTTATTAATGAACCTATCCTTGTATAAGGATGTTCAACCCAACAGAAATTCCGACCCAGCTAGTTCGCTAGTTCTCTGACAGCTCTATTATCCTCATTGTTAAATTCAGATGCCTGGGGACCAAGTATCATTTGAACGGTTTTTATTGTTTTGAATACTAAATTGTTTGTTATATTTTTTCTGCAAAAAAACTCACACAATCTTTCTTTTTTTGCATTCAAAACCTTTTCAAATGATATTGTTGCAAAATAATAAGGTATCACCAGGTATAACAAAAACATGTGTGTTTATATGACAAGAATTTGTAAACTGGAAAGTTGTGGTGGTATAGTTTAAAAGATGTTACTCTTTCTTTGCACTCAAAACCCTTTTAATGTACAAATAATACCGTTGCAAAGTCATAAGGGATCCCCAGGCATAAGAAAAACATATTTATTTATGTACTGGATACCTTAATATGACATAAATGTGTAGACTGTAAGGTTGAGGTGTTATAGTTTTAAAGGTGGCACTCTTTCCTTGCACTCAAAACCCTTGTTCAAATAATACCGCTGCAAAGTAATAAGGGTCACCAAGTATAAGATTAAAAAACGCATGTTTTATGTACTGGACACCTTAATATAACATATATTCGTAGACTGTAATGTTGATGCGGTGTAGTTTTAAAGATGTACGTCTTTCATTCAATTTGTCTTGAGTTTGAGCCCGGTCAGAATCACATTTCAATAAAGTTCATAACGTCTAAAGATCGTACATTTCTAGGCGTAACACCGCTGTTTGCATAAACTACATTTCAAAAGTTATATCGTAAGGATATTTATCTCAAAAAGTCTCCCTGTGACTTAACAGGTGTCACTGAGCACTCTTAAGCAGCGTAAGATTAACGACTAAGATATCTGTTTGAAACGGGGTCAAAAGTCACGTTTCTCTCGGTATCTCAAAAGCGACGTCAGTACTGTTTTTTACCAAAGATACGAATTCGCCCAGAACTGTTGTTTTTGTTTACCTCAGGATATGGATTTAAACCGATACCCTGGTAGTTACTCTTAATCCATTCGGTCTTGACGTCATAGATGTCAGAAGGAGTTTGCTTCTTCTAGGCGTACGTGAATTTCAATTATCATAACCTTGTTTACCCCCCCCCCCCCCCCCCCCCAACACCCCAAATACATACACCCGTAAGCTCCTGTTTCACTGAATGTTCTAAGGCAGTAGCCCCAATATTTGTTAATAAATATATTTTAATGCATGTGCGGTCAGTATGCTGTGTATCGCTCGTTCAGGGTCTGTTGGACTTTTGACCTTAAGATTCTTTAAACAGTGTCTTCGTAAATGTTCTGGCTACTGGGCTTGTCCCTGTAGTTTATATGGTATAATTGTTACAAATACCTTCATATTTTGCTGACTAGTCATATATACAACACACATGAAAACCACTGATAAGACCATATTGCTTAGGAATACAACTGTCCATATAATTTAATGTCTATGATACCTATCATCTCAAGACGTTTTAAGCGTTGTGTGATGCCCAAAATTGCTGAATAATTTGCTTAAACACAACTGCCCATAGACTATTATGTCTAGAATAGATAACAAGTAGAGCTTAAAACCGTCTTGTGATGCCCGTTTCTTGTTTGGGAAATTTGCTATATATTTTGCCTAAAACACAACTGGCCAAAACTGTCTGGGATAGCTTGCATACAGAGGTTTAAAACGTTTCGTGACGCCCTGTATCTTGTGTTGGGAAGACCACTCCAAGAGTATAGCTCTTCACAAACCATCATTACAAATAACAATTTTTACCAAGTCTGGTAATCAATATTAAGAGTATATTGGAATTATCTTGGCGGAAGAGCGATGGTAAAAACTATCGGTTTTATTCTGGCAAAGGGCGGTTAACTATCGTTTTGTAAAGATTCTGGTAAACTTGGAATTGCTTCCCCTGAATTTATGTGTCTGACAGGGTTGAAGCTACTGGTCTAATAATTTGCTCAACTCATTTGTTATTGTATGCGTAGGTTGATGTTTTTCGAAAAAAATAGAAATATTATTGAACTCGTTATGTGTCGGAAACAGAGAAATCTACTGTATTGCATGTCACCGTTATTTACAAATGGTGGCAATCTCATTATACAGTCGAACCCCGTTGAATCGAACTACAAGGGACCGGCGAAAATACCTCGAGCCTCAGGGAGTTCGAGCCAAGCGGGAATTCTTACATTCACTTTAAAGAAATCGGTCCTTTATATCCAGTTCGAGCCAAAGAGAAATCAAGCCAAGCGAGTTTGAGCTAACGGGGTTCGACTGTAGCTATTTTTGATGCGTGTTTTGTCTATTTGTGGTGTTTGTATTTCGTTTGCGGTATTAATACGTTTGTTTCTCTTGTTAATAACCGTTTAAGCCCTTGTCTCGTGCTTCTAAACAGGATTTTGCTAGTAAACGTGCGACTCCTGGGTTCGTCCCTGTAGATTTCATTGTATTATTTCACCATCACAAACAATATTAATTTGAATACATTGAACTCTTCGTTTCGAGTTAGGCTTTGTATGAATCAAATGAATTTGTAACAAATATGATTCTCATATATATGATCCTTTATATACATTTAAAAAGTACAGTCGAACCCCGTTGGCTCGAACTCCCAGGTACCGGCGAAAATACATCGAGCAACGGGATATTCCATCCATCGGAAATGCTTATCTTTAGTATAAAGAAATCGGTCATTTAGGTCCAGTTCGAGCCAACGGGGAATTCGAGCCAAGCGATTTCGAGCCAACGGGGTTCGTCTGTATTGAAGTTTCCTTTATTCTTAAAGTGTCGCTCAAACTGTGCTTGTGTTGTATGTTTCATGTCTGTCATAGAACAGATGCAAAATGCCAACCAGACCTAAACTGTTGTCTGTCTCCTTTTCGCGTAGTTTGTGCCCCCGGGGGATCACCGACCAAAATGTAGCATTTGATGTGGCCGATGTAAAAATAAACATTGCATTGTACCCGGCATTGGCATAATGGTATCGTTTGATGCCTGGGAGCACCACATACTCATTTGAAAGGGTATTGCTATATAGTCGAAACCCATTGGCTCGATATCGTTTGGCTCGATTTCCTCGTTGGCTCGAACTTGCTCTAAAGGACCGATTTTTTTTTAATCTATGTAACTATGTAAGCATACCCGCTTGGCTCGATATTCGCGAGGCTCGAAGTATTTTGGCTCGGTCCTGGGATATCTAGCCAAGAGTTTCGACTGTATGTTATATTTAACATATTATTATCAGGGGCGGATCCAGGATTTGACCATGAAATGGGTGTGATATAGGGAAGCAGGCTTTTGACTTGAGCCCCTCCATCAGAACCGAAATTAATGTAGTTTGAAGTGTTGGTAGGGTGGTTTGGGGTACTCACCCATGAAAATTAAAACATTTTCTAGTCCGAAATGGTGCATTTTGGGCGTATTTTATTGCCCTTTTCTCCTGTACTGAAATAAAAGAGGTAACCTTGGGTGATTTAAGGCGGGGCGACGGGTACCCGACCACCTCACCCCCGCTGGCTCAGCTAATGATTATAGTTCATACCGCGGGCTTTGTGCAATATATTTATAACTCAATCTAGGAAAGAAGGTGTTACAAATGTCATGTATTAAGCCTTCGATATGTTTTTGAATCATTTACTGTTTTCATGACGTCACTTCTCCTAAGTGAATCGCCCACTTCGGTTAAGACAGTTGAACAACGACGGATCCGGACAATAAATATCTAATCACAAAAATACCATCTCCCCACACATTGCGTGTAAATGCATTTATTCGAGCAGGGTACATTTGACGGCGCTTTGTCATCATATAAGAACCGGTGTTCCAACTTTTGCGTGATCCACATTATAAGGTATTTCTAATTTGTTTCCATAGAAACGCGACATGTGGAAACAAATAGGTCGATTGAAATCGTGACAGTGAATCTGTTAATAGAAGTACGAAATCTTTAAACAAAGCAATTAAAAAAAAACTGGTTGTTTATATTCTTTTTGTTTTGACGTCATCTTGGAACTTGCTAGTTACTTTAAGAAGATTTTTGCGTGCTCTTAAATCAGAACATTTACGGAGGAACTATATGCGGGAAATCAAATTTTGTTATCACACTCTCTTAATTGCGAGTATGGATTAACTTTTAGAAGAAAAAAAACAGGGATGGAATTTTTTTTGGGTGATTTAAAAGTTGTTTTAAAGACATATATGCGTCAAAGGAACGCCGTTGTTTAAAGATATATGTACGTCAAAGGAAAGCCGTTGTTTAAAGACATAAATACGTTAAAGGAACGCCGTTGTTTAAAGATATATATACGTCAAAGGAACGCCGTTGTTTCAAGGTATATATACGTCAAAGGAAAGCCGTTGTTTAAAGATATATATACGTCAAAGGAACGCCGTTGTTTAAAGATATATATACGTCAAAGGAAAGCCGTTGTTTAAAGATATGTATACGTCAAAGGAACGCCGTTGTTTAAAGATATATATACGTCAACGGAACGCCGTTGTTTAAAGATATGTATACGTCAAAGGAACGCCGTTGTTTAAATACCTATATACGTGAAAGGAACGCCGTTGTTTAAAGATATATATACGTCAACGGAACGCCGTTGTTTAAAGATATGTATACGTCAACGGAACGCCGTTGTTTAAATACCTATATACAAGAAAGGAAAGCCGTTGTTTAAATACCTATATACGTGAAAGGAAAGCCGTTGTTTAAATACCTATATACGTGAAAGGAAAGCCGTTATTTAAAGATATATATACATCAAAGGATTACCATGGTTTTGTTCTTAAAGAACATGTGGAGTTATTATGTAAATAACACTAACTCTTAAACTAGTCATTAAGAACAGAAGGACTTCACTTGCAATCGGTTTTGACTACGGAAATATCGATGACCTTGGAATTTGCATCGAAACGGATGTTTTAAAATTATGTTAATGAACATTAAAAAGCTAATTACATGTTTGGTAATGCACGTGTAAAAGTGACACTACGACACAAAGTTGGTGTGAAAATATGAATGCAGAAAAACACACATTTTATGACTAAAAAAGCAGAAAGGATGTTAACAAAATAATCATATTTCAATTGTTATGCACTTAGAAGGGACTGTTACAAAACTTACGACTTTGTGATTCGTGATTCTGTTGTAGTAAATACACAAGTATTTAGAGTGAACTTGGTTTAAAAGCTATCAGGATGTTACACAGATTACACCACCATCATCCCGTGTAAGTTTGAGTGTTGTCTCAGAGTGTTTGTAGCAGATTTTCACAAGGTAAAGCCTGGTTATTAGAATCACGTACGTCGTTGTTCGGGAGGTCGCGAGGGCGGCGCCACACTTACCTATGGTATCGAATAATTTGAGTTAGTTTTGACATATGGTGATTAAACTTGGTGTTTAGGAAGAGTTTATCGGGACACAAATTCTTAGGAATGCGTTTGGGGCTCCTAGTTCTTATTCGAAGAGCACTTTCATAATTAGTAAATTCATCTTTTTTTCAATATTCCTTCTGGGCCTAATTTTAATAGCGGAAACACGCCTTTGTTCAAATCAATATTACAGTGGAAACTACAGAGATGATTTGTTCATCTGCCCGCGTCCATTGAGTGCATTATGGTTTGACCCCGCTGTGACGCAATCACGACTAAAATTGTATGTTGTTAAAGTGTGACATGAGAAGTGACAGCAATTTGCAGTCGAATCCAAACATTGAAAAAGACGTAAAGAAACAGAGTTAGATAGAAGAGATCTGTTGGCGATATCCTAGCTCTTTGCGAAGAGACCTCTTGGTTTGTATCTTGCTCGGTGTTAAGCGCCGATACACGGGATACAACTTTCCTGGGTTGAACCAGTAAAAGTTCCACCACTACCGGGACAAGCCCAGGCCCCAATATCACGAAAATACATTTGTCAGATCTCAACCTCAGTCACAACTCATTTTACCATATAACTTTAAAAGTTACTAATTGTGATACATCCGAGGTTGTTATCGATGGATAATGGCCAGATGGCCAGATTGATGCTTAAAGCTGCCCTCTCACAGATTGAACGTTTTGACAACTTTTTATTTTTTTTTGTCTTGGAACGAGCAGATTTTTTGTCTAAATATCTGAAAACCAATGATAAAAGACTGATGACAAAAGATTAGATCGCAGATGTTCATATTTCCTCTCCAAAATTGATGTTTTATGCAATTTTCTTAAACCGTTAGTAACGGTTTAAGCCATAAAACATTAAATTTGAAATGGAAACATGAAAATCTGCGATCTGATCTTTTGTCAACAGTCTTTCATGACTGGTTAGCAGATATTTACGCAAAAAATTGCTAATTCCAAGACAAAACATACAAAAGTTGAACAAACGGTAAATCTGTGAGAGGGCAGCTTTAAAGTGACACACTCAAAATCAATACATACCCATGTATAACAAACATCAATTTTGACTGATAAACCTTTAACTACTTACTAAATAATGCATTGATGGAAAATATTAATTACTGATAACAAGATTATAACAGTGTATATAATAGCAGAAAGCGCAAAAATATTAAATGATTGGTGAATGCTTAAAGATTTACTGTGATCTACTATAGTCTTCTTAGGTAGAAATACCGTGTTTTATACACATTTCTTTCAAATTAAACTCGGTATTCTTCATAAGAACCATTGTTTTCGACATTTATTCATCCTTTTTGGAATATTAAAACAATATTATTTATTGTTATAAATCTTTTTGGGAGTAAGAGTGCATCTTGAACGTACAAAACAACACAAATAGGCAACCCATGCATTAAAACATATTCGTTAAAAAAGGCTGGGAAAACATGCGATAAACAGTCCGCGGAACAAAAATCCATTTTAGGTTAAACTGATATTACCGTTATATGCCCAGTTGCTAAAACCTTAACGCCAACCTTTGGCAGAAATCACCGGGTCACAGCCTCACTCAGACACTCAAAAAGGCGTCGGACCTAAAGTGAAGCTGACTTTTATAACATAACATAACATAACATAACATAACATAACATAACATAAAGTTTATTCTGATGTAAGCATGTACAGCTTATTATCAATTACACAATTTTTCAAATATACATGTATGTAAATGGTATACAGTCAAACAATAGCATAGATAATGATACAAACACAGAAAAACAAAATAATAAGTTAATTGACACGAGAGTGTATAATACAAAATATAACATGTCACACAGGAATGTTGATAGCAGAGTTTCTTACTTTATTTGCCTTTATCAAATAAGTTGCTATTTTGTGTAGTAAGTGTTTTTTCGTTGTATTCAGCATGTTTACAAATTTGAACATATTCGGTCTTCTCCGATAATATAAACGTGTGCCCATGAACCATTAACAAAGTGTTTAACCTTACAGCTAATGTATTTCCATCGTATCTAATAGAATAGCAAGCCCATCCGTTTACAAAACGGTAACAGCGGTATATCAAGACGATGTCAGCACAATCTTAATTGTATAAGTTTAAATATTTATAGCTAATGGATTTCCAACTGCTCTCTTTCCCAAAAATATGTATGCATTTTTATGATCAATTATGTATAACGAAAACAACCTAAACTAAATGTGATGGTGGCCTTGGCAGTCAACATGTTATAACTGATAATGTATGCGTTGGAACAGAAAAAAACAACACACACACTACAGTGTAATATTGTGTCT
Organism: Mya arenaria; assembly: GCF_026914265.1. Classification (NCBI taxonomy): domain Eukaryota; kingdom Metazoa; phylum Mollusca; class Bivalvia; order Myida; family Myidae; genus Mya; species Mya arenaria. Next base: position 11,551,460 of record NC_069128.1, on the reverse strand, counting down.
CTGTTGAGAGCACACTTCACTAGATTGGTGAGGAAACGAAATTAGATTTTTGATTGTCTTTTAGGGGCATAATTGGATTTTTATACTCCGCATTATAACCGCGAGGCCTGATTCGGATCTCAATGTCATTATCAAGCCGAGAATCAATGGATATATGAGCAATGGTCAGGGTGTTTGTGATCGTCGAAAGTCGTACTCGGTTTTGATTACTGCTTCTGGGATATCTCTGGGAGTTTATTTTTTAGGTTTTGTATTGTTTTGATATTTACTGAGCTGGATATTAACTTTGAAAAGTGAACTGAGATCACTCTTTACCATAATTAATTCGTTTTACATGCATACTGATATGCGCTGAAACAAATCAATTAAGAAGCGGACCAGCTAAGTCTAAATTGATTTCATTTTTAATTTGCAATAGTTAGCAACAATTTATGGAAGACTCTTGTCACACAAACCAGTTTGGTGAACTATGCCTACATTTTTGGAAATTCATGAAATACACATACTGACATACGCTGAAAAAAAAATATTAAGAAGCGGACAAATCTAAATTGATTTATTTTTTAATTAGCATCAATGAGCAATAGTTTATGGAAGACACTTGTGACACAAACCAGTTCGTTGAACTATTCCTAAATTCTTGGATATTCATGAAATCAAACACACTGATATACGTTAAAAAACACAATTTAGGTACGGACAGTGTTCTTTAAGGTAGAAGAGTAACAAACGACAAGATAAGGACATAAATTCACGCATTGATCCACCAACAATTGGCGTCGTTGCTATCCGCCCTGGCGGTTTCCGTCCTAATGAACATCCGGTAAATGGTCATAACTCTTCAAGGCTTTGGTCGGATATTTCTCTCGGACCGGTGATTACTGGTGAATCAATCGATCTGTTTGTGATGTCGACATCATAATGAACTTGTTTTTTTACGGCAAAGCTGCTCCTGAATTGATGATAATTCATTAACTTATTCTCTGAACAAAAATCGCTAACATCTAACTCGTTAATAATACATTTAGTCATATGCACGAAGGTTAACTATGTCACCTGATTTGTATTCTAAGTTATTGATGTAACTAGCTGTGAACTTAATGATAAATCTAGGAGACCTCGAATTTCAGATATTAAATATTTCACACTTAAAGTATATATTTTAACCAGTTGACAAGGATAAGAATATGTTGATGTAATGGAATATGGTATTATTGAAGAAAAAATCTCTATCAGAATTCGTTCAATATAATTTGGAAAAATTGTTTCCAGAATATTTATCAAGTTTCAGACGTATTTTGTAATGGGGTTTCACAGAAAAGCCATTAATAATTACTGAAATCTTCAATTGGATATGTTGTGAAAGGTGCCCGTATTTGGAAAGATTTGGGGATGATTTGATGACTTGTTGTCAAGACTCAATTTATTATTCTAGCGGTTATTTCCATTGCTGTGAATTGTAAACAGACATAGACTATATCGAGTGGATAGCCGGAATCTGTAAACAACGTTTTGAAAACAAGTTTGTCTTTGCTTAAAATACATAAAAACAACAAGTTTAACTTCTGATAACGTTTATTTATGTGTCGATGAAAATAGTTCTCATTGTGAAGTGATTAAAGGTGCATATTGTTAAAGCTTTTGGCTGATTGTATAGCGCGATTCTGATGTTGAGACCTTCGGATCACTGAACGGTGATACCCAACTACTAACTTGTAATTCAAATATTATGAATGCTGGTGCAGTTAGGGTGAACTACAAGCTGAATACCGATATACAAGCTTGTAATTGGCGAACTACAAGTTAAATTACGATGTACAATGTACAAGCCGATCTACAAGCTGAATACCCAACTACGAGCTTGTAATTGGCGAACTACAAGTTGAATTACTATGTACAATATACAAGCCGAACTACAAGCTGAATACCAAACTACAAGCTTGTAATTGGCGAACTACAAGTTGAACTACGATGAACAATGTACAAGCCAACTTCACATACCTCTACGGCTGACACGTGATACACCCTGTTTGTAAGCTCAGTGTTTTTGAAACCGAGAAAACCTAGTTTCCGGAAAATGCTCGGATTCGCTACTTCGAGTAAAACCGACACGTTTACATCACCATAGTTTAATTCATTGACGTGTGATACGTAATTGAAGACATTCTCTTGACAATTCTACAGCGTGAATTAAAACTACTTATAAAGATCTTGGCCCGCTTGACCTTTGGCAATGTTGGACCCTGCTTGACCTTTGATATTTTGGGTTGACCAACTTCCGGCGGAAGTAAATGAGTTCTCTACGAGGTGCTCATTACTCAGGAGGTTTAATGACGAAAATATTGTGAGTATAGATTTTAGTATTTTTTTTTGTATATATTTTTTTATCACCAAGATGATTCTGACCATACAAAGCGGTGACTGCTAAATTAATTATAGAAAACCCCAGTTGTTATCACCCTAGACATTGTTTTCCTTGAATTCCACATCACAAGCATTAGGGAATTTGGTGAAATATAATCACAAGGAGTTGGCTAGACATCGAACATAATGTGTTCAACACATAAGTTCAAAAGGGCAATGCAGTGAGAGATTTTCAAAATAAAGTCGAATCCTGATTTTCTTCCAAATCTAATTGAGTTGGAACTTTAGGGAAAAACTTTAAAATAAAGGGTTACTTTTTTCAGTGTTGATTTATTTGTCAACATTCATATATCCACAAAACAAACAGAAAGGGATATTTTAAAACCAAAAAAGGTATCGTAGTTTTATCAATAGTTCAATCACATAGTATTACATTTATTGTAACTTTGTAAGGCAGTTCATTTCTGTAATTCTTAGTCCGTTTCATCGTCTGCGTACTGCGTTCCATGAAATCATTCACCAACAAGGAGTGTTTATAATGTTACTATATATAGCTAATTTCCTGGTAGTTGTGTCTTGTTTATTAACGTGAATGTCTTTACGGTTCGTTAAAGCATTACTCTTCACTGCACCTATATTTTTAAGATCAGGTTTTCCGGTTGTTAATTCGAGTTCCCTAGGTTCTGGTAAAAACCATGTTCTGCAGGGATTGCTTTTGCTTGTCTAAGGCATTTAACACATCCATAAACTGCTGTATTTGGTTTTACTCTGTTGGCTGACAACGCGGCTGTTTATAGCGATTTTATATTAAATGGATGAAGACTTGTATCGGAGATATTGAATAACGCCACCAAACCAGTTATCTCTCTTTACCAAAGCACCGCAAGTTTCAGACATCGCGTTGAAGCACAGCTCCACTGGGCCTGATATTTTGTGATTAAACAATTTGTGACATCGATATGTCGATGCCTATGGTTTTAATATTTTAACAATGATGAATGGGTTATAAATAAGTATTTAAAGTTCCATCATACGCCATGCTTAATGCAGTATGATTGAGTGATTTCGAAGTAGGGAATGTTATCATTTATCTTCAAGAATTTCCCTGGAGAAAATTACTAGTTTATTTTTTTATCATTATATTTATTTTCTTAGCTTATAACCATGGTATGATTTCGAAACATCAGATTGTTTTATATATTTGATAACATCGAACGCTTCAACAAATGTTGATAGTCGCTCAAATGTTGTCTTTGATGACCGCAACTGTGAATATCGTGAGTTACGCAATTAAGCAAATTAGTTTATTATGACTTGTTGATGGTTATGATCACGTGATGTTTCCTTTGTATTCGATAAAGGTTTAGATATTCTCCAACTGTTGTAAAATCACTCCTTGTTGGCGAATGGTAAAGGCTTCAGTTTCCTTCTCTTTTTCTTGACTGTACGGCGTTGGCTCGCTCCCATCAAAATACTTATTTTTACTTTTTTTCTCCATTTTGGGTATCAAAGAGTAAAATAATTATAAAATATAAAGTGTTTTCAGATGCATTAACAGAAAACAATTATCCAAAAAACAAGAGTGAGTTCCCTTTAAATAGTAATGTTTCTGCATAAAACATGACAATCCATATCGTCTATGCGTACAACAATAAACAGTAGATCCAGACGCAATAACATGAAACGTTTCATAACATAAAATAAAAGTAATCTCCATAAATATAATGACTTCTCCTATTCTAAATATAGATTTGACGTCATATCAAAGATATTTGTTTATGTTCCGGTTTGCTATAAATGGAGGAAACGCCGCAGACTGGCAGATGGTAGATTACTGATGAAGCCCGTATTGCCACGAAATCAATATTCTGTTTCATTTGGAAATCCATGATTGTCTTGGCTAACATTTGAGCATTGCACGAAATATCTAACCAGCGTAAGTGGAATTGGTTTCGGAGCATTTTCGGATCATTGCACGAAATATCTAACCATATTTAATGGAAATTGTTTGGACCACCGCCCGACATATCTAACTGAAAATCACAGCTAGGCTGTCGTTTATATAATTGAATACAATTCTTTTTGTAATAGGTAGTGTTTTGTTTGGTTTTCTGAACGCTAAAGTCGGCAGGCCGGGCGCAACTACTCTAGTGTTCAGCGCGAAATTCTTGTCGAATGCCTCTTTATTAGTCATTGTCCATGCGCTAACCTTAAAAACCGCCGATAAGATTGCAGGAAAGGTTTAGATTGTATCATTTGAAAAAGCTCAGTCTTCCTAAACTCCATTAAGCAGATCCCAACCGTCAAATTTCCATTAAGTTACAAAAATATTTTTCAACTTTTTATTTAGTCATTAATTATTTTCATTAAATGCATAAGCCTGAACTCTTACAACAGTAATAGAACAAAATAGCATTAAAACAGTAAGTAATAAAAATAATTATCCGTGAATTAATACAATTGGGATACCACTCTTACTAATAAATGCAGAGTTAATTGTACTGCAGATGGTCACCGGAAAATCTTTATAAATACGAAGGGCGAAATGAGAGATTGTTCATGTATTTATTTCATACATAAGGAGAGGTATGCCATTCCATAGGCTGGGCTGGAAATGTAGGCTATATTCTAGGTATGATTAATTAAAACTCCAGTGCGTGTGTATTCCATTCAATAACCCTTATGTGTATTTACAATTACTCTTCGCTTAAGTGTTTTTACTTAAGTCTTTATTTGATGGTGGGTTTTGAATGGAGCGCATGAAACAAGCGTAATCGATATATCTGACAAAGTGTTTGCTTTCTTAACACCGAGTTTCTAAATATTGAAACAATTTGTGAGTGTTCATAGGCTGGGCTTCCGTTATACCAGGTTCTAAATGAATTATATTGATCCCTGGGTCATGATTCTAGTAAATACTATTATGCGCTGTTTAACTTGGTAATTAATATGGCCAAGGGTTACGTATGGATATTACTTAAAGCTGCACTCTCACAGATTGACCGGTTTGAAAACTTCTTTCTTTTATGTCTTGGAATGAGCCATTCTTTGCCTAAATGTTTGGAAACCAGTCATATAAGACTGCTGACAAAAGATAATGTCGAAGTTGTTCATAGTTATATTTGGAATTTGATGTGTTATGGCTAAAAACGTTTCAAACGCTTGAAGAAAAATGAATATTTCTTCAGTTTTCCTGATAATTGAGATTTGTTCTATTTTTAATTATCTCATGTAACAAACTTGAAGACAATGATGCCAAATCAGCTGATTATGAGAAAAATAAGATCTAAAATGTGAATATTGTCAATTTGTGAGAGTGCAGCTTTAAATGTTTTGTCTATAGCCTATCTCCATAGTGACCAGGTATCGGTTTCATTCAATAAGGGTTAATGCACATATTCATTCCTTGAAATATTATATATTTTCATTCAGTAAAGGTTTAGTTTACGAGGTAGACTTTAAAGCGACTAATGGAAATGTATTTTGAGTTTTTATTGATGTTTTTGTTCTGTGGGCGTTTGGGCCCTTGCCTTGTGCCCCTAATCAGGCTTTATGTATGAATTATTGACCTATGGGGCTGTCCCTGTAATTTTCACTGTATTATTCCCTATTAATTCTTCATAGCTATTTGATTTTTTGATACAGTTTGTGTGCTCTCGGTTTAGTTTAATTTAAACATATTTATTTTACAACGACTGTTAAACAATTAATTACAACATTCTATTGATCACTCTCGTTGGCACGATTTTACGCGAGAATGTGCTCTGTATGTGGGGGAAACCTGAGTACCCGGATAAAAACCACTTGTCCGGCTTGGTGACCACAAACCACACTCTCGTTGGCACGATTTTACGCAAGAGTGCAGTCTTGTGTTGTGATGGAAACCGTAGAACCCGGAGAAAACCAAGCTTGTTCAGCTTGGTTACCAAAACCAAACCAACAGGCACCCAGGCCGGGAATTAAACCAGGTCGCCTTGGTGAGAACCGAGTGCACTAACCACTGCGCTTACCGGACAACCGCTCTCTGTTCAAACATTTAATGGTGACAAATACAAGTACATGTATATCTTACAGCAAAAGGATATTTCTTGAATTTATTATTTATGAATGTATTAGTATCAAAGAGTATAAAATCTCAAGCTAATGGCCGTAAAACATGTCGTAGGGAAGGGTAAAATGAACCCAAGGGGAGGCATTGAATAGTCGTGTATGAGGACAAGGATTGTAGAAATCCTGTGAACTTCAATGAGTACTCTCTTTGGCGTATGCTATTGCACCAAATTGCCTGCTTAAGTGCAGATATGTCTCCCAAGGGTGACTCCGGTTTATATGGACATCTCCTAGGGTAAAGCATTCGTTGTAACCTTGGCAAAACTTATGTTATACCAGTCTACGAGAACGTCAGGGAATACACCCAGTCGGAGTAACATTATGTTTAGTTTATCTGCACCATGGCGAAATCGATTAGGGTTTATAAATGGAATATTAAATATACTTTAGATATTTTAAGTTTAATTGCACTAGGTCAGTAGGTTTTTCACGACTAGCATAATTTAAATACTCCAATGCAAAAAATATGTCATTTTACGATGACTAGATTAAAACAGTGCAAACTGTCTTAGATATGTGTATGCCGAATTACTCTTCGGCCACTTTGCAGTCTCTATTCAACAATTATTTCCCATTACACATAAACTTTTCATCAAGCATTAAGAGTTAGATAGAGATTTAAACACACCTGTCTTTGCCCAATAAACCTGGACATTTTTTTTATTTCAAATATATATTGTAAGTTGAACCCATGTATATCCACAATGTCCCTGCCAACATTGTCCCCATGTTTTATTACACAGACGATATTCAATCAAGTATTAAAAGTTTATTGTAAATTCAAATCACAGGGCCAATAATCCTGGACATAAATTTGTTTCAAATACCTATATTAGATTTTAATATGTCTACAACATACATCTCATCTCAGCTAGCATTGTCCCCATCTTTACGTTACACGAGTGCAATGTCTGCTTTTTCATACGATACACGTATTTAAAGTATGCACTAATATTTAAAAAAAGCACAGACATGACAGATAGCCTTCGCCATTTATACTAGTATACATGCAATTGTCCTACGCAGTAAAATGTCTCTTTTTCCATCACACAATAATAAATTTGATACAGAGCCGCAAACCTATGCAATGTCTACTTCATTTTACGATAAACATATTACAAGTATGCAAAGTTGCTTCCATAAAACACAGGAAACTACTGACCCAAACCCAGTAAGCTAAAAGTCTAAAACTTAACAAAATACAAGCTTAGTGCAAAACAAACATTTGTTCTGGCTTCTTTTTTATGTTTTCTAAACATTAAAGTTATGGCGTAACCCCAATACCAAAGTCAACCAGAATCAACTGACAACGATGACCCAATTAAATGACTCGGCTATCACATGACCGTGATGACGACGATTGGTTCTAATTTTAGCATCGGTTTCACATTGTTTATTTAGTTGAATCCAATTGCAGTCAGGTTGAAAATAAATTTGAATAAATAAAACAATAATTAATTCCAAACTTGATATCTGCTAGATTTCTAATCATTCAAAATAGAAAAAAAAATACAGCAAAATAAACTTTACATTTGTGATGTCAAATGTAGGTCTTGTGGGTATTTTCTGAAAATCTTGTTATCACGTGATTATGTTATGAACACAACTATGACCTAATTAAGGAAGTTTTATAATCGGATTTATTATAAAGGTTAAACACATATCTATTAAGCGTTTTTGGTTTTGTAAATGTGGTTGTGAACTACATTTTTCTTCATTTACCTGATTATAAACTTGTAGTTATTTTGTCTGTACAATGCATACAAGTGAAAAACAACGTGACATAAAAGTGTCACGAATTCTGGTTGGTTTTGGATACGGTGTTCTCATCAGCGAACACGTCCCAAAAGGTAATATATAACGTGTTCGCTGAAGTTCTTTAGCTAAACAAACACTAAGTTCTGATATCGGAAATGGTTTATTTATGTATTGAGAAGACCATAATAAAATATGAAACCTACATCATTCACCTAAACAGTGTCCATACATTTTTCATTACAATCGGTTACCCTCTGTTTCCATAACACAGCCGATATTTTGCGACAGCGCTGTAAACATATATATACTTCACTACGACATACATGTAAATTACTTAAAACTTCAACACCTCTACCCTGCCCATTCAATCTTTCATTGAAATCCTTTTCCCCCCTGTTCCTATTACACAGGAGATATTTCGCGACAGTGCCGCCAGCCCAGCAGCCGTTAAGGGAAACTGTCACTATGTCGGCTCATCAATAGCTTAATAGATTTTTCCTTCTTTTCTCCTGGCGTCCATTTAGCTTCGTTTTTCTGTGCAGCGTTAGAGTGAGTCGTTAGCAGAGGTTTTTCGCAGTTTTATATTGTTGCCTGTTGGTTAATTTTATTCATCACTTTTATCACTAATTGGAACTTAGAATTTGGTGTTTAGTGTTGTTATTGTTTTACGGGAAGGCGGACTCAGGTTTGTGGCAAGATGTGTGTTGTGTTTGAACTAATGAAAACACGTAATCAATACGAGATCTGTATTTCATAACGATATGCTTCTGATAGCAATTTAAGCATTGTGAATCTAGTTATTAGAAAAAGCCAACGACGAAAAACAGTTTTTAATGTATAAATGAAGTGTTTGAAGATGTGTTTGGAGTTCAAATATTCATAAACTATTATAGAAATATTGAGGAAAAAAGAACAGGTGTGCTTCTGACTAATGTTAACAAATATGGAACATAATTCCATTAGTCCCTGAGCTGAACCCACTTATGGAATGGTGTTTGAGAGATCGTCAAGAATAGCGCTTGTGGGCTAACAAATTCTGTGAAAGGCGTAGGTGAAAGAAAGTGTTTTTTCTTTTGTCCTCTTCTAAGTCGTTGTATATCTTGAGAAAAGATAATTGGTATTGACGCGGAACTATTTCCCCCTCTAATGTTGGTAGAGGAATGCTGTTGTGTCGCTGGACAATAACTCTTTTGGCACTTTAGATCAATTCGATGGGGTGCCTGCAAGAATGCTGTAAGTCCTTCTTTAAATTCCAGTAGTTAATTGAGTCTTGCAGGCACTTCTCGAATTTTGACAGAAGGGTAGCTCCACTCACAAGTACAGGAGTGGCTGCAATACTATCTTAAGTCTTTTGGATAACAGTCTTGCAAGCACTTCTCGAATTGTCACAGAAGGGTAACTTATCTCTGAATTTGATAGGTTCGTGCAAAAACATAGTAAGTCCTTTTTAAATTGCTATATTCTTGCAGGCACTTCTCGAATTGATATCGAAAGGTCATTCGGAATTCTTCGGCCATTTTCAATCGATGGAAAATGGCCGAGTTGTTCCGAATGCCAAAAGGTAACTTCACACTTAAATTGATGGTATACTGTAATACTGGCTTAAGTCATCATAATAAGTAATTTAAGTGCTTTATTGGGCACCATCGAATTGTAACAGAAAGTTACTTAACGCGCAAATCGAGGAGTACGTGCAATGCTGTATTAACTACATGTACATGTGACTGAATTAAATAGTAGTATAATACAGTTATGGGGGCAAGTTTTAGGGTAATCAAAGATACCATAACACTACATATTAGTGAGTCTACAAAATAAGGGGAACAAGTAAGAAAATCTAAATTTCGCAGTGTAAAATCGAAGTGTTCATTACTTAATTATTATTTTTTTCGAATGTAAACAGTTATATTGCCTATTAATTCCCATCGCGAAAATAAATGACTTTTTAATTGATTTAATTGCCACAAGGAACGCGACTCACTTAATTGCTGGTTGGCAACAATTTTATCCGAGAATAAAAATCAATTGCGTTTATTTTAAGGTGGATATACGGCTCTGTTTTTAAAGGTCGGCGCTTTATTTCCAACGTTTAATGTCATGTTTTTCTTTGGCTTAATCAATAGTTGAATGCCGGTATTCAGTATTTTCTATAGCAATATGAAAATTGATCTGGGGATGTTCTTCTTCAGCGCGGATTTATCACTGCTTTATAAAGACTTCCACAGGAAAAAAGCTAAATTAGTTATTAGGCTCTAGAACTGGTAATATGCCTTTATATTGATTAGAACTGTTTAACATTGCCTTAACTGGTAGCAATTTCCTGCTATAAATCTTGTTCTAATTTCGATCATTTTGTTTATGCCTTAAAATAAGCAAAATTATATTAAATAAAGTTACACATTTGAAATAAGGTATAGATAATAATTTAATCCTTATACATGTCTTTAATTCAAACCCATAAAAAAACATATTTATTTCTTTTATCAAAATCACAAACAAACAAGACACACATTTTAAAACAATTCAAAGGTCAGTTATTTTCATTTTCCTCTTCGATCATATTTGTGAATAAACGAAACTTCATTATTTTCAATATTCCCAAGAAGCCCGGACTATAGAAGCTCGGAAGAAAGCAAAACAGCTTGAAAAGACATTTAATATACAAACATATAGAACCCACTGTCCTCCCACGTCTGCATATTTTCATTTACAAATTATTTAATCAAGATAATGCTTTGATTTATAGTCGCTCGATTGAAGCATTGCGGGTGTCAAAATGTCATGTCTATTATTTTGCCATTTTAAGACACGCGTCAGCTTTTATATTTTCTTAAGGAACAGCAGTTTTCAATAGATTTCTCAAGAAAACAAGCAGTTTTAATCGATTAGGCAAAATTGTTATGAGGGAAAATCGAACATGTTGTAATAAAAAACAATAGCAAAAACACGGATTCCGGTTTTGGAAATTAGTTTTTTAAAAACCCTTTTTAAAGAAAAAAAACAACTGCAATACTTAGTTGAGAAATATAAATCTTGCGCTCAGGTAGTGATTATAACATTTTCCAATATGTCAAAATCTTCCTAGGAACTGCTCCATTCTACTGCATCATCTTTCATTAATATTCAGAAATCTGTATTGCAGGTTTTATAAATTTTCTCTATAACAATATAATAACAATATCTAAGTTGTTTATATAATCTAGAAACAGGCGTAGACGCGCTTGCTCCAAGAGAGAGTCTGCTGGGGGAATGGGGGAAGTGATTTTCTTGGGAGAAATTATCCTTATATTTCCTGATTTCTAGCCTCTTGCGCTCATGGTTCTTTTGACTCTGAATCAATGGCGTTGATAAAAACGTATGACTACATTTTTGGACATATATGGGAATTTCAAAGGATTTTTCCAACTTCTTAATTTAGTATTGCCATTTGGAAATTCAGGTTTACAAAGTGTTATTGAAAGTGGACTAAAACCAGTCTCTACGAAAGGTACGTTTTGGTATTGAAAGTGTATGTTTCGCCTAGGCATAAAACATTTCTGTTCATTAGCTGAAAACAGATTAAACTCATTGACAATTTAAGGAGTTGTCTCCTGAAATAAACATACCGGTTAAAATAACATGGTGCTAAAGATGAATAAACACATTGACATAGTAAAGGTACAATTAAGTTAAGCTTCCACTTTTGAAAATGGCGAACCAAGGCAGTAATTGTTTAAGAAACAGTGCAAACAATAAAAGTGATGCCTTGAAATAAACATTGGTGTCTTGTAAGGTCAAACGCTTGCATCACGCAGTTCAAGGTGAAATTTAAAGGTCAAGGTCACAATGACGCACGGATTTCACCATCACCACCATGGCTTGTAAGTATGTTTCTTTATTACACTTATTTTTGGTTTATTTTTTATTTAACATATCCAATACATAAAAAAGCTTGACATGTCATCCAGTGATTGGTAATAGTGTTGATTTTATGGATCCTTGCCGTGTTAAATTGTCATATACCCATCAGGGACAATTTCATATAATTATACCTCACGTGACCTGCTCATTTCAAATTCTTAAACACACATCGTGGGCAATTTCATATTATTATACCACACGTGACCTGCTCATTTTATATTCGCAAATAGACATCATGGAGAATTTCATATAATAATACATCACGTGACTTTCGGGGTTAAATTTGCATACATGAGCAATTTCATACTGCCTCAAACTGATACTACGGTTCTGATCAGTTGACATAATACTGTCACATAGCACGCGCGTCTAAAAATATACATTTGGAGTTTCCCAAGTCTGAGGTGGAAAACGCTTATTAAAATGTGTTGTTTCGGTGTTTGCAACTTTTCCAAACTTTGTCAATGTCATTTTGTTGTATATCAATAGTGTCTTTGTTACATTTTAAGACTTCTATCAATTGTAACCGAAATACTTACATAATAAATTGATTAAAGTTGAAAGTTGTCTAATGTTGAAAGGACTATTTGTAATTTTGTTCGGTATAATAAAATAAATATTGCATTCTACCAAAATAGATTGTCAACATTCGGGTAAAATAAAATAAATACTGTTATTGTGATGTGTAACAATAAGGATGGAGGTGTCGAAATATATTGATTTGTAAAATCCGCACCGCGGAAACGTTTATTTCTCGGAACCCGTTAATAATAGTAACAATTACCAGAAATTCAAAACCATTTATTTACTTTATGCATTTATATGCCATCTATGACCACGTCGCTGGAGAATAATTATCACTGACAAACACAAAATAAAAATACGTCTCTGTAAATAGATTGGCATGCATTACTATTTTAATATTATACTACTGAACACGAAAACGTGGAATTTAAACCCTTCGGGTCCCTTGTTGGCTGAACACTGAGAGTTGAGATAAAAAGAAACTTTTCGAACGACGCTGAGTTATCGTAATTATAGAGGATAAGCAATGTCTTATTCTGAATTAAAACAAACGGGAACTCAATTATAGTTATATAAGTTTTGAGTAATAGTTACATGACATGAAGTTAATTCTCAATTATTAAGAATTCACTTTATGTCATATAACTGACTTAGAATACAACCCCATTGGCTGATACATTGTCAACGCAAAATCTGATGCATGGAGTGTGTATCGAATGATTGGCAGTAGGCGGACTTTTTAACAAGCGCGAAAGTTGAAATTCTTAATGATTAAGTCTACTACTTAATGGTTGCCTTTCTGCAATTTCATTGGCGTAAAATGTAGGTTGTATTCTAAAACCAGTTTGGTTTGTGGTAACCAAGCCCGACAAGTGGGTGTCCTCCGGGTACACTGGTTTCCCTGACATCACAAGACCACACTCTCGCGCTTCATCGTGCTAGCAATAGTGACGTAGTGTAAGTAAATATACCTTTCTGTGCAATCATTGTAAAATAAATTAAGTTTAAATTTAACTAGAAACGTTTAAATGTAGACAACACGCGCAATAAAGATTTCTCAAAATACACAAGAACCTTTCCCACTCTTTAATGACATGACATTAAAATTTATTATTTTGGTCTATTCCCCATAAAGACAAAGATAAGACTTGAGTTCTAGGAAAATTCAGCTATGAACATAATTACAAATGTTTTTGTTTTTTTTCTTTCTTTCAACTACATCTTTAATCCTTAGTTATTGAATTCCTTTTAGATGTTTAAAGGGAGTTGCTCATGTTTTGGGACCAAACATAAGTTTTCCCTATAATGCATCTGAAAACAATTATTTCCTCATTGTTTTAGTTTGTGACATAGAAATTTGCAGAAAAAACAAACAAACAATTTAAGAATAAATGAAACATTTTGGTTCTAGTGGTGTGCGATCTGACGCCGGTAAATTCAAGAACAAGTTAGAAATGCGACGCCTTATCTATTAGGACCTTAAAGAACAATCAAGGGATATTTTGACCTTTTTAGAATACGTCGATAACATCACGTGATAATGCCAATCAACCAATCACGCAACAATGAAATCGCTCAATGCCATTAATAACGCGATTGAAAATTGTTGTCTTCAAAGACGATATTTGAGCCAATAACAACATTTGCTGAAGGGTTCCAGCTGTCAGTATCTTAGTTTTAACACTCCTAATGATTTGCCACACTTAATTTCGTAATAAAAAAGTTCATCTTACAAACCATGAGCGATCCCTTTATTGGACATATTATTAAGACTGTTATTTCTTATCCCGTCCTTGCTTTTGATGACAAAAGGTTGTTCGTAATTTAGTTTGTGTAAGTAGAATCTGAATTTCAAAACCAGAAACAATTGAATAGTGTTTTCGGTCGTTTTTTTTATTTGTTAGCATACAAATAAAAATGCACATATTTGCCAATCAAAGGATAAAGAGAAGGATTGATAAAGAGGGTGATTATTTGTGTCAGTGAAAGAGCATGATATCTTTCACCGAAGAAAACCAAATATCATATTCACTTTTGATGTTCACGAGGACAAATATATTGCAATCTTGCACTCTGAGATTTTTTTCTTTTTGTTATAAGCCGATAAAAGGACAGATATTTGTATATATTGTTCTTCAGGAAAACGCACTAAATTTAATGCGAATGTTACGTCATTTCGGAAATGACATCTTTAAAATTGTGACCCAGTCCTGTGCGCACTGACGTTTGCAAGAGGACTTAAATTTCCAAACAGTGAAAGATATGTTATATACATGTCACTGATAAATTTCTATAAATTAATTGAAGGCATATATAAAGGTACATGCATTTCATTTCAAACTTCACCTGTCAGACTGGCGGACAAAGGATCAGATCCGACGAAAAGTCATCCTTTTAGAGAAATATAATTCAGCCTAGTCAAATGATAGACGGGGGAGGGGGCGTGGGGGGTCTTGAAATTGCTCCATTTTTTTCCAATAAACAGTCTAAATCAAACCGCTAATTTGATAGTTTTTTTTACAGTGGATGTAGTTTATGTCGAAGTTTCTTAGAATCCCTCTCCTTAAATATATTTTTCACAGAAACTGATAGTTTGTTAGTTAATATTCGTCTACAGATAAGGAGACGCTCGACAATAAACACCGGAAATTATGCCCACAGGGGGTGTCCATTTCCCGCGCTTCTTGCGTTTCCCCGAGGTTCTCGTGCAAAGCTCACGGTTAGATGGAGCGCCAACTGTGGCGCTGGCTCGGATTGGTTCTTAATTAACAGTTATGGCAGCTTTAGTAACATCCTGTAGCGTTCAATCGTACCTCTGGGGTTTAAGACGATATACGTGTAAAGACGAGTTCACACACACAGTATAGAAAAATTTCCAGTTGTTAATGACATTAAAAATTGAAAGATAGAACTACTAGAGATTTGAACGAATTAAAATGCTAGGGGGATTTTAAAAAATCAAGTTTATAGATACATATCACTACAATTATGAAAGAAAATATCGGCTAAAGCAAAACAAAACATTAAAAATACTCTCAGCGAATGACAATCAAATTGGTTCTATTGATGTGTTCAGTAGTTCATAAAACAAGGCAACCGGAGCAACTCGGTCATATATGTCATACAGAAAAAGAATTTTATAGATACACATATCACTAATTATGAATGAAACTCAACACATAATGCAAAACAAAATATGATAAAATTTTACCAGCGAATGACAATCAGATTTGTTTTATTGATGTGTTCAGTAGTTCATAAAACAAGGCAATCGGAACAACTCCGTCATATTCGTCATACGACAAGCCAAGGATATATGCCGGAACATTAATATAAACTCAACATGGCGGCGACGCCTACAAAGTTGGTTTATGTTTGTACTTTTTATTAAAGGCCAGACAGACGACATTTTAACTGAACAATAACGGTGCAGCATAGAGTCAGATGTGTATTCTGTAATGGGACTCCTTGAAATTACTACGCGATCTACTTGCAGCGTAGTTAAACGCGTTCAGATTTCTGACATTGTAAAGCGTCCACATACAGCCGAGGTTGTTTTGAAGGAAAATGGCTGAGTTGTGCTGATTAAAAACGAGGCAGTGTTTAAAAACAACTCGGACAACGTTCTATTAATATCGACTTTCTTAGTAACTACTTTCAGACCAACAATCTAAAAAACAATTAATTATCCTGCGGGTAAATTTTACAAACTTCTGACAAGAACTTTATATGTCTGGGTACCAACGGTAAAAGGATTGGTCTGGCTGGACACGATTTGATTGCTTGGGGTTTTATGAGGAGATTTCATTGTTTTCATCAATTTTGTCAGTCCTGCTCTCAGATCACAATATCTTTTCAATTACTTTAAGTTGGGAGCTGGGTAATTCATTGTGTCAATCAAATTTTCAGATTTTTCCGCCGATAGGGGATAGATACTTCATTGAAGTTGAATATATACTTGCTCGGCTACACTTGCATGATCTGAAATTCATAAACAAGTGGGGTTTTTGTAGTTTTACTTACCGCCTGGTATTCAATATTGATCTTAATTGGATCTAAGAATGATGTAGCTAATCGGATTACTTGTTATCAATAACTGACCAATAAAGTGAATGAAGTCAATTATGTATCACCATAAGATTAACTTATTTTTTTATTTAATACCACCCCAGATGTTAAAAAACACCATTAACACATGTATTAGGATAATAACAAATGAACACTGAATTAATAGTACATGTACTAAGACATCTACTTTATCTATATATTGACCGTTTATTGGCAAAATGCGACACCAACTTCAAACTTAGTATGCTTCTTCCGACGTACCATTTTAAAAGCGAAGGTTTATTTTTGGCTACTTAACTTATGTTATTTTAAATGCCTTTTTCTAAAAATTTGAATAATGATTAAATGACGTCTCTAGAGGTAATCTGTCAGGAAGTTTATGAAAAGAGAAAATGATGAAATACTTATTAAATTTACACAAAAAATGGACACCAAGCCCCCATGCCAAAGTATTTCGATTATCCTTTCAGATGTTCCCCAACAGCCGACCACATTGACAGTTTTCTTTCATAAATCTGAACATGAAAATTGATTTGCTCCCCATTTAATATTTCCGCTCCAAGAATAAATTACTTTGTATCTGGTTTTCTTTTATGAGCTGGCCTCATCTGGCACAAAAGCATATGTGACTGTATGTCCTGTTTTTTATGTTCTGCATTGCGGGATTTGAAAACCGGGGCGAACTCGACTCGTGGCTCCCTTAATGTATGTCTACCTTCAATGGTAAGCTGTTGTGATAGGGGACTCTCCGTTGTTCACCGTCAATTGTCCGTAGTCCGTCTTCTACATTTTCCTTCAAACAACTTCTCCTCCTAAACCACTAGGCTACTTGCAACCAAATTTCACAGAAATGTTCATCGGATGGCCCTCTTTCAGATGCCTCAAAATATAATGGTTCCATGTTGAACCATGGCAACCACAAGGAAAAAATTTGAAAATCTTCTCCTTAGACCCTGTTGGCAAGATTTCAAAATACACAATATCCTCAACTTTGATTATAACTATAAAACGGCCTGTAGAAAGTTCGATTCACCTCTATATATGGGGATATACACTCAAATAATGCAAATTTACAAAGAACTTTCGTGAAGCTGTCCCTCTGGATCATCCAATAGACGTTGTTACGTTCATATAACAAAACCAAGGTTACATTTCTTAGCCTATCAAAGATTTTGCTGTTTTTGCTTCTACAAGAGTGAAATCCTTTGCCAAAATGTCAGCGTTGAATTGTTCTACAAAAATCCGTAAAGTTGAAATTTTGGCCAAGGATTGCATCAGTTAAATAAAACAAAAGTCACGTGATTCCGCACCCTAAATAAACATTGTACTTATAAAAAAACATCAGCATCCCAGACCGAAACTTTATCATATGGCTCCGGCAATGGCGTTCTGCATTTATCACAAATATGGCTCTTTGGAGAGGACGAGATAGTTTAGTAGTGGATGCTCATATGCATTACAATTATGGCATGTTTTAGATGCGTGTCACGGCTTTGTGTCTGCGAGCATATCAATATGAAATGTTTTGTATGAGTGCCACGTTGATCTGTCAAATACAGAATCGCCACAATGCCATGGAAATCGACCCAAGTGCAACCACGGATAAAAGTTGAGAAGGTGCACACGGCGTGGGTATATATTTTCAAAAGATATATGGATTCGAAGTCTTTAGATCATCGTAATACCAGACAATAATTTGCATATTGACTCATAGAAGGTGTATAGTTCATTTAAAGATACAGCTTTCCTTAGACACCATACACTGTGGCTTATAGTTATTTTAAAATTACTGGTCTTGTTATAAAAGAGATTTTGACAGCCATATAAATATACCTTTAAATGGTGAGGCGACCGTGTTCGAAAAAAAAAATTGATATAAAAGGTGTGAACTACTGGTTCGGGCCGTGATTCTAACTTTGAAAAAAGCGATAATTTCGGAATATTGATGACAATTTTATTTAAACAAAGAAGAATAAAAATCGGGGCCGATTTTTTTTCAAAAAAGCGATTATTTCGGATAAACGTCGTTCGGATAAACGTCGTTTAAATGTAATGTATAGATCAGT
The DNA here is from genome assembly GCF_026914265.1 of Mya arenaria. NCBI lineage: Eukaryota > Metazoa > Mollusca > Bivalvia > Myida > Myidae > Mya > Mya arenaria. The sequence continues at coordinate 11,532,669 of NC_069128.1, read as the reverse complement.
GCTTGTTGTAGTACATCTACATTAAGTCATAAATGAGACCTTAACTCTACAGAACCACTGTTCTGCAAAAAAAAGTTCTCAAATTGCTTTAATGCTACATCGGTCTCCAGTTTTCTTTTTTACTTTAATTATCCTTGATCGAGTATGCACTTGAAGAACAAGTTGTAATTAGTAGCAGGAAATTGCCTAAAATCATTGCTTTTGTTCTGCGAAAAGACACGGCATCTGTATCTTCTGCAAAAAAGCAGATTTGGGCATTATATCATTTCAAATGGTTATCACGTTTTGCTGTTAATGATTTACACAAAATACCCTCCTTAAGATATTCTATGCAGGCATAGTTAAGAGCCTAAAGAGGCTGTTAATTAGCTCTTGCTCCTAAAAGGCATATTAATTTTCAAGATTTAAGCATTCTTTAGAGCACAGCTCTCATAGAAAAAAACTTCTTCCTAGAACATCAGATCCATAAGAAAACATCTAAATGGTTCCTTTGCAAACAAAAAAATATAAAATATGCTTAATGTAAAATGTTTCCGTCCCGGGGTCGGTTTGCAGGGTTTTGAGAAAATTTTAGGCTACTTGGCTTCACACTGTATTCCAGATGTCTTAAGGTGCACTGTTATTTCCAAATAAGCAGTACCACAGGCAAAGCAATTGTTATGAAGAATACATAACGAATACAATGGTTCTTATGAAGGATACCATGTTTAATTTGAAAGAAAGGTGCAGAAAACGCGGTATTTCTACCCTATGAAACGTTACTTGATCACAGTCGATCTTTTAGGACCCAGGAGTCATTCAATATTAGTACGTTTTCGGTTATTAAATACATGGTTACACTCTTGTTATCAGTAATTTATATTTTCAATAAATGCATTATTTAGTTAGTAAGTAGTTAAAGGTGTATCACTCAACATTTATGTTTGTTATACATGTGTATGTATTGATTTTAAAAACGAGTATCACTCTAACCCCAAGGGATTTCTTACTTCTTCACTGACCATGCAAAGACAGTTACCCGAATTATTACTAATAACCATTTTTTGATATTTCACGCGTTTAATGCTTGATATACCAAACGACATCAAAATCTAGAAGGTTTTGGTAGGTTCTGGAAAGATTTGTGTAATAGGTTCATTGTCGGGTGAGGTTACGTGTTTCTTGATGGTACCTGTTTGGCTTTGGTCTGTTGGGTCATTCTAGATGTCATTCATCGCAGGCCTCGCGGCATTTTGGTTACAAAATTACTCCTTTGGCGAGTATCCCATCAACCGGTGGGGGCAAAACACCTCGGGGTCAAGCAATAATGCGGCCCTTATAGGGCGTTGGCAGACCTTTATAAACTCAACAACAACTAAACAAAAGCTAGACTGGCTTGGCTTGCGCATAAGAGAACAATGACCCGACTGCCAGAAACATTAGTTGCTGCGAACCCCCGGCAAAACGTATTAACCGAAAAAAAAAACGATTTATCATTTACAAAGGCACACTGACCTAACTAAACTGCTGTCAAATATACATTTAGTGAAACCAATTGTTCTCGTTTTGGCCTGCAATCAACTGTCAGCTCTTGGAAACTGTTCCAGTCACGAAATGTGTCATTTACGTGAGTTATTTTTTACTATCATGCTACATTTTTTGCGTATAAACTTTGTCTGAAACTTTTGACCTCGTTTTCTGTATGGCTAGGGTTTTCTTCAAATATGTAAAAGTGCATTTCGAGGGTTGCTAAAGACTATTTCATTATGATTTTTAACATTCCAATTCCCATTTTCCCACGCCGTACAGCTATAACTGCCATAACGTAAATCACGTGATCATGATCAAAATTTCGTGACGTCATTCAAGTAATTATCACGTTCTTTCATTTCAAATATTTTTTTATAATGGCGTCAGTGATCCCCTCTGATCGTGAAAGTAGATCACTCCATAATAGATCAGAAAAAAGTTGGTTTAGCTTTATAACGTTTGATTATTCTGCCCCAGCATCCCTCAAAAACATGCACCTACCGAACTGCCAGCTGCTTTCGGAAGTCCTCGGCCTTTTTTCATCGAAAACAACATCTGTTGTATATAGTCGGTTTACAATGTCAGAAATCTAATCATTTAACTACGCTGAAGGTAGATCGCGTAGTAATTTCAATTAAGCAGTTAATCTTAATAACTTTTCTCTTTGGACTCTTGCTTATTTCTGCAATAATTCACTTCACTGTTAATCAAATTAAACAAAGATATTCAAAATACACGTTAAAACACTGCAATTAATTTATATAATTACTCAGAAGTTTAAGATCTACTTCTACTGATGTACCGGCATACATGCAAGGTTGTTTTCAATTGAAAATGGCCGAGGAGTTCCGAATGTGTCGGCTCGTTTTGCAATTAATACCCCTGTATTCACTCTTTCTGCGGACAACAGGGAGAAATCGCCATTCACTGTAAATTAAATAATGTTTCCGCAATGTTTGCGAACATCTTGCTATGACTCTCCAAGGGTTTTATCCCTGATTGTCCTGCCCTAAGCAATCCGATTGCTATGGTCCAGTTATATGAAATAACGTGGACAAACTACAAAAGCGATTGAATGGAGGGAAGAAAGGATTTAGCGCATTGCTTGGACCACGAGGTGGTTGTAATCGATGGAATAAGCTTTGGAATTGTTGTTCCTTACCTATACATGTATTAATGTGGAGTCTCGTTTGCTCTTTATATATTCTGGCTTAAATATCACGGAAATACACGAGTCAAATCTCAATCTCAATTTCAACTCATTATATCACTTAAAACAACTTATTTTTCAAAATCTTGCATGTTTTTACAATTTTTCAAAACATATTTTCTCAAAGAATGTGGTGATAAAAACATTAAAACAAACACACAGGGTAGATGAAATCCCGAAATGATCGTGTGACACCCATTGCTAGTAAAACACCTTCACTTAAACTCGCTATGTCGAACTCTGTTATCTCAATGTTACGGCTATGTCGAACGTTTTTCAACTGTTTTTGGATTAGTAAGACATGTTTTGTATCGGTTATATCGAATATTTGTTATATCGAAGTATTTCCCGACGTTACAACGACTTCGATATAGCGAGTATGACTGTACCTGCTAACTAATAAAACATGAATTTCATCAATTACATTTAAATGGCACATCAGTGGAAATTCATATTTACACAATCATGATCAATGTCACCCGTGTTCTTACGAATATTTTTATAAATGTATACACTGTAATCCACCTTCTATAACAGACAACATAGACAGAGGAACTGCCATTTAGTGCATATCAAATAATGTCTCCTCTTTGTTTGTGGACACCTTGCTAAGAATCTCCAGGGGTTTTATCCCTGATTGTCCGACGCTATCTGACTTCAATAGTCTAGTTATATTAAATAACGTGGACCCACTCCGACAGCGATCTGACAAGGAATGGCAGAAAGGATTAAGCGTATTTCTTTGACCGGAAAGTGATTGCAGTTGATGGGGATAAGCCTCGAAACATTCTTAACAAAACCAAAGATTAAATTCTTGAAGGATTCGTTGATGCTTATTGCTTGTAATACGACAATGGAAACTACTGGGACATGCCCATTGGTTGTATTCATTATACAACTTAAGTCTTAATCTTATGGCCATACATGGCCTGCATTCACTGTAAAAGTACGTTATTTATATCACGCAATCCGATTAGCTACATCGTTCTTAGATCCAATAAAGACCACTATTGTATACCACCTATGTAGTCACTCTTTCAACTGTTTAAAGACACAATGCCAAGGCCTTGTTGACACACGCCTTCACAGAACAAGAAAGACAAACTGCACATGCATCAATATATATTTAATTATTTAATTATAAATTTAAGGGTTACCGTCTTGGAACGGTCAGTGAAACAGTTGTTAACTGGGGGTTCAGAGTTGTAAATGAGAACCCAACCTCATGCAAACATATATCAAAACTATCAAAGAATACCTAGTTAAACATATTGCATTAAATCTCGAACTTATTACATAAACTCAAACACTGCTACATGTACTTGTCAACCACGCTTGAATAAGTTTTTGCGCTAGGTTCGGAGTGTTTGTTTTTATGGAACACATGAACACTGTCTTATAGATCTTTGTTGTGTTTGTTGTTGTGATGCTTTTTAATTTGCAAACTCTAGGATAAATACATGTACATGCACTACGTATTTAAAGTTTAAAATGGAGATTTTAGAGGCTAATTTGGAGAAAAATTACGGTCTGTCGCGGGTACCGCCTACGACAAAGAATGGTTAACAGGCCCCGGCTATTAATTTAGCGAATACTGATAGTTCATTGCAACTCCTACAACATTACTTTAGGTATTCGAATATTAGATCGAAAGAATTACCAAAAATTCGAATATCAATTTTGTAATTCGTTTTCATCCCCTAATTTAAACTGAAATATGATATTCTTTCAGTACATGTTTTGTTGCTATTTGTGAAAGAATCACATTAAGGCATTGGAAGACACTTAAGGGTTAAAACAGTTATGGATGTAGAAGAGCTAAAATAGAAAGCCTTAATGAGAATTAAAGCATTCACATTTCTTCCAAAAAACTTGATAACTACGCCAGAGAGCATTAGCTTAAACGGAATTGCATTGATTTAAAACTACATTTTTCATTTCTCAGATATAACTGATCGCCAGTCACTGATGGAGGACGATAGGGACAATTTAATTTCCGATTGGCTCTTCGTTTGTTTTTCTATGCCAAAGTCTTGCAGGTTATTATTTTGAAACGCTGTCATTGATGGCCGCCATTTTCTCTGGAAATTGATGGCTTTTTGAAATGGACTTTGCTCGAACGTTGATTTTTTATTACCGTTTTAGATTGCAATTTAGAACGCAAGCATATGAATTGGAAACTGATACTAGAGAAACAAGGAAATGCGATCCGAAATATTTCCTGGCTTTGAAAATACAAGGAGTTGCATTGTACAGTAAATTGTGGTTTGAAGTTATATTTGAATTCCCCAGATGTTGTGGTATAAAATGAATATATTTTAATTAGTTATAACAACGCACGAAATATAACCCCTGACTTACAAACAAGTGTGCCCGTTTGATGAACAAAATATATTTATTTGCATACAAATATACAAACTGTAATGACTAAAGAACAAAAAGGTTCCCCAGAAGTTTAAAAACCTGTAACAACTTAAGCGAAATCATGGACTTACCCTGATAGTGTGTTACCCTGATAGTGTGTTTGCCACTTTAACAAGGGTTTTTACGTTGTGAACGTTTTGGTAACTAAATACAATGAAAACTGCAGGGACAAGTCAAGTAGTCACGTATTAAGCATATTATAAGGACATACGGATAGGGTTTAAAAGACATTGAACGGGACACATAATGCAGACTAATAAATGGTGTTACCGCTTCTTGACATCACAAATAACAACGAAACAACACGACCACAAACGAAGACATCACAAATAACAACGAAAGACAACGAAACAACACGACCACAAATGAAGACATCACAAACAACAACAAAAGACAACGAAACAACACAACCACAAATAAAGACATCACAAACAACAACGAAAGACAGCGAAACATCACGACAACAATTGAAGACATCACAAATAAAAACGAAAGACAACGAAACAACACGACCATAAATGAAGACATCATACACAACAACAAAAGACAATGAAACAACACGACCACAAATGAAGACATCGCAAACAACAACGAAAGACAACGAAACAACACGACCACAAATGAAGACATCCCAAACAACAACAAAAGACAATGAAACAACACGACTACAATTGAAGACATCACAAACAAAAAGGAAAGACAACGAAACAACACAACCACGAATGAAGACATCACAAACAAAAACTAAAGACAACGAAACATCACAACATATAAAAGTAACTAGCATTGCGTTGATTAGAATGAACCATCACCTTTTCTTAATTCTACAAATAGGAGTAAAGAAGGAATAACGTAACATTTCTTTTTGTTTTGAACTTATTCACATTGGAATACTTGTTATTAAAAAAACACTGATTTGACTGATCAATTGTCATTGTAAAGTGCGTCGGGGAATCTTTTTTCTGGGTTTATCTCTGACGTCTGATTACCCACCCAACGGAAGGAAGTATGAACGTGCCCTTTTAATGATGACTTGTAATGTCAAAACATGCGATTTTATGGGGGTGGTTTCTATTAAACGGCACGTTTTTTCCGAGCTGATAAATGATATACGATATCTCGCCCATAGAAACAGTATTGATTTCACTTCGGGCTTATCTATACTGTTTTGGACAATAATTATTTTCTCTAAAAAATGACAAGTTAATTGGTGATAAAATAGACATTATATTCCCTGTTATTTTCGCAATCAATTTTACATTTTCCTTTGATGTAAATACAATACAATTTGCATATCTTTTATTTCGAACAATACCAAATCGCCGACCCTTGGTCCGCTTTTGGAGAAAGAAATCTTAATTAGTTAATTGCAAGATTCATTGCTTTGAACTTTGTTGTTTTCCGGAAGGTCGTGCCCGGATGTACGTATTCCCTAAGTGTGTATGAAAATAGAAGGAATAAAGTACGGAATTTAGCCACGACCTCGACCAATCCGCATTCTCGATTTATCGCATGTTCGAGTTATAGCAGTTTTACTGAGTGCATTTCAAAACCATAAACATAGAAGCCAAATATGGTTATATTAAAGATGGTCTGATTTTGATTTGATTGTGTAATGTGTGTGTAATTTATTTGTGGAGTTCGTTTTTGTGTAGTCGGTGTGTATGCCCCTTGTCTCTCTTTTTTGCTTCTAGTTTATTGCATCTATCAGGGTTTTTTGTGTGTGTTTTTTCGACTACTAGGCATGTCCCTCAAGTTTTCAATGTATTCATTAGATCAAGTACAAAACAATACGTGAGTTTACGTGTACCAAAGGGACTTTTCTTAGATATTGACACTTAGATATGACCAATCGCTAGAGCATCAGACTGGAACATTTCCACACGGTCTCACATCGATTTTTCGCGACAACTTCCCTGTAATACAATCAGTTTATCACACTTGGGTCTGGAAAATGTCCGGTGCCACTTGTTGTGGGACTTTGGAATGGTCGCTAGTCATTGCTACATATGTTGCGTTTATATGACCCGATTAAGCCTCGTGGGAAAAGTTACCCCAGAGGCAAACATGTATGTGCGTGTAAACGCAAGTACACATATTTGTGTAAATATTCTGAATAATAAAAAAACAAAAAAAAACAATAAATAATAATAATGATAATAATAACAATAATAATAAAAAATATTAATAATAATAATAAAAAATATTAATAATAATAATAATAATAATAATAATAATAATAATAATAATAATAATAAATATTAATAATGAATAATAATAATGGTAATAAAAATAACAATAATAACAAAAACAAAAAAACAATAAAAATAATAATAATAATAATAATAATAATAATAATAATAATAATAATAATAAATGATAATAATAGTAGCAATAATAACAAAAAAAATAATAATATTAATAATAATAATAATAATAATAATAATAATAATAATAATAATGATCATGAGTACTAAGCCGTCTTTAAGGAAAATACGTAATTTGCACAGGGCTGCATACTATTCCATATTGTTGCAGAAACACACACACAAAACAACGATGCTAAAGCGTGTTGTATTTTCTGAATCAAAATATCTGTTTTATGATGTAGTCGTGTTAAAACCATTAGCCTTACATGAGCTAAGAGTGTTCAGATACACAATAACGCCTTAAATGCTTCGATATAATGCTTTAATGGGTAAAATTATAGTTGTTCGAGTTAAGCGATAAAACACTTCAGAAGCACGTCTATTCTTGGAAAATCTGAGATTTGACGCGTCTTAAAGGAATACAACCCCTACCATGTAATTATCTGATACGATCATAAACGCTGGATTTTGGCTATCTTTACGCCGACAGTGGTAGTTGTGAACATGAAATCTGTTTGCGCCACGCCAGATAGACTCCAGCCCAATGATTTATTATTCCATATCACGGCAATATCAAGAAATGTTATAAGCAAAGATAATTAAGGAAAATCAATGTTGCAATATGATATGTTCAGATTTACTCGGTCGGATCTAGGGATCTTGGCCAATTATGACTGTTCTAGGAGGACTTGTGTATGGGATCAGTAATTAGTCTCTTCAGCGGAATAAATAAATTGTCTTTGGTCTATATATTCTGTCTGATTTTGGCATCGTAAATATTTGTGTACCTTATAAGAATCGCCATATAAGGGAAAAGCACTGCTTGACCGGCGACTACATTAAACACATTTAAGGCGTACGAACACCATTTTTTCTGAGCCATTTAAGTCATCATCATATTATTCGAATGAAGCTAAACTTTAGAATAAAACTGCTTTAAAACTACGATTTATTACGTTTTTGAGTACAAATGTTGTAAGCTGTACTAAAATAATATATGATACACTTCTTACAGTATGTATAGTAAATGCCCCTCGAAATTGAATATATAAATCGGGGATTATGTGGGAGGGTATGGGGGGACTCTTTTGTATGTATACATATTAATCCGACATAAAAAAAATAATCCGAAACAAAATACATTTAATTTTTGGTAGAATTTTACGAAACTGTGACAATATATTTTCGAAACCTGTACATTCCATAGAATTATACGTAACTGTGACATTATCATAACGAAACCTGTACATTCTTTTTAAAACTACATTCAAGTGAGTATACTGCACAAACTGTTGCTGTTGCTAACTTTCATCTATTTTGTATAAAAACACACTAAACCAACATAAAAACTAGACCTAAACAATATATATTATTTTTTGGTAGAATTATACTCAACTGTGACAGGATCATATCGAGACCTGAACATTCTTCTTAAAAATACATTCTGTGAGTAAACTGCACAGTATGTTGGTTCTTACCATGATAATAAAGATGTTAAGCGCTGATTTTCATCGGATTTGGGCTGATAACAACAAAGAGCTTTATCAAACAGATGGGCCCATTGTACCGTTGTCCGCCCATATCTGACATTTTCTTACGTAAACAATGGTCCTTTGCCTGGAGGATGTGTAACCCCATACGTTATTACTTTTTTTCCGTAATATGATTTAGCTTGAGTGATTCCGTCTTAACGTCTTATGGAAGCACTGGTCAATATGGGCTTAGTTACGTAAGGGGATAAGTCCTTTGCGCTTGAAATGTCACTATGTCCTTAGATGGTGTTGATTGGTTTTAGCTGTTGTTGCAGATGCAAACTCGTTATCTTAGAGGCAGGGACGTTGTCATGGGAACGTTGTATGAATAGAATTGTGCAAACCGCCGGTAATAAAATCAGATTAAATGTCATTATAGTGTATGTATTATATGTTTGTTGATAAATTCGCATTTACTTTAAGTAAATGCATGAAATACCACGGTAAGACGTTTCAACAAAAATGATAAATAAATTTATCATGTTGATTTGGAGTAATATTCACTAAAAGATTGGCTTTTGGTTTGAGATTTCAGAGTCAGTAAAGAGTCGTCTAAGTTACTTGTTTTATAAAACAAATGGTGTGTATATACTTGTAGAACTTAATCGTTGGCAAGTAAACAACCAAGTATACCATTATTAGTCTATTAGCATGTTTATATTGACATTATAATACAATGGAAGTTACTAGGACAACCCCAAATACAAACACCACAAACAAACCACGTATCAAAGTAAATGATGGAATATTTGATTTCCAAACTCAAAGTTAAGACATTTGTGAATGTGGGCATTGCTGATTTTACGTTGTTTTCGATGGTTCATGTGGTCTATTTTAAATTATATTTAGATTCATTCTAATATGGACACCACTGGCCATAAACGTTGTCTGCACACCATGTTCAAGCTTAGAGGTTAAAATGCTGACTATTGAGCTAATAGTCAGCATTTTAACCTCTCAGCTTGAACATGTAACAAGCGCCCCCTCCCCCCTCGTGTCTCATGTACCATTGAAATGAATTAAAACCAGCTTTATTCGTAGTCTTTACGTCAAAACCATGGTAAAATAAAAACGAAAAATCATTTATTGAAATGAACTCATTGCATGTTCATTTCAGAACATATTAAGTGTTGGGGGTCTCATTTACGGTCTACATGTTCGAGAAAGCCATCGGAAGACATTACAACTTCTTTAACGCTAGATGAATAATCCTTTTATAATTATAGTATAATTCGTTGCCTTTATGGTCTTGTTGACAATGTGGACTTTTCACAATCCAATGGAACTCTAAAGGAATTACTCTGATTCTCTGGGAATATTTTCCAGTAGAAAAACCTTAAGCCTTCTTACAGACAGTGTTTAATATCATACACGCTTTATCCATTAAATTAATCACTGTAATCCTTTGGGATCAAATTTGAAGATTAGTTTTTTTTCTTATTTTTTGGAGAATCCAAGTTATAATGAAATTAAATCCAATTGGAATTCGGTGTTCGCACTTTACACCTTTAAGCATCGATTTTAAGCCCAAGTGCATGGCGTAAAGAACAATTTAAGGCACCCTCAACAGTTGATTAAAGACACTGCAGCGCGCGCATGTGCAGCGGCCTATGGGTCAATAGAAATAGACGTTTTGTTTTGCATTTTACAAAAGTAAATGACCGTCAGAATCGGTCTAAATGAAAAAAGAAATGGACAAATCCCTGACTTTCACTCGCCCAAAATCAGTACGAACATCACATAAAAAGGCGTTCAATTTTGACGATCTTTAAAACAAAGTAAAGCAACTACGTAATTCCATTAAACAAAGAAATATTTCAACCACCCTCTACTGAATCTGACACCTTTAACGGTTAAACAGGAACATAGTAAGATGATTTTATTCCATCAGTTCGTGCATCTGAAGTGAAAACATATAAAATGTAATTCTTCTTTAACAAACTAATGCTATGAGATGGTGTGATGATTTAAAAACTACATTTGCTGTGCTTCAACTGCGTGGTTATGCATTGCACATAACCCTAGTCCTCTTGGGGACAAATGCGTATTTATACAATTGCACATTTTTCTTTATCTAGAGGGCATTTTTCAAAACAAGCTCATGCTGTGAATTGATATGATGACCTAAGAAGTGCATATGTTGTGCTTCAATAGCGTATTTATATATTGCACATAACCATTTTCTTCCTGGGAACAATTTTCAAAATGGGGACAAAATCAATTTGAGATCATGTGAGTATACAAAACCACCTGACCATACAAGTCACGTGATGGAAATCATGGCGCATACATAATTCATACCGAGGAACATGTATTTATTGTTGCTGACAACCAGAATCGCCATTCCTTACCCAGACATTCTTCTAACAACTATGACAGGAGAAGGTCATAATTGAATTACGACCATTGCCTTCGGAGATGCAGTCTGACCAAATCTTCCTGTTATCTTTCGTCTCTTATATCATTCTTCAAGCTGGAAATTACCTCGAATTTCGTCTTATGGGTTCACGTATACTCAGCAGATGTTTTACCAAAAGAAGAAAACGTCTGCTCTTTTGCCTACGTCGTCAATAAAGCAGACATATTCGATTTATACTAATTTATTTTAGCTTGATTATGAAGACAGCTGAAGGTTGTTGTGATTCACTCTCGAGTCCGTTTCCTGGGCAGAAACCAGTACGGAGTCCGTTTTAAGAGGCCATGAGAAAGTACCCATTGTGGGAATTGTACCAACATCCTCTTGGGTGAAGGGCGGACACCATTACTACTTGTTCGCTCCCAACATTCAGACATATGTCATATGTTTATTATCAGGCAGTGTCTAGGCTGAGTCTCCAGACTCTGGGCAGTGTTGGGCAGACTATCTGTGTTCCACCTGCTTTTCATGTCATTTTCGTACAATTTAATACATTTATACTCAGTTCATTCTCTTGTATCATGCATATATGTATATATATTTATATCCGAAATCGAAACACACTTTTGGTTGGATTACTTTGTTTAATTGCAAGAGTGCAATTTATGTAATAGTCACTCTGTCAATTAACTAGACAGTCTGCTTTTGTGAGCAACTTTATCGTATCAAGCAGGACAATCTCTATTCAATTATACTACATAGCTAGTACTTGCAGTTTCATTGTTACAAGTATCACTACGGCTTTGATACAGTCGTAGCTATTATCCATCTCTGTATCAATTCTTACACTATGACGTCAATGCTCCTAAAAGATCGTTTCTAAACGGGTAATTGTTGTTCCAAATTGTTACGTATAGCTCTATTGTTGAAAAGATTACGATTTGTATTAATTTATAAGATAGTTCCATTTTGCTATATTAGACGTAGAAAACGAGAACCTACCGAGAGATTTGTGAAGGGAACTTTATTTCTGATATATTAGATGGGAACACAATGGACCTCTTAATAGACTCTTTATCCTCCGGAAAAGGAGTAACTAATATTAATGTGAAAGTCCACGTCATTTTTGAATGAAACTGGCAAATGTGGTATCAAAATAGTATCGATTTAGAAAAAGATGCGTATGCACTTTGTTGATGTGCGTTGAGAAAGAACTTCTAGTGAGTATCGAACACACAACTTCTTGTGTGATAGACTGTCCCCTAATCCACTTCACAACTGTCACCGAAACAATATCACCATAGATGGTGCAAACAAGACTTTTGTTTCAGTTGCGATTTATCAGTTCTGACAAAACTCCATGTACTTTAGTATTTATATAGCGTTTTAAAAGTAAATACATTTTGAATTATGTTTTCTTTTATCCCATATATAACAGAACAATAATTGTTAGTTTTAAAATCAGTATTCTGCCCTCTGAAAAACATGTATTTATCCTTACAACCTATTCAAAACCCACACTGTCATCTAAACTGCTCTCAATTTTACTAGAAACATGTTCTAACCCAGCTTAACATTTTTACGACGTTCCGACTATACCATCATATCTAAATATATATATATATATATATATATATATATATATATATATATATATATATATATATATATATATATATACGAGCATATGTCGTGTGTATGATTTTAAAACCAATAATCTTCGAGTGTATATTTACGGCGACGCGTCTCTTAGACCTGTCTAGAGGTTCTCTTGTTGTATGTGTCTTAAATCAAAGGTTTGGTTAAGACAATCACAACAGTAATCACTAGATGCCAAACATAGCAGAGAGAAACTAATTTCATCCTCTAAATAGCTTTTCTTAAAATTGCAATCGATATTGCTTAATAATGTCTATGGTTTGAAATAGACATGCGATATTGTCATATGTCTATACTCAATATATTTGAGGTATTAAGAGTTTAAGAACTATTTACTGATGATGTGTATGTAGATTTTAGTTCCAAGCTGCCCTCTCACAGATTGATCGTGTTGACAACTTTTTTCTGTCTTTAAATGAGCCATTTTAATGAGAAATTTGTGTGAATTTGCGTGAAAACTAATAATAAAAGACTACTGACAAAGCTTCCGATCGCAGGTGTTCATATTTATGTTAGAAAATTGATGTGTTAGGCATTTTTCTTAACGCCTAAGTAACGCTTTTAGCCATAAAACATTAATTTTCGAACGGAAATATGAAACTCTGTGATCTAATCGTTTGTTAGCAGTCTTATATCACTGATTGTTAGACATTTACGCAAAAATTGGCTCCTTCCAAAAAAAAAAGTTTCCAAGCGGTAAATATGTGGGAGTGACGCTTCGAAGGCACAATACTAAGCCTTAACATACATTGAACGAGAGGGACACAGCGTACAAACGACTAAGACGTTTAGCTACTTGCCTGATTTCTTTGCAATTGGTGGTATAATGGCTTAAACATTTAGATATCAATTGTTCAAAGTACAAATTTAAGACAAACAAGAACTTAACAAGACATTTGCCAGACTTAATAGTTCGTGTATTTGTAAAAACTGTTATTGGTGTCCATTTTTGATCGGCGTCATGAATAAACCCCCATGTTACCAAGACATTATGCTGTTTTTGTAGCAATCTCACATTTGCTTTTTACTAAAAAAAGGGCCTGGAGTTTAATGTTATCATTACAGTTTCCATGTTTAGAACTCCCTGACAAATATTACACAACTTGAAAGAACTCAATTGGTCCGAAATAACGTCGCAATAATATAAAAATATTCCCCAGTAATGGACTCAAAAAGTCCTTAACATCTTTGATCATTTTTGTTCCGCTTTGGAAATGGGTTTTGCTTTGTTGACCGATCTCATAGAAACAAAGGACATCCATCTTCCCTGCCGACTTGAAGCACGTTAATGACGTCATAAGGAGCTTACAAACAATCAGATATAATTGGAATCATTGATGAAATAGAAGAAGTCTGCGCTGAAGAGAGTGTTATTCATAGAGCATTTGCTAAATTAGGTCAATGCTAAGTGTACGAAACCTTTGATTTCTGACTCTATCCTTTTTTCCAGCTTTCGAAGTAGCGTTGTCATTGTTATTGGTGTCGTGTCGGCTGGTCGGGCATTTTTCTTTCTCCTCTTTTTTTCTTCCAGACTTTCTGGAGAGCGGAAATCATTTGTAGAATTAATTTATCTATAGGGAAGCAAACACGACATTTTATATTCAGTAACCGAATTCGTGCTTTGGTTTGTTTCATTTGGGATATTGGTCTGACATGAATGGTGCTTCAGATTTAGGCTTTCCAGGTTGATAGATTTCTGCAGGATGTGTGATGTATTGGTGGAATACTTCGTGTCCTTTAATTCCATTTCTGTGAACCATTTTAACTTCAACTAGTCAGCTGGGATGTTATTGAACTTTCTTCAGCACTTTACAACAGTGGATAGGTATGTTTTCTAGTCAGCTTTTTCAGCATTTTACAACAGTGGATAGGTTTGTGTTCTAGTCAGCTTCTTCAGCACTTTACAACAGTGGATATGTATGTTTTCTAGTCAGCTTCTTCAGCATTTTACAACAGTGGCTAGATATGTTTTCTAGTCAGCTTATTCAGCACTTTACAACAGTGACTAGATATGTTTTCTAGTCAGCTTATTCAGCACTTTACAACAGTGGATAGGTATGTTTTCTAGTCAGCTTCTTCAGCACTTTACAACAGTGGATAGGTATGTTTTCTAGTCATCTTACATTAATAGGTATAAGATTATTGCGTGGAGACTTCTTTCTTTGTCCTGATATGTCTACATAGCGATGGACATTTTCGGACTTAAGGCGGATTTATTTCCCTTGGAAGCTAATTACACTTTTTAAATATGATACGATATTTGTAGTTTAAATGAATTACGACAATGCGTATGTACCTAGCAGTATTTAGATAGATGAGGTAGTCTGCTATTGCTATATATTTAAAAAAGAGAATACCTGCGTTTCTTGATATACTCATGACGACTTTAGTTATTGGTATTGATTTATATTGATGTTTTTGAGTTGACTGTTGTTTATTGAATTAAGTGTATTAATAATAGATTGGACTAATTTTAATTTATTTAGATGCAGGTATTGTCTTGTGTGTTTTTTGTTCATTCTTTGACTGTCTGTAATTTGACTTTTAAAGATGCACTCTTACTCCCAAATAAGATTACCACAATTAATACAATCGTTTTATTTTACTGAAAAGGATGAATAAATGTCAAAAAGTAATGGTTCTTATGAAGGATACCGTGATTAATGTGATAGAAAGTTAAAGTATTTCTAGCTTATGAGATGATAGTTGACCACTGTAACACTGCCACCCAGTCATTTATGAAATAAAGATTTGTGCGTTTTCAGCTTTTAAATTCAAGGTTACAATCTTGTTATCAGTAATTACTTTTCCCCATAAATGCATTATTTAATAAGTAGTTAAAGGTTTATCACTCAAAATTTATGTTTGTTATTCATGTGTATGTATTGATTTCAAATACGAGTGCCACTTTAATTACTTTACATACGTTGGCTACTGGGCTTGTGCACGTAGTTTCTAATATTGATCATTAATGTGTATACCACACAGACGCTTCACTTTTATATCATTTTACGCAATAAACCCGACCCCTCGTAAATAGTGTAAGACTGAGTGAAAGCAATCATCGTTAATGGAGAAAATCGAACGTTTTGGGTGAGATCCGCCTCATATTATGGATGCCAATCGATCTTTTACAGCAAAAATGTATATACTATAAGAATATACGAGTGTGTTACTGTCCGTCCATGAAATCATATATTCTAGCCAAGCTGTGGTCTACAACAATGCGAATGTAATCTACGATATTTCGATTCTGTCAATTATGTCAACTTGTTTTGATTGACCAAATATTCGCATTACTAGCCTGGTTCTTTAGGATGGATCAGTATATGTTAACTTGTTCGTTTGTCCGAGGAAAAGAATATATGCCTAACAAGCCACTTGCCTTGGCACTGCAATTAGCAACTGTTACTGGCCTCTGTGACTCCGTGGCTTGGAGGCTAACTGTTCAATTATCCAACGGCAGCGTCTTGTTCCCCGCGTGACAAAGCAAGAAAAATGTTTATAAAGGAGCATTGCTTTTATGCCGATTGATTAAGAAAATGACCTCTTTGCTTCTATTCCTTTTTTGCCTTTGAACTTTTGACCCCGCTGTTGTCATTGTTAAAGAAAGGTATTCAACTGTTATTTTAGATTACAAGAAAGAATGGTATATGGACAAGTACGTTAGAATTCTCTGATGTTTGTAACGGTCAGGATGAAAAGAGCTTTATCTAGATAAACATTTGGACAGCGTTAATAACGATTCCTTTTAAGGACGCAGAATAGAATGGCACTCAGTTAGTGGTCATATAAAATGTTTTCTCCGGGAGAGATAGTCGAAATTATTGTTCTTGGTCTATCATTAAGACCAATCCAAGAGATGGAATTCTCCTAGATTTTCACGGACCCATGCATTATAATTAATTAAGAGAACTTATGGCTAACGTACGGTAACGTGTCGACTCAAGACATTTCTAATAAAAGCATAATTGTTAAATATTGGTGATGCTGTCATTTTGATCGGTTCAAGAACTATTTTCAGCGGAATTAATGATAGATTTGTGATGAGGTCAATGGCTTCATTTGATATTGATTCTTCATCCAATTCATCTAACATTCCTTCCGGAATTATCTTTGAAAACTGATCACAAAATGGCATTCTCGTTCACCAGAGTGTTGATGCAATGCGTACCACAATCAAACCTCAGATGAATGAGAATGACAAAGTAGTTGCATAATCTAAAACCCATGAAAACGTCAAGGTTTAAGATTCATAATATTCAAAAGGCCGTTGGCCGTATGGACAAATCATATTTGGATACCATGTTCAAAGCAATTATTTTACAAATCAAACAAAATTCAGAAAATCCAAAAGGCCATAGACAAATTATATTTGGATACAATGTTTAGAAGATAAATGAATGCATAATTCAATAAATTAATCAAAATTCAGACTATCAAGAAGGCAATTGCGTATGAGGACAAATTATGTTTGGAAGACAATGTTTAGAGATGAATCAATGCATTTATTATACAAATTATATAAGATTCATATATCTTTAAGGCTACGAACAATCTTTAAAACCATCACCTATGGCAAGGTCGCATGCACCTTGAAACCTAGTTTAAATCCACAGTAGTTAAGCGCACTGTCGTTTTATTGACCGGCTCCAGACGGTAGCCCGGCATAGAGGAGTGGTTGCATTCATTCACAATAATGCAGGTGTGTTCTCTAGCCCGGCATAGAGGAGTGGTTGCATTCATTCACAATAAGGCAGGTGTGTTCTCTAGCCCGGCATAGAGGAGTGGTTGCATTCATTCACAATAAGGCAGGTGTGTTCTCTATCATCTATGTACGTCTTGTCTTTGCCATAAAGCGGTAAAATTCTGTTAAAGGGACTAAACACTATATGATTAAACTGCAAGAAAAGGGAAAGTTGTTAAAAAAAACTAACAAAGAATAAATATCGTTGTGCACAACACATTGAATCTTATATACTTGCCGTGTATCACATCGCTTACGACACATGCGTCTTTCGCGGTTTTCGCGGTTTTTGCGTATTTCTCCAATTCGAAAATGTGCTAGGTCTGTCTACCACGTAAATCTTTAATCATGTAAAGTGATGTTTTATCGGTCTCATAACAGCTCGTATTGACAATTCTGGGCTTGTTTTGAGGAAATACTGCATTTGCAGATTCTGCTGTCTAGCCCCTTGAATGGCCAAGGGCAAGTTACGTCGATAGCCAATAAACTTTGAACATAACACTTTATCATGATCGGTTTTAAACACGTGTATAATGCGCCTCCCATATTACAATGACAATTACAGGGCCATTCGTGTGATCAAAATAACTCCATTTTAGTAAGTACTCTTTGCCCTCGACAGAAAAAAACAGGTTACGGCATCTAATACATAAATGTGTGACTTTTGGAAGCAAAGTTAGCGACTCGTATAACTATAGAATTTGATGATATTTTTAATCGAGACTCTGATCCACAGATGTGGCCCATTTCCTGGCAACCGATTAAAGGTGGCTCGCACAGAGCCTGGGGTGGTATTCATAAAACTGCTTAAGTCATTACTTAACTTAAGTCACATTCCTAAATTGAGAATCTCTTTAGTCATATGAAATAAAAACTTAAGAATTTCTAAAATACATGAATTCCATTGACCATATTGAATAAATATACTTTAATGGTAAAAACACTTAAACATTTCTTTGAATTTGACTATGAAAATTTTAAGAAATCGACTTAAGTTAGGAAATGACCTAAGATACGGCCCCTAGTTGTCCCCAATTTAAATTTGACTGGCCTCTTTTTGTACTCTTCTCTAAGTGGGTGGTTTAACCTTTTCGATTGCATGCACCGTTGTTTCACAGCACTTTTCTTACGGCTAAATTATTCTCTTTTGCTTTATTTAAGGAATGAATTGCGTGATTGATGTCATTATTTCTTTCCAGAATTGTTAAAAAAATACTTTAATTTAAGAAAACCTTATAGTTATTCTTTCTCACCTATTCCGTAAATAGAACGAACCGACCCGAACCGGAGATATCAACTAACGTTAAAATATCACGGGGAAAATTTGATCTCGTCAAAGTTAATATCTGGGAGTAGTATTATTTTTCCAAGTTGACATGATCATTATTGTAAATAACCTTATGCTTTATATGTGTCCATAACGTTTGTGTGTTTGTTTGTTTTTTGTTGTTATTTTTCTATGTCTATACTTTGTATTGTATTGTATATATTTGTGTATGTGTATATAAATTATACTTCTCTTCACATTTGGAGGATAAACAGAATAAACTAAACTAAACTAATTTTAACGTAATATTGAAACGCTTATGAAATCAACACATTTAACAAATATTATATTAACTCTTTCGACTAATGTTTGACGTGGCTTGCAAACAATAATAAGATAGAAAACATCAATTAATATTAATACGTAATGATTCGCGATACGATCATATCCGAAGATGTTGATTTCGTCGAAAAATATCATCGCAATTGCCGAAAGGCGGTTCAATTAAGGAATGGAAGTTGAGGTGAAAATATACTTATTTCAATGAGAAGGGTCAATCCATAATGCATCCAATAGGCGTAAATAGACCTAAAACAATCAAAGACAAAAAGGGCCCATATTGTTTGGTTGGTAAAAATTCGCAAACTAATATCATGAACGTCATTTCACAGTCTATTCCATTCGGAAAAAAATACATACTGCTTGTAGACAATGCTCTTTTAAAGGCTCACAATACAGGTTGATATCAATTATTCTTTGTTTTTTTAAGGCATTATCATGTTTAGCTCATTTCCCTTTAAATATCAAGTATAAACATAATAAGTTAAACATTATTATGCATTAAAAATGCATCATCCTATGTTATTTGCCTTAAAATGATACAAAAACTACACCACAAGTTGAACAGGTATCAACGATTAATTATACGGCGAACTGCTTTATCAAGTAAGGGCATTATAAGCTCATAGTGATTTGGTGTTAAAATTCCCAAACTAAGTTCGACTTTATTGGGAACAGAGAAAAAAATGCATTTCGCAATAAAAACATAGATACTTTTAATTCACATGCTTATAAGCAATACTCTTTCAAATGCTACCAAAGCTTCTCCACAATGTCAACACGTATCAACGATTAATAATTATAATGACGTATTCCTCAATTAAGTAGCACAATAACCTGGACATCTGATACCTTAAATATCCCTTAGAATCCAGCATAAATATTTTGATTTCATCGATCATGCAGACGCTTACTTTGTAGAGCTAATTGTTTATTGTATTGATCTCGGTCATTCAGCCGCTCTTTGGTTCTGTCGCATTTTTCAACACAAAATTAGCTTTGGCTTAGATCAGCCTCATATTGTATTTTCCACAGTAATAGTACTCAGGAAATGTTAAATATAGATTGTATGGGGAAATATTTGTGAGGACAATGTCTCTCCGATTGTAGATCTGCCTCAATGAAGACTCATATTTGAACCTCAGACGTTTTAAATCATGTGTTATGACTGTTATGGTAGACCGCATGTTTATATTTCCATGGTTACCAATCTGACGGTAGAATTTGGATGCATCCGATTAGGTAAGCGATGATTTCGTATAGCTTTTACATAGTTTGATTTCTTAGGCGTTTTGACAATATAATTAAAAGCAAAACGTGATTTGATGTTTTAAAAATCAATTGAATTTCTTAATTGCTCTCGAGAACGATTTGAGATATTTCAAATGCATGTTTTTTATGAAGCTAGTTGACCATGATTATAATTTGGAGTTTATACTTAAATTTATATAAATAGTGGCGTATGTTATTGACATACTTGCTTCATGGAGCATTTGAGCGTTATAATAACTGATTTTAAAAAAGTGCAAGAAAAAGACCAGCATTGGTTTAGCAATTAAAAGCAAAATATTCTCTAAATTCTTTTCTACAGAATTTTAACAGAATTTTTACATCGTTCACGCGAATTAATATCGCGTAAAACGTTTATTTTAAATAATCTATTTTACTCGTGGTTGGGGAATTTTAATTATTTAATTGTCAACCCTATTTACATATAATTAAAAGCGAATTTTTCAAACAGATCTTCCAATAGTTCATTGATCTTTGAATTTAATTATAGTTTCCCATTAACGATGTTCTTTAAAAATTATTCTGCGAAGAATTACACATCGATTTTATCATTTGTTTCTTATTATTTCTTTAACATTTAGCTCAGATGAAAGACTCACTGATCGGAAAACCGTGGCATTGTAAATATTTAAACATTCCCTCATTATACATATTTAACAAGGCTTATCCATTTATGTTGTTTGGTTCTTTGGTGCGTTAAAGTAGATGAACGAATTGCTAGGTACTCTAAATGCTAGACGTGTGTGCTTAATTATACGTGAAAGGGAAAAGAGGGGCAAACTTCTAAGGGCCGAATTTTACCCAACCCACTAACCGAGCAGGATTAAAAACGGGAGTATGCACATTAATTATTCAGATTGTTTTAATGAAGTAAAAATCGCAAGAATCTTAAGAATCAGCAATTTGCCATTAGACTCCTCCCCTCTTTGCTTATAATGTTCTCTTTGAGTCTTAAACAAGTCCAAAGCGTCACTCAACAGTCTCGTGTGTCTGAACTTGAGACAGGATTGTATAAAAGACTATTTGACATTATCGCTTTTAATATTAAAATTGAATTAGGCTAAATTTTTACCTTCAAAACTACCTGGTAGCATGTAGAATTTTAAAGGACAGTTAACCATGACTCTGTTTACTAGTTATAGCTGTGTGTTCCCTTTCGCTGCGAAGAAAGTCATAAAGGTATTGTTTAATAGGGTTTTTTTTGTCTCAGAATCAGCTGATTTTGGTATCAATGCCATAAAATCACTCACATAAGAAAGCTTCCTATAGAGATGGGTTGGTATTCAATATACAACTTAAGTTAATCTTATGGTCATACATTATTAAATTCATTCACACTTTTGGTCAGTTATTTATAACAAGTAATCCGATTAGCTACATCGTTCTTAGTTTCAGTTAAGACCAATATTAAATACCAGTCCAGGTCTCAAACATTACTGGTTTTATTAGGTCTCTTGAACGCCTAGTTACCTGGTCCCTGATAGCAAAAAGTGTCGAAAAGAAAGATACCTTTGATCAAAAGTTAGTTCATTAAAAATAAACGATGAAACTTAATCTGTAATACATAAATATTAACATTTGATTTTTCAACAACGTTCCCTGCAGCGTTGACATATTCATCCATAATTATCAGTTGTGTTTACCTATTACATAATATCTGTCTAAGGCGGTGCAGTAGATCTGTGTTCCGACGAGAGTACATCAAATCGAATCCTGTCTGTCGGGGCAAAAACTAACTCATATATCTAGTTTTCTTTTTTATGAATATATATTGTGAAATTAATTCCCTGTTTAATCGTATCACCTGATAAGATTTTTTGGAAATTTTTAGGGCTTTTTTTGTATATGATTATATATTTCCAAACTGCAGGTAAGGTCTATACACAATTTCATTGTATATGTTTTGGCCTGCTAATCTTGTTCCGCAAAGATCATGCGCGAGTGCATTAAGGTAAACCATCTATCATTAGTATGTTAAGATGTGTTAGTGCTTTTAAGATATTAACAGAGAGATTATTTATATGTTAAATTTACATAGATTAAATATTATATAAATTTTGCATGGATAACAGTTTCGAATAATCCCATAATGACGCTTCTACTATGATACGATAAAGTAAAGGGAGATAACAAAACAATTTTTAATATAATTGTGAAAACACTCAGTGATAACTTTAAAAATATTCAAACTTAACATTTTTAACTTTAAAACGAAACTTGACCACTTTTAAATGAAACTTGTCCACTTTAATGAAATGAAACGTTACCAAGACCAGTGTTTTGTATTTATGATGGATGGATGCTATTTTTAGAAGATTCCGTGACTTGTGGTATAAGAAAACACCTGCTATTCTTAAACGAGATCGCCGTTTCGCAGTCTGCATTTTTTCTTTGTCACAATTGTGTCTCTGAAAAGCTCGTATTTTAGCACATGGTACCACGATTGTATGAATAATTTATTTTGCTCTTTTATTCTTTTGTGAAAAGAGAGGCGACATGTAAATAGAGTTCGTTTGTAGATAGTCACTATCACAGAGCTTTTAGATAGAAAATGTATTAACGAGTGATTACACTGTGATTATCCTGTGACAGAATCACGCCTAAAGGGCTTATAAGCATATGAAATAAATACGGTTATTTAGTCCTGCATCCAATCGATACAAATCGGCCCTTTTCAATCCAAAGCAACCTCTGATGTGTAGGGACGATTTACAATGTCCGAATTTTTTACATATAACTACGCTGCAAGTAGATCGCGTAGTAATTTAAAGTGAGCAATTAAGACTAAATACATCTATGGAATCTTATTAACCTAGCACTAATTCACTTCACTGGGAATCAATTTGATTTTAGTAATACAAACTACACGTTAAAACACGCCACTTAATTTATTGTGTTATCATTTTTACGAACTACTTTCACTGATGCACCGGCAAAAAAAAGTTATTGATCAAGGGTTTGTATAAGACCATTCGGAACTCCTCGGCCATTTTTATCGAAAACAACCTCGGATGTATATGGACGGTTTACAAGTCAGGAATCGGTACTTTCACTACGCTGCAAGTATATCGCGTAGTAATTTCAATTTAGCATTTAAATTTAATGACTTAATAGTATTAATTAGGTTGTTTTTGACAAACATGACCGAGGAGCTCCGAATTATATAAGACTCGACTGGATTGTTTCCCTTGATTTTGAATCAAAATCAGCAACATAATTCCTGAAGTATCGAATATTGCAGTACAATTAATCATCACATTAATTACAACTCATTACATGTCGTGTCCGCGAAACTCTAGTATCCCCAAGTGGTCCGATGGCTCTCTAAACTGCCATTTACCGGCGGTTATAAAACCCACCGGACAATTGGTAGTGTTTCGAAATGATAAATGGATATTCGATGACCAGTGGATGCGTGTGGCTTAGTGAATCTAAGCAATTAGATGAGTCATTAGCAGTTAACATGAACATTGGTGATGTTGAACAAACATTAATCAGAGAAGCACATAAGGGCAATCTCGGACCCGGTTTTCTCCTCCAATTTCGGTGTCCGAAAATAAGATATAAAGGACCAAATAGGGACTATATATATATAAATATATTTTTTTTTCTTAGTTTAAACTTATTTATTTTACATCATTAATCATTCTTGTTGGCACGATGTTACGCGAGAGTGTGGTCTTGTGTTGTGGGTGGAAACCGGAGTACCCGGAGGAAACCCACTTGTCGGACAGGGTGCCTTCAAACCAAACTTACTATATATACATTTAGATTTACAAAACATAGTTCTGAATGCAGGACATAGACACCGTTCAAAATAAGTTGATAATGAGAAGTCATACTATTCCAATGAAACACAGATATATATTACTCTCATAAATGACTATAGTTATGGTTATGGTACCATTAAACTTCAAGTTTGGGGTTTGTTTGTTTGTTTTAACAAAACTCTTGAATTTTGTCGTAAATTGTAATGATCTTGTTATTTTCTTACATATATTATGCAAATTGATCAAAAGCCAGTTTTTAAAAAAGTTGAGGAATAAAAAGTAAATCAACTTGTTGACATTGTAACAATTTTACAGATTTCATTTAATTTATTTTACGATTAAAATTTGAAACGGGCCTCTGGATTTTAAAAACGATAAACCGTTAACAAAGTTGTGAACTTAAACACAATTCTGATCAATCCACCTAATGTTTCAAATACATGTCTAGAAGAATTCGCAAAAAAATAATCAGCTCTTTTTCAGCTTTCAGTTGATTTGTTCGACCGTATGAAACCTGTAAGGTCTGATACAAAATCAAGCATATATTGTTTTTGAAACGATTATTGGTAAAATGTTGCAATAATTGGTGAGACAGCATTCCCATGAGCGTCGCGAAGCCTGGATGAATGTATTAGACCTATGTATTAGACCTATTGTCTGTTGAACCGTTTTGTTTTCTTCGAGTTTGAACTGTGTGAGGCCCGGGGGTGCTTTTTTGTAAAAGAAAATAATGCTCTCTCCTTACTACGAAAGCCTTGCCTTTTCAACATCGTTTTACAAAAATATGAAAAAAATATATGTTTTTAGAAATAGGGATGGAGAGACAGGACAAAGTTGGAGGTAATAGAATTCAACTCTAACTTCGTTTAGATTACCATGAGCGGATTTAGATGTTGCGATATTAAAATTGTTAAAGTTTCATTTTTTTATATTAATATCCAAGGAACAATATGAAAATAATGCATTTGCACTTGAATACAATATTTCAGACTTAAATTTTTAACCTTTCCTTGGGGACGATTTCAAGCCACAGATAACGCATTGAAAACAATTGATTGTTCGTATTCTTTTGGTGGCGAATGTACCCTCTTTGTTGCCACCCAAAAGTGCGCCTCGCTCTAGCGCGAACTCCTGAAACCGCCCCTGATTACAAATGTTTCCTTTTACGATGATGACTAGCAATCCGTCCATTTGTTTCATTATCTATTGTGAAAAGTGTACCGTCTTCAGTAAAATCACTATGTGAAACTGAAATATGTCTATTAAACATTATTTGGAACGATAACAGATGTCGGTTACAATAGGTAATGGACGGGCCTCGATAGTATCTATAATAAACAATACCCCTTAATGAGTGAACATATAAATATCTATCGGGCCTTCCGCCGACGTTAGAAAAAAACGACCGTATGTGGATTATAGCAACAGTGTTAAAAATGGTTCCATTCCAATTTGTGCGGAGTACGTATCAGTGTGAAATATAACAAATTTGGAGATCCAAAAATGGACGGACGCTCTTTTTAGATTAATAAGCATGATGGTATAAAAAGCGGGGCGTCTGTAAAATGTGTTGTTGGACGTCATTTAAAACGGCAAAAGGGATGAATTAGGAAAAAAGCTCAGGTGTGCGTAGAAGTAATCACAAATAAGCGATGTTTTCCCCAACTTGAAGGAAGATAAGGCGAAATGGGGCGGGTTCTCATGTAATTGGGCATTTTTTGTAAGACCAAGGTCTTCTAAGATCATATAAGATTGTAAACAAGGATTTAATAGAATGTTATATTAGATGGTATGTTTTATAAATGGACCCTGGAATACTGTATGATATTGCCCATCATAGTTGGTATGTTTTATATACATATATATAATTAAATTTCATTAAAATTGGTAGATCCAATAAGATTCAAATTCACATACATGTATTTCTAAGCCAAAAGACTAACTATTATTAGAATTTAAGAAATTATTGAACACTCTACCATTTATTTTCAATTCGAATGGATTTAAATATACTTTAACACGATGAAGATCTTATTAAGCTTTGAACAAGCCTAAATTATTACACCCAAAAGCCTTAATCGAAATAAGAAATCGTTATGTTTACAAGCTCAATATTCATTTAAATAGTATTTCACTACTGTTGGTTAATTGTACAAAAACTACATCATAAAATGTATACTATATGTTTACCAGAACCGTACATAAAGGTAAATAAATAACGTGAACATGTAATATTAACGCAACAAAATGACCGTTGATATACTACGAGTCCAACAACGTGATAGGAATTCTACGGCGTACGCGTCACGTGCATGTCACGTGGTCATGTGGACGTTAATGGAGGTCTAGTGACACTGCAGGAATGCTGGAAATTTGGTTAGTTTTCCTCGTGCATTTGGTTTTTCGTTTATTTTTTTTTATTTCTTGCATAATAGCTCCTCATTATACATTTTTTCACAAATAATAACAGTTCAAAATTATTGTTAATCAAGATTATAAAGAACAATCATTTCGAAACACCAAAAATATTTAAACTGAAATTAAAATCCTCTATTTTAATACATTTGAGATCAAATAAGTGGCCTACGTTTTGTCAAATCGAAGCCATTTGTATAAAGTTTGGATAAGTCATCAACAAGTTATCTTTAGGCCAGTTTGAATTTAAACGATTTGATTGGTTAATATTAGTGCTTGGATAAATATTGACGAATCAATACACGTTTGCGGTATCTTTAATCAAAGCAAAAAATAACCGTTTTTATAAATTTGGCTACTACTATATGACTACAATTCCAAATACTGTCTAATGACAACAAAAATAACAACAGTTGTAGGACCTGTAATATAGGAAAAACAACATTCTCCGTTAAAATTCAATTTAATTTTCTCACAATATATGTGCTGGAACAGAAGATGGTAATTTAATTTTGTTTTCAGTGCTCGACATTGAATGGCATTAACAAGGCTCCGAATTAAACTACTTTTTTCAAATTCTGATATTAATTAGTTATGTAATTATACGTAGCTAAAATTTGAGAAAGTTCTTTTTCGCATAATACTACTTTATTTCCGAATCACTTTTGAGCGACAATTTTAATTGCATTATCGTTCGGAACGGGTTCGGTTGCAACCCGAAGTCGTCCGAGCTGTTCCGAAATTTCCCGAGAATTACCGATTTCTTACGAACGCGTAGTAATACATATTTCAATACTTACGCGTAATATAGTTATGCTTTAAGTACATACCACCACACACGATATTCGGACTAATGGAATTTGCCTCCCTCATGGGACATTCATCAGCATTCATAATATATGCCAAATAACTAGATTATCGATAATTTCCCAATCACGTAACCAAATCACCACCACGAACCAATGGAACTTCGGATAACTATGTAAATATATGGCAGGGAGGTTAAGTTGGTAGTGCAGATTTTTCTCATGGGCTGAATTAAACCAGGATTTGCATAACGGTTACTTGTATACTAAGCTCTTGAAAGATCCCATTTACCGTGTTTCTTCGAATAAAAGTTCCCTGAATGTTCTTATAACAAAAACTTGATATTTATATGCGACGTAATCTTTTGAATCGTATCACGTACAAGAGTATTATAATAAGTGAGCAAATATATAGTATACCCCAATCAACTTGAAAGGCTATATGTCCTCCAATAGTGAATCTTAAACTATATTGTACTACAGTCGAATACCGTTGGCTCGAACTCGCTTGGCTCGATTTTTGTCTTTGGCTCGAACTTGATGTAAAGGACCTATTTCTTTAAACTAAATGTAAGAATGTAAGAGCCAACGGGTTTGACTTTACATGCATATAATAAGTAAATGTATATAGTATGCTTTATTCTTGTAAAAATAAGTTCTGTAGTTATATTTAGAACTTTCCATATCTATTTTTAGAAACAGCAGATGCTTAATTTCTATAAAATTATTGACCCATTCTCACGACGTTTGCCCAATAAATTAACACCGTGTATTATTCTGCCCCAATCGGAACACCTCGACCATTTTCCATCGAAACTTTTCTATTGAAAAAAATGGCCGAGGCGCTCCGA
The DNA here is from genome assembly GCF_026914265.1 of Mya arenaria. Classification (NCBI taxonomy): domain Eukaryota; kingdom Metazoa; phylum Mollusca; class Bivalvia; order Myida; family Myidae; genus Mya; species Mya arenaria. The sequence goes on along the minus strand of NC_069128.1, from coordinate 11,504,125 downwards.
TTTATTCTGCCCAAGAGGAGCTACGGTAAAATCTCCCTCATCAAAAGACTCCCAATTAGGCCATTTACTAGTTCTTAATATTAGATGACCCCCATCACATTATTATACCAGCAAGCCCGTTTCGTGTTTACAGGAATGCCGTTGTTACCAATTTGAATAGTTGTAGTAATATTTGGCAAGAATGGTTACTCACGTTTTCTTCGGCTTACTTTTTCGAAGTTTAACTGATGGATTTAAGTTTAATATTGATGGACTTATGGAATGTGAACTTAGAGTGTAGCGCCAAGATTTTTTTCGTGTAAAATGTTTTAAATAAAACGTTTGAAATGTAAGTAAATGTTCGTTATTGCAGAAATGCAGTGACTAGTTGACTATACTGAAATATGATCGCTTCAAATATGTCATATAAAGTAATAATTTGATTTTAATTCGATCTAGTGATTTTTCGAAAAAAATAACAGCAGTAAATATGACAAAGTTCACAGAGTAATTTTTTAATGACATTTTGATAGCATGTACTTTTTGCGGAAATAGACACATACACTTAAGGGCTATACAATTATTAATGTTTTCGCAAAGAGGCCGAAAAAAAACACTCGGGTGAAGTAAATAATGTATGAAATTTATTTTTTGAAAACTTTTGAACTTTTTATGATAAGTTCTCTAAAATGCAAAAAAAACGTTAAAAGGATTCATAAACACTTCCATTATGATTAAACTAAGAACGATAGATATTATTTTTTAATTAATTTTTTTGTGAGTTCAAGTGTAGTCTTGTCGATGAAAATTTTAGGCACTTAGGGAAATAATCTAGGTTTTGCGGACTGAAAATGTCCTTAAATAAAATGAAACTTGATAAAGAACAGATTTACACATACCAAAATTGAACCGGGTGTGGTAGTTTTGGACTTAATTATCCTACTTAAATTTACGTCAAAATTGACGCGGGGAAAAAAGGTAAAAATATTATCAGAAAATGAACGAATAGAAGTGAAGTATTATGGGATAGTTCGATTTCACGACGAACTCAGTGAATATGGCAAAGCTTTATTTTAGGTTTTACTGAAGAAAATTAGTCATAAGTTATCGGAGTTGATATAAATAGCAAGCACGCTTAATATCGTAAATAAGAAACTTAAAAAGACAAAAATGGCACGAAAAGCTGGCGGGAACCGGAAAGGAAACCGGAAGGGGAATAAGGCAAAGGCGGCGAAGCAGGGCCGCCAGGGAATGCAGCGGAGGCAGATGCGGCAGGGTATGCGGAACCGGATGGGGAACGATAAGGGGTCGTCATCAAAGACACATCAAAGCAAAAGTAAAGTAAAAAAAAGCGCATCTGCGATGAATAGCATCAAGGTCGGCGCCGCCATGGCAATGACCGGAAGTGTCATGTCGTGCTGGCACAACGAGAAAGGAAGTTGCAGATTTGGGGAAGATGATGACACACAATTTGAGGGGGACACGTCGCATATTCCTCAGTTTGACCCAGCGGACAACGACGATGAGACATTACAATATAATTTAGATCTTATAAGCCTCGAAGGGTAAGATCGGAAACACTTTTTCCCGCCTCACGTGGCGCGATTTCCGGAACCGGAAATGTATAAACACAAATGCGCACTGCATTGATTATGTTGTAAGACTTCGTTTAATGGAGATTAAAATCGTATAAAATAGCCAAATTACGCCGAAAAAGGAGAAAATGCTTCTAAATTGTCAAATACATTTCCGTGTTCGTACTTCGCACCATTTCGGCATTTAGTGTCAGTTATAATTGATTTAATTTCTTGTTTTTGGTGTGTTATATATTGGTGGTTTGTTTGTTTCCAGAGAATGCATCCATTTCTCTTTAAATTGGCGTAATTTGGTTATTACAGAGAAATACATTAACTGAGGCAAAGACGCCACAAATGGCCAAAAAAATATTTGTGAAGTACCTAAATCTCTCGCTCTTTAAGTAGCTAAATGTCCGTAACGTATTTTACGAAAATAAGGCGCTAGCGTGTAAAAACCGTAATGGATATCATGTTAGTATGTTTTATAAAGTACATTAAGGTTGACTTTTATGCACGAAGTTATTTCACGTTTCAACAGTTAGTTTAAGGGAGTATCTCCCGCATGATTTGACCAGATTTAGAAAAACACTTCAATGCTGTATATAATCTTAAAGTGACACTCAAAATCAATACATACCCATGTATAACAAACACCAATTTCGACTGATAAACCTTAAACTGCTGACTAAATAATGCATTAATGTAAAATATAATTTACTGTTTATAAGTTTTTCAACTTTATCACCGTGTATTTAATAGCTTAAAACGCAAAAAATATTAAATGATTGGTGAATGCTAAAAGATTTACAGTGATCAATTATAGTCTCATAAGGTAGTATTACCGTGTTTAATGCTCATTTCTTTCAAATTAAACTCGATATCCTTCATAAGAACCATTGTTTTCCACATTTATTAATCCTTTTTGATCTATTAAAATAATTGTATTAAATATGGTAAATCTTATTTGGGAGTAATAGTGCATCTTTAATAAACTAATAAGGAAGGTAAAGTCATATAAGATAAAACTCAAGAAAAAAAACTCCCACATGCCGAATTCCCCCCTCTGAATACAAATATGGAAGCCCATATGTTATAGAAACATTAGTAAATACGATATACGCTTCCATCGTAGTGTTTCAGCATCTTTCCTGAAGAAATCCTGAAATAACTTGACAGTAAAAAACATTTCGAGGGTAAGAGAACTTTACATTTTATTGGCGCAAGACATCGTAAAAGTCAAAAAGACATTCGCAAGTTGATCGTTGCTGAATAAAGACATCCTTAAGTCAAGCCAGGATTAATTATGTTTTTATTGTTCTTAATATAATGACTTGAGAACAGATGAATGAATAAAACAAAGTGACATGAACGATAAGAATTGTGTCTTAAAATTATTTAAGGTTTAAGCACGTATATAATTTTCTAAACATAAAGTTAAAGTGACAATTACACAATAAAAATATTCCTTAAATTTATTTAAGGTTGACAGACGTATATAGTGATCCAAATATACTGAAAGGCTTGATGAATGAGTCATACTTAAAGTGACAATTACACGATAAAAAATTATACCTTAAATTGATTTAAGGTTTAAAGACGTATATAGTTTTCTTAATATATACTAGTAGGCTTAACAACTGATGGATGAGAGATACTTTAAGTGCCATATACTATAACGAGTATTCCTAAAAGTTCCTTATGTTTTAAGTCTGTGTATAGTTTTCTAAATATAAAGGCTTTAGAACTGATGAACGAGACAAACTTATATATTGTGTGGTGACAATTAAATGATACTAATAACATGTATACCTTAAAAGAAGTTAAGGTTGAAGAACGGATATAGTTTTCTTAATATATACTAGTAGGCTAAAGAACTGATGGATGAGTGAAACTGTCATGTACGATAATTATTATAACTTAAAGTTTTAAGCAGGTATACAGTATAGTTTTAAATATAAAGGCTTGGGAACTGATGAACGAGTAAAACTTATTTATAGTTTATCTTGCATGCCAAGGAAGGATTTCCCAGGTATTATTTGTAATATATGTTCATATATGTAAGTGTTACATGGAAACGAAATCAAGATTTTAGGGGAATCGATTTTTATGTAGTAGGTGCATGTTGCCCGGCGTCGTTTTCTACGTCAACGTCAACGTCCTCATCTGCGGCATCACACTTTTATTTCCGATTGCTTAATTAGGTATATTTATAGTCTTTGCCAATTGTTTATACAAAGTTCATGTTGGTACGCTTTCTCGACTGAATTGGATCAACAACCAGTGCGAACAAATAACTCCAGAGTTATGGCCCTTGGTTGGGTAAAATTATAATAAAGTCACATTCCAATAAGTTGGCACTTCAAGCAGGCTACATGTTCATTTCGCGAAATTCAAGTTTGTGTGATAACAAATACTTAGTAACATTTAAAGCGTGCTTAGAGTAAATGCCTTAAAAATACGACTGTAAACATAATAGATGACCAGCAATTCTCTTGTTCAAATAGCGAGTGAATTACTTTACCCTTATTTGGACTACAATCAATTACATTCCCTGGCAGAATGTCCGGAGAAAACTTGTAATAATTACTTACTACAAATAATTATTTGTTCGCGGCCCTTCTTTTCTGACGAGCAAATGTCGGGTCGACGATGTATTTCATTAACAATAATACTCACAAGCTAACGGTCAGTGATGAATTGAATTGCTTCCGTCGAGTCTCGTTTTCAATTACTGAGAAAACGCATTTTCTCGCCAAATCTCGCCGAGACGAGATGTCCACGAGAAGACGGAATCATTTCCTCTAATTACCGCGTTCTTATTTGATTAAGAATCACTTAGATTATTGATTCCCGCCAAAATAATTTCGCTGACAATTGTTATTGCCTTTTTTCTCCTGTAAAGACTACAATACACAGGAAAACTCATAAAGTCGCTTGCTGTCTTAACATGCGATAAAAGATTTGTTGAATGTTTGCTCAATGCAAGGGAATACTTCAGGCCCTATGGCTTGATTTAGTGTAGTTAATGTAATCCATCTACCATTAACATAACAAATTGTTACGAGTAGAGTTGCATTAAAAATGCTAAATTTGAATATGTTCACCGAGAGTTTAATATATATATATGGTTTAAAAAGTTTTCAAAGTTTACATAAAGACATTATGTTATTTAAGAAATAAATTAATGAAAATGATATATAATCATAGTAAAACATTGTTTTATTATATCCCTTTAATATACTTTATCATAATATAAGTGTTATAATGGTGTTATTTAAAACTGTAATTCATGCAGAAATTGCATAGTGATTTATCGATAGAAAATCAACATTGAATTATTCTTGATGTTAATATATAAAATGAACTAAAACATCATTGCATTCTCAGTATAATTATGACTAACCATAAGTAAGAAATCTGCACGATATATAGTATATAAGTTTTATTTATATTCTAAAAAGAGAAAAGAACTATTTTGAGATTAATTGAGTTGATCTATTTCCTATATCTTTTACTTTTAACAGCAACTATCGGTAGGGATTTAGTCATGAATTCCCACAGCCATACTTGTTCTAACAATTATAATGATTAATAGAATAATATAAATAAAGCATTTGTACATATTCTACCCATACGACATTCAGTATCCGGTCTTCGGTGCGCTGTTCCATTTTTTAGAAAAGAATATATAAAGGCAGATCTGTGTAACTCCTGTTTTTCTTCCGTCAGTATAGTCTCTGGGCGAGTGTTGTTTGGTTCACTTTTCTGGCCATCTGTCCAGTTTGTTTATAAAGTACTTGATTGTGTTTATATAACGAAATGAAATATTGTTTCATCCTGGCATAATACAGTAACGGAGGCGTGCATGGCATTATTTTATGAGTTTATAGTTTATACATAAACGTGCCAAGATTTCAGAGCGTTTGTACTGTAGTTATGAGAGAGAGAAATTGCGTGTGTGGCTAAAATTGGCATTTTGGTTCCCCGCATGTAGAAATATAATTCGCTATGGTGCTACAGGGATACAACTCTGAATTAAGAAATGGTGTGTTTGGCTTACATTCAATTGGCATTTTGGTTCACGGCCTTTAGAGATATAATTCGCTATGGTGCTACAGGGATACAGCTCTGAATTAAGAAATGGTATGTTTGGCTGAAATTGGCATTTTGGTTCCCCGCTTGTAGAGATATATTTCGCTATGGTGCTACAGGGATGCACCTCTGATTTCAGAAATTGTGTGTTTGGCTTACATTGGCATTTTGGTTCCCCGCTTGTAGAGATATGATTTGCTATGGTGCTACAGGGATGCAGCTCTGAATTAAGAAATTGTGTGTTTGGCTCGAATTGGCATTTTGGTTCCCCGCTTATTGAAGAGTTATTATTCGCTATGGTGCTACAGGGATGCAGCTCTGAATTCAGAAATGGTGTGTTTGGCTTAAATTGGCAATTTGGTTCCCTGCTTGCAATGTATGCGATGCAAAAGGGATACAAAACAAAAGAGTTCCCTAACATGAGGATAAACTAAAAAAAACTCTGGGCTGGTCTGGGCGCATGGTTAATAGTATGTGTAAAGGGAGATCACTGCGTATGGACTGTATTGCGTATTCGATTGTTTAGGTTACAGCGTTTCCATTTATGTCAAAAGAACAGAACAGTTACAATTCTTATTTAATTACTTAGTTTGTAAATCTTGCCAAAAATTATTAAGCATGAAGTAAAAAATTAGTTAAGAAGTTAATTACCAACCTTACTGCCAACATTGACTTAATTTACTAGGTGAAATTTCACCCGAATTTATATGTATTCATATGCAAGTTATAACATGCAAAGAACATAAAATTATATACTAATGCTTATTTTACTAAGAATACAACTAAGTCATTCAATTATGTAACCATGGAAACGTTGATTCCAAATATTTGCCCGAGTGATATTCCTAATACCAATGTGGACATAATTCAATTGGGTTTCCTATATGCGTCTGATTGGAATACATTAATGGCATTTATATATTTGATATTCAGGATGGTGTCTGGACCTCTTCCTTATATAGTTATTAGCGTTCATGACAATAATATTAATCTGTAAGTATTTATCCTATACGTGTCTTCCACGGAGTGAAGAGTATTCTGTTTTTCGGATATATAGCAATAATTTTCCGGTTGAACTTTGAGTAACGATATTTGTATATTTTAGAGCAAATACTGGTAATCAAATGATCAAATTAGGTCTAAGAAATCATTTAAGAGAAGCATTTAAGACAAGCCGAATATATTATATCATTATAGCTATATGTATTCGATTACATATACTGCCCTGAATAAGCCTCTTTTTTACAAATGTTTTTTTTTCTTGAGGCTAGAAAAGTTTCAAAGTATCTGTAGTTTTTAGTTTCAATATTTAGATCAATTAGAAGTTACGAACAGACATGACGATTAGTACATTGTACAAGGTTGACAACACATGGCTTATAAAGAAATGTGTTAATGTTCACAGCGAAAGTAATAGCAAGACATACAAACGTAAAACCAATTATTATTAATGTTTTTTTTTATAAAATTGAAACAGCATTACTATCTTAAAAGGATATGTCATGTGACAACACCCATCAATTACAATGAAATGATTCAACGTTTATGCGCAAAGAGACAACAAGTAATACAAACGTAAATACATTTGACAACATAAAGGGGGGATAACTAGTGTCCGTATGTTGATATATCATAATTAAACCATCTATATTAGGTAGTATTGAACACTCTTCCAACATAAATAATACGACTTGAGATTCCTCACAGCGACAATTTGTTTTTCTTATTTCGAAATACCGTTTTATTTTTCCTATTTGTAAATCCATGAATTAAAGGGGGACAATATAGGTTCACACTTGCTAGAAAAAAAAAAAAAAAAAAAAAACATGCACTATTATGTTTGACCCATTTGCATATATCAAGTGTAAAACCATATATTACCTCCCTTTAACTTTTGCACTAAGCGTATGAAACTCGAATTTCAATAAAACTGCTTAAGGTTTTTTTTATTGGTGTGTTTTTATTCTACTATAAAATTGCCATAGTAATCTGATCATTTGATCTTTGTTTTTGTGCAGTATAATTAATTTCTTAACTAACCATGGGGTACAAAAGATACTATGTCCTTTATGGGAAACTTTGCACTTATTAAGTTGATGCATTTTAAGCCATGCATTAACTAAAGTGTATTTTCTTGACATGATTTACAATATTATTTCCCTCCTGTGAGGTGCATTTAGTGTAATTACTTTGAAGTGTTGTGGAGTGTGAAATTTGCGTTTATTTCCATTAATGTGGAAGTTAAATTGAGTGTATGATTAATGAAAATCTAAGGCAAAAATATTGTGTCGAAGAAATTGGAAGTACGTAAGAAAGCATAGCTAACTTCGTGTACATGTTTTTCCGAATTGATTAAGTGTTTACCTTTCCAAAATGTATGATACTTACAGTTTATTAAGATACACCGTGACTGACTGGTTCTTCATATTAGTCCGATACCGATAAGATGTTCTTTTACCGGCTACATACAAAGACCGTTACGGGAAATTATTATCGGTTTATACGGTATATACGGTTCCCGGTTAAAAGCTATATAAAGCTGACCACAACCGGTACCGGTTCATAATCTTCGGTTAACCGGTTAAGTAAGTCATAAGTTAAAATTCACAAAACTAAAATATAGTATTCTCTCTTTTTTCAGGCTCGACAGTGTTTTGGGCAGTTTCGCTACGTACGCTCGGCTTAAGGGCCGTTATGACGACGACTGGATTGACCGACTAAACCACCTCTACACCACCATCATCTTCATCATCTTTACCATCATCGTCAGGTATGTTATTCGTCTCTGGGCTGTAACGTTTATAGTTTAGAGGGATTTTAAAAGAATTTGGCATATCTATTTATAATACTGCTACTGCTACTACTACTCAAAATCGCTACCTTCGCGAACAATAATACTACACTTCCGTACCTTTTTTTGCTACAACTGTTTTTTGTAATAGTACCGTTAAAATAAAATAAAAATGTGCATCGGCCGGGAATCGAACCCGGGCCGCCCGCGTGGCAGGCGAGCATTCTACCACTGAACCACCGATGCTTACAACCTATGTCGTACATGTAACGTATAAAAATGTTTACAATAGATATCCATTATTACGGCAACGTATATATTCTGGCTCTGGGCAGCTACGTTGACGGTTGTAATTGCCGTCAACGCCTGACTGATCACAATGAAGATTGAATGAACATTATTGAAATAGCTTTGTTCGTATTTCTACGAACGGAAATCTCGTTAAATACACAGATGTAAGGTGTTTACATTATCTTATTAGAGGCAGTGGGTCAAATGATATTGTAAAATTTAGTTAAAAGGGGTCATATACAATGGGCCATGGTTTACATTTCCGTGTTTTATCTCAAACATTCACTAAATTAAAAAAAAAAATGTTGCCGATTTATCGATTACTTTTATCCACATTTTGAATGATTTTCATTACCTGATATCGATTTAAATATAATACGGGACCTTTAATATGGCTATTTAAAAGAGACTTTCTTTCAAATCCGTTACCGACTGCCTTCCCGTTTAGTAAGTGAACTAGAAATTAAATTTCGATATTTATATAAAAAAAACATATAATGTTTCACAGTCATTCATTTTTTAACAACATTATGTTCAACAATATGTGTGTTTTTCAACGGCGGAATTTAAAAACTGACATCTGCACTCTTCTTTGGGGTAGGGGTAGAGGGACCCAAATAACTGCATCAGCAACTTCAACTAGCTTAACTCTCGTTTTACAAATATCACTTCTTTTGTTACTTCTTACATCCCGTACTACTGAAACCACTTTTTCCAACCGGCTTACTATTTCACTTCTTAAGAAACACTTTTCAACCAAAAAAATATGCATCGGCCGGGAATCGAACCCGGGCCGCCCGCGTGGCAGGCGAGCATTCTACCACTGAACCACCGATGCTTACTTTAGTTACAAAATGCAACGTTTTTAAATAGATTGACTCACATTAATACGTCAACGTCAATATTCTGGTTCAGGGTTATTACGTTGACGGTGGCGGTTGTCAACAACTGATCACGCTGATGATTGAATGAACATTAATGATACTTTTTGTTCGTATTTTAACACATGGAAACGCTTCATTAAATACAAAGGTTTAAGTTTTTGAATTTATCTCATTAGATGCATATAAACTAGATCGTGGTTAATCTTTACGATAGGCTCATTTAGGGAAAATATAGATGCCAATTTAACAATAACCTCTATCCGAACTTTGTTATCATCAATTGATAAAGCTTTAAATAGAATGAGGGGCATATAAATAAAGGAACATCTTATCCGATTCATACATGACACTAGTTTGTTCGTTCTTGTTAATCTTTTTATCGACGCGCATCAGTACTGTATCAATAACCTTTTTAGTTTCGAACATAAAATTTTAAAGGCGCACAATATTACTTGATTAAAAAACAAACTAAAATGATCAAACCAGAAAGAATACATTTATGTACAGATAAAATACTTGCGATAATTTGGCTCTATTTTAAGTGGATAATTTGTGGCTACGTAGCTATTTATTAAAAATATATATATATAAAGGCTAATATTTGTCAATATGAACTTAAAGCTGCACTCTCACAGATTGAACGTTTTGACAACTTTTTTTTATTTTTTGCCTTGGAACGAGCCAAATTTTGCGAAAATCCATGGAAACCAGTTATATAAGACTGCTGACAAAAATAAGAACGCAGATTTTTATATTTAAGTTCAAAAATCGATATTTTATGCATTTTTCTTAAACCGTTAGTTTAAGCCATAAAACATTAATTTTCGAACGGAAATATGACTTTTTGGCATCAGCCTATATTGTGCGGCTTTAAGTAGTGGCCAAAGAGTGTAAGAAGTTTGATGTCATGCAGCCGCATAATCATTTATTTGGTGTAAGTAAATACTAACATTAACAGTTGTTAATTGGTCTGCATTAACTCTAACTGGGCCAGCCGTTCTTCAACCGCTTAACGTGATTAAGTTCACTAACGGGTGACTGCTGATTTACAGAAGTCAATGTAAAGGCAAACTAGAGGAATACTGCCTTCTCATTGGACTAGAGGAATACTGCCTTCTCATTGGACTAGAGGAATACTGCCTTCTCATTGGACAAACTACAATGTTGACCACATAGGTATTTTAATGATCAACTTCACAGTTTGTCCATTTTTTATTATGCAACTGCGTCTCACCAAACCATTTATTTTTGTAGGTTCATACTAATGATATTTTACTTTAACCAAATCTACAAAAGGTTCACATTTTCGATTCATCAAATTGCAGTACGAAGCAGTATGTGGGCGAACCGATCCATTGCTGGTGCCCGGCGGAGTTTACAGACGCCATGGTCGACTATACAAACAACGTGTGCTGGGTCTCAAATACATATTTTGTCCACTTCGACCACGACATACCAAAGTACGACTACACCAAGAAGGAAACAGAAATTGGCTACTACCAGTGGGTCCCGATGATTCTTCTATTCCAGGCGTTATTGTTCAAGGTACGTATTATGACGTCACTCACACTCTGAATAATGACGTCACGTTTGTGTAAGGTGTGCTGGATGGCATATTAGCTTGTAGTGCAGAAAGGTGTTTGTTAACCTAGACCCCGTCGCTAAAAAAAATCTTAATGTGGACAATGACCAAGAAGTACCAAATAAGACTAATTTGATTAAATATGACATGAATTAAAATCTTGAGGATTAAGAATGGGCGGAGTGAGCGTAGTAAACGGGCCCTTCTTAATCAATAAGATTAATTTAGGTCATCTAACTGACTTAGAATACAACCTCATTGGCTGACTCATTGCCAACACAAGATCTGACACAGGGATTGTGTATCAGATGAGTGGCAGTAAGCGGACCTTTAAACAACCGCGAAATGGAAAATTCTTAATAATTAAGCCTAGTACTTAATGATTGCCTTTCTGCAAATTCATTGGCTGTAAATGTAGGTTGTATTCTAACGACGGGTGGCTGTCTTAAAGCATCAAGCTAGTCTTTGTTTAAATACATGTATGTTCTGCTAAGAAGGTCCAGCCATCGATTGACAAATATAGAAGTTGAGTTTGGATGTTTTCTATTGTATATTTCAGATTCCGTGCATCTTGTGGCGGATATTGACAGCGTCCGCGGGCGTCAACTTGGACAAGATAGTGACGTTAGCGGCGGAAACCCAATACATCTCACCGGAAGATAGGGAGAGGACGATAAAGCATATCGTCCGCTACATGGACCGGTGGTTGGAAAACGCCCGCGAATACCGGAGTGGATGCTTCATCCGAATCCGTCAAACGATCTCAAAATTCTGTTGTATAGTGTGCGGCAAGCGCTATGGCAACTACTTAGTGACTATGTACATGTTTATTAAGTTGCTATACATGACTAACGCCGTGGGACAGTTGTTTATACTAAACGAGTTTTTAGGTACGAACTACAACGCGTACGGATTTGAGATAATGGGAAAGTTGTCACGTGGTGAGGACTTTGAAGAAAGCCCGCGATTTCCACGTGTCACGATGTGTGATTTCAGCATACGGCAGTTACGGAACGTTCAACAATATAGCGTTCAATGTGTATTGCCGATTAATTTGTTTAACGAAAAGATCTTTATGTTCGTCTGGTTTTGGTTAGTAGCGGTTTCCGTGCTTAGTACGGCCAATTTTCTGGTTTGGACCTACATAATGATCTTCCGTCAGCATAGGATACGTTATATGAAGAAATTCCTAAGAGTAAATGATTGTTACAAGTCAGAATTGGACAAAAAGATGGCGGTCAAATTTTGTGAACAATATTTGCGCCAAGATGGTATATTTGTGTTAAGACTGGTCGGCAAGAATGCGAATGACGTCCTTGTTTCTGAACTGATTGTACAGTTGTGGCATCATTACCGGAACAAACCGCTCTTCAAACACGCCACAAATCAGATTTCAGACGATAATTCTAACGTCTGACTAACCGTGCGAAAAATCCTCGCCATTTTAAAGGCTCAACAACACTATCTTAGCGAGAAAACGCAAGCGGAACTGAAAGAGCTTATCGAAAATGACAAAGGCATTCCGAATGGTGTAATTCATTCCAGTGTCTCAGAAACGGAAGTATAAATAGGTCATCGGTATGACGTCATATTGCGCGTGATGTTGATTTGACGTCATATGGAAACGTTTGTGATTGTATATAAACTGTTTGTAATTATAGTAAAATGCTAGTCATATTTTTTCTGCTTTTATGTCGATGCAGATTAAAGTTAACAACAAACAATATTATGTTTTATAGGTGAACAGAGGCTAGCAGAACAGAGTATTATAGTACAGTTTTTGGCATCATATTAATTATGTTTTACAGAAAAAGAATAGTTAATTTCCTTTAAGCATCCATGATCTGATAAGTAAATCATACAACAGGAATCGCAGTTCTATATTTAGTAATACAAAATTATGACGTCATATTGTTTACGCAGAGAAAATATATTTACTATAAGACTCGGTTCTGCTTGGTGCGATCTCGATCTCAATCGTTACAACTCGGCTATCTCCGGCAAGCTTCGAGATTCTGTTGGATAATAGCCGATGTGTTCCGATTGGGTGCGAACTGTGTTCCTTTCTGGTCAAAACTATTCCATTATAATTATAGTGTTTTACTTTCCTATCTCAATGTGCTTTTTAATATGGTAAATGTACCATAAGTTTATTTAAATCACAATGATAGAAATTATTGATTTGTTGGGTTAAATAAGCGAAACATATTTGTATAGAATATTGAAACAATGCTTATGTTATTTAGAAAAGAGAGTAAATACGTTTTGTATTGTAAAAATGGAAAACATGCAAGCGATATGGACGCCTAGATGCCAAAATGACAATATATATGTTTCTTCATTCAGTCAAAATAAAACGGCAAAAATGTTTTGTTAATTAATGATGCATTGCATACACGCTTTGAGCCTTTTTTTAAAAAATGCTTTTTATTTAAAATTAAGTTGTTTTTCAGCATAAAATAAACGATTTGCAACAAACATCTTTAAAAAAAGTGTGATCATTTGTGCATCAAGAAAGTTATTGACTTTAAATAAACTAAAAAAAATAGTCAATTTTTGAACTTTAAATTATGATACATCTTTCTTGGTGATAAAAGCGTATGAGAATGTAAACAATTCAAATGAAACACTAAAGCCGTTAGATATGATACTGACAAGGAACAAGAAATATATATATTTGTAAATATTTTGGCCTACCTGAAACTATGTAACAAAATATGCACTATACACAACCATATCAATACGTTAGAAGGTTGCATAGGGGAGGAGTATACATATTATAACAAATGTGTGAGTGGTCTGTCTGCGTATATGTATAACTAACGTACACTTACTGTATACTATCCTACATATACTAGTATGTAAGTGTTTAAGTGTGAAAGGGACCAATGCTGTTTTGTTAAGCTTGCATTTAAGCTTCACTCTCACATATTTACCATGTTTACAACTTTTTTTATTTTTTGTCTAGGAAAGAGGAAATTTTTGCGTAAATATCTGCAAACCAATGATATAAGATTGCTGACAAAAACTCAGATCGAAGATTTTCATATTTCCGTTCGAAAATTAATGTTTTATGGCTTAAACCGAATTTAGTAACGGTTTAAGAAAAATGCATTAAACATCATTTTTTGAACTGAAATATAAAAATCTTCGATCTATTTTTTTGTCAGCAGTCTTATATAATTGGTTTCCATGGATTTCGCAAAAATGGCTCGTTCGAAGACAAAAAATAAAAAAGTTGTCAAAACGTTCAATCTGTGAGAGTGCAGCTTTAATATGCTTTATGTTATTTAATATTACAAGTGTTTACCATTAGTACCAGGGTCCCATTTCAATAAGATATCACAGTCGTTAAAATTACGCTGCTTTAAGATGACCCGGATACACCCCCAAGTTACGGGTAGAATATATTCGATAAATGTCATAACGATAGTCATTCGGAGCTCCTCGGCCTTTTTTATCGAATACATCATCGGGTGTTTGGCGGTACATCAGTTAAAGTAGATCGTAAAATTTTGAATTATATTATTAATTAAATGTAGTGTTTCAGCTTGTATTTGAAGATCTAAGATTAAACTGATTGTCAGTGAAGTGTATTATTGCAAACTTAAGTAAGATTCCCAAGAGTTTAGTCATTAAGTTTAACTGCTAAATTGAGATTACTACGCGATCTACTTGAAGCGTAGTTAAAGCGTACCGATTTCTGACATTGTACTGTCCATAAACATCCGAGGTTATTTTCCATACGATAAAAAATGGCCAAGGAGTTCCGAATGTATGAAAGTTTTCTGTTAAAACATAGTTCACGCCAAAGACGAGGTAACGCCGGGAAATTTACGATCTTAATCCTTACGATCTTAATTGAAACGGGACCCTGGTGAACACGTATGGTCATTGAACATTGGACAGTGGACACATCCTTTCAACATAATGAAATAAATGGACAGTGGCGATGTCCAAACTTACTAATGAGGCGTATACCATTGATGCTGTTTGAGCATTTCACTTCGATAATGATTTCACTACGATAGTGATGAATTTATATCAATTTGTTCATAGTTCAATGACCACAGTTGTATTTTCTCACTTTTCCTCATTTTCCCGCCTTTTAAGGACAAATGCCTCTGAACAGAATGGATTTCATTTCAAAGTTTCCAATTAAACTACAATGTTTGAATTGATCTCATTTAATGTTATAGATGTGTCACATAATTATATAGCCAAAACCACGGAAGTATTTCAAACATTGTATTTTTCTTATCGTTTCAAATTTTTTCGGATAACAATTTTCGGACACTTTAACATAGAAAAGCGTATATGTTTTTATTAAACGCCAATGTGTTTTTTTTTGTATTTTATTAAAAAATATCGTTCTTAAACCAGTTCCTTCAGACTATTAAGAAATCATTAAATTAGTGTTCAACAGTATTATTGTGTTGCTCGCTTTTGGTAAAACAATATTGAACATAGCATAATATTGAACATAAACAATGTAGAAATTTAGATTTAGAGGCACCCACTATGAATATGGAAACAATTTGACTCAAGTTTAAAAACGGTGAATTTATATTGATACACTTATAGATAAAGGCGTTTCGTATTGTAATGAAAACATTTTGAACAACACTACATTTAGTAACACTGTAATGCACTATTCATCTGATAAGCCTTTTCATGCTTAGAACTTAGAAATAAGAATTTGGACTGTAAAACGCACCAATATTTGGAAGTTAACATGTTCAAGGGCAGAACGTTATTAATGTTGTAAAATTATCACAGTCAAATTGTTTATGTTTTCATTTGGGATTGCTTCCATAGTTCTGTTTGTACTCTATTGTAAACACCACAATCCCGACTTACGCTGTTTGGTGTAACGTATGACGTCATGTGACGTCATTTTCTTGCTGACGTCATGCGTTGCGGACGGTAAGTCGGAGTGACGTTACGCTACATGAAGTTTGACGGTTAAATCCTACTAAATATAGGACGCCGACGAATGGAATCCGATGCGTTAACGTCAATTTCTTCACGCATGCGCAGATGTGTTCAGTTAACTTGAGTTTGACACAAATTTGCCAGTAGAATTTAGATTGCACCGTTAGAATAGACAGCGAAATTTAAAAACCGTGATATGAAAATAAATACATAGTGTTATATTGAGATGAACTTACAGTTTTAAAATAGAACTTCAAGGTATACATAGATATGTGTTGTAGATGAAATAATATATGTTCATTTTGAAAATGAACACAAATACATTCTGATTTAGTTGTTATGCATAATATGAACCAGTCCGTATCAATTGTGTGCGTATTTTTAGAATGTTAAGAATCATCAATTTGTTGTGTGTTTTTTACATAACAAAACTATGTCAGCTATCCGCATATAAGCCTGGGCTATATTCATAAAGCGTCTTAAGTCATTTCCTAACTGTATTCGATTTCTTATAATTTTCATAGTCAATTTAAAAGAAATATATAAGTGTTTTTAACATAAAAGTATGTTTTTATTTCATATAGGTCAATGAAAATAATAGAAGTATTTTGGAAAATCTTTATTTTTTTTATTTCATATGACTAAAGAGATATTAAAATTAGGAAGGTTATTTAAATTAGGAAATGACTTAAGGGGTTTTATGAATATCGCTCCTGAACGTTAGGAATCATTTACGTGTGAATCTTTTTACTACGCCAAGACAACTTTTATAAAGACTGAAAAATTTGCATACATGTATATTAACTAAAATTTAAAGAATACGTGTTTTTTGGTTTGATCAAAATTGCCGTAGATCTTAGGTTTGAGATCGTAATTAACGAAAAGTCGATCCCAAAATGTGGACATTATATAAAATTGTTTAATACAAATATACATGTACAGAAATTATTGATTTTCAACATTTCGTGTAGATTTTTTTCATAACGCCAAAAAATAAATATTTTCTTTATAACCATTCACTACAGATTTGAAAGAAGAAAATATAAAGCGTATAACACAGATGCCTGTTCCTCTGAATAGGCTGTACATGATTAACTTTAGAAATACTTGAAAGTATTGCATTGAAATGATGTATGAGTTGATGCATTGTGGGGTTTTTTTACTTCATTGTTCCATTTTTACCATAGATCTGCATTTATTTAATATTTATTTTATTGTTATAGATGTATTATCCTTACGTTTACGTTACTTTTGAGAATGTGTTGTGTAAGTCGTACTTTGGTTGTTTAGTGGTCGACAATTTAAAAAAAATAGTTTGCTGCGGCACAGTCGCACAGCCAATATAACAATCTTTAACTTTTTAAGTGGTCTTCATAATATTGTGTAATCAACCTACTACCATTTTTTTATATTTACCGCTTCAAATGATTCTAATCAATAACGGCTGATTTACTGAATAGAATGTATTTGGAAAACTTGAGGAATACTGCCTGTTCATTAGACAGAATATAAAATTGACAACTAAGGTTACTGAACGACAACCTAGTTGTTTGTATGTGTGTGATTTACGGTAAAGAAGATGGGTAAAATTAGCATACTGTATTATTTTTATCGTCTATTGTGTTGATAGTTTTGACATATGACATTGATACTGAAATCAAATATGTTAATGACAGTCATTATGAGGCCCTGTATCTAAAACAGCGAGAAATATCTGGGGAAATCATGCACATACTTTTGTTCTATATTTTACCCTGAAAATGAACGTGAAGAGCCATTTTTTCTTTCACTTTTCGTGACCAAATTAATAAAAAAAACAATGTAAATTATTTTGTCAAATACATTTCCATTTAATGCTCATAAATGTTTATAAATGATTCCAATGTGTCTTTGCTTTCCAGACATTGTGGGTGGAATACCTTAAGTAATGTTGCAGTAGTTTGTATTGGAGATAGAGTTCCTTATATTAAATTGACTGATGTGCAATTTTCATAAAGGCATATGCGGTATTTTCATTGACTTATAAAGGACACTTCCATAAATAGTTATAAAACGGATTGTAACTTGGCATACA